>NC_041217.1:84670400-84699714 GCF_002837175.3 Physeter macrocephalus | reverse complement strand
CTCTTTCTGACTTACTTCACTCTGTATGACAGACTCTTTCTGACTTACTTCACTCTGTATGACAGACTCTAGGTCCATCCACCTCACTACAAATAACTCAATTTCATTTATTTTTATGGCTGAGTAATATTCCATTGTATATATGTGCCACATCTTCTTTATCCATTCACCATTTAGCATTCTTAAGAGAATAATACATCAAGTTTTATAGTCACTCACTAGCTGTGTAATCTTGGGCAAGTTATTTCACTTTTAGAAGCCTCTATTTCTTTATTTATAAAGCGGGAACAATAATTGTCCTATGTCACAGACTTGTAATATATGACAGAATATAGAAAATGACTAGGACAGTCCCTGGTATACTGTTAGCCCTCACCTGGTACCTATTGCTATTATTTTAAATATTACTGCTGAGATAAACTCTACAATTAAAAAGAAATCACCAACAGTATTTTAAAGGTGGTTATACATTTTTCTACAATAAACGTGTTAGGTTTTGTATCAGGAAAAATTATTATACATACTTAAGTGTGTAACAGTTTTTTATTCCTCTTTCAGCTTGATGATTCACTTTAATTCAGTTCTATTAAGTATTTGAGCAATTATGCTGTACCAAGCATTGTGCCAGCACTGAGGGTACAGAAGCGAAGAAAGACTATCAAGCAGCTCACTGATTTCTGCTTTCTATCACCTTCCTAATCTTCTCTGCCTGTTTTATGTTAATAGAACCATAGAAATAGGGAGACATACTATACCTAAAATCGGTGGCCCCAGCAGAATAGGACAGCATTCCACAATGGTCACCAATCCCACAGCACTGGAGAACCTCTGGGATCCAACCAGGTCCATCAGCGTTTCAAACAATACAGCGCCAAACCAACCAAAAGCAAATCCAAGGAATCCCGCATAAAGACAGAACCCTATATAGCTAGAGGATAAGGGTACTAGCATATGACACACTCCATTTGCAATAATAGAAGCAGCAAAAAAATACTGAATTCGAGGTCTTATCCACTTTGTGTTGGCTACAAATCCCATAGAAGGTCTGGCTACCATGTCAACAAAAGCCAGAATGGAAAGAAGAAAGGCAGCCTTCTCACTAGAGTGATGCTGACTCTTGGCATAATTACTAAGAAAGACTAAAGGTGTAGCCAGCGCAAAAGACATTATCACATTCCCAGAGAGGTACAGCATAAAGCCTCTGTGTTTGAATAGGGATAAGTCCAGAAGTTTGTTAACTGTTTGAAAAACAGATTGTTTCTCCTTTGGGGGGTTTCTGCCATTAACTTCTGTATTTGCATCACCTGCCCCCTTGTTTGCATCACATTTTCCAGCTTCCTGAAGGGATTCTTTAGACTTCTCTTTCCCTGCAGTTGTTGGCTTGGGCCCTATTGGTCTCATCAGGGCTCCAGCCACACAGCAGTTTAGTAGGATGCCTCCAAGAATTAGGAAGCTTCCTCTCCAGCCAAAGACAGCAAAAAGAGCCTGGTTGAGGGGGGCCAGGGCGGAGAGGAACACAGGGCTGCCTGCCATGGCCAGTCCATTTGCTAATGGTCGCCTCTTGTAGAAATACTTGCCAATCATGGTCAGAGCTGGATTCAAGTTGAAGGCAAGCCCAAGACCTAGCGAGAGGGGAAAAAATAATCACATACTCCAATAAATGTCAGAAGCATATTTGGAATTAATTAACTAGGCAAAGAAATGAAGTGGAAAGAGGTCAAAATCATGAGAGGCTATTATAACTAGTAGGTCATTAGTGGACTGTTATCAAATAAATACAGACATAAAGTCTCTTTATGCAGCGAATACTAGATTTATAATATAAAAAAGTATATATATGTATATATGTGTGTATATATATGTATATATTTTTTGGCCTCACCATGTGGCATGCAGGATCTTAGTTCCCCGACCAGGGATCGAACCCAGGCCCCTTGCAGTGGAAGTACAGAGTCTTAACCCTGGACCACCAGGGAGTCCCTAAAAAATGTATATTTTAAAAAATAATTCTTTTTTCTTTAGCAACAAAAAGAACAATAAATGTAAGATCCTTTGTCTAATTTCATAATTTTAGCTTTCCTGAGGAATAGGGAATTGAAAGCAAAAAGGAGAGAGGATAAATCTTATAAATTCAGAAAGCAAGATAGGAGAAGGGGCAGAAGGAAGGGAAGCAAGAGAGAGGGAGGGGGAGGGAGAGAGAGAGAAAATGTTTTTGGATAGTAAAACACAACATTGTCAAGATGCTAACACTACCTTAGTAAATCCATTAATTTAATGAAATTTCTATGAAAATTTCAATGTGTTTTATTTTTCAAATGAGGTAAAATGACTCTAAAATACACCCAAAGAACAAATGCATTAGAAATATTGGAAAAGGATAAATAACTGGTGGGCCTACCCTAACAGATATATAAATTTATTGTACAGCTATGGTAATTAGAATAGTGTGGCACTTATTCAAAATTAGAAAAACTGATTACTAAAAGTGGGCAGAAAGTCCAGAAACAGAACCAAAAGATACATTTAAATTAATAGGGAGGGCTTCCCAGGTGGCGCAGTGGTTGCGCGTCCGCCTGCCGATGCAGGGGAACCGGGTTCGCGCCCTGGTCTGGGAGGATCCCACATGCTGCGGAGCGGCTGGGCCCGTGAGCCATGGCCGCTGGGCCTGCGCGTCCGGAGCCTGTGCCCCGCAACGGGAGGGGCCACAGCAGAGGGAGGCCCACATACCACAAAAAAAAAAAAAAAAAAAAAAAATTAATAGGGAAAGAATGGATTTTTCAGCTAATGGGGCTGGGACAGTAACTATCCCAATAACCTCTTAAATGGTCTCCCAATCTTGCTTCCCTACTAGGTAAACCAGGTTAGGATGCTTGCCCATTTCAATCTCTCTAATGACTGCCCGTCCATAACTTTTCACTCTGGATTAAGAGGTCCCATGATTTGGCCCTAACCTACCTCCCTGCCCTCATCTCAGTCTATTCTTACTTGTGCTAAGTGTAACTGTTCTTCTAGATTTTCACAAAGCCTTCTCCTAGCTTTCATTCAGATCTCAACTTAAAATCACCACCTCTGAGAAGCCTTCCCTTTAGGGACCGTTCAATCCTTCTTTATCAAAATTCTGTTTTAAGTCTTTGCAAAGCAGTTATTACTACCCAGTGTTTTTCTTATTTATTCATTTATTTGTTGGTCTGCTTATTGTCTGCTTCCCTCCACTAAACAGAGGGAGTCTTGCCTGTCATGTTGGCTCTCCCCACAGAGCTTGGACCAGTGCCTGGCATATAGTTAGGGACTCAATAAATGTTTGTTGAGTGAATTAATAAATGAAATAATGAACAGGCTGAATAATCACATGGGAACAAATAAAGTTCTATTCCTTCCTTATGTTATTCAAATAATCCAGATGAGTTAAAATAGTTAAATGTTTAAAAATTTAATTAATGTAGTAAAAGTATAGATCCAAAAAGATAATACCCATTATTGGCATTATCTCAGGTCCTGCAGGTGGGACTGTAAATTATTATAACCTTTCCAAAAGAGTATTTGGCCAATGATATCAAAACCCTTTTTCCCCAGTAATTGCTCTTCTACAAATTTATCCAAAGGAAATCATCATTTTCACAAAGATGTATACAGAAGCACTATCATGCAAATACTGTTTAATAAGAGTGAAAATATAAACAATCTAAATGTCCTTCAATTAGAGAATGGTGAAATAAATTATGGTATATCCATCTATCCCATGAAAAAATAATCGCTGCTAAAGTGTATTTACTGAGATGGAGAAACTATGTATAATACATGATGTATTATTAAGTGAAAAAATTGGTTACAAACATTATACATAATCTCATCCCTTTAAAAAAATTTTTTAATTTATTGGAGTATAGTTGATTTACAGTGCTGTGTTAGTTTCAGGTATACAGCAAAGCGATTCAGTCATACATATACATACATTCATTCTCCTTTAGATTCTTTTCTCTTATAGGTTATCACAGAATATTGAGTATAGAGTTCCCTGTGGTATAAGTAGGTGCTCGTTGGTTATCTATCTTATATATAGTAGTGTGTGTATGTTCATCCCAAGTTCCTGATTTATACCACCCCCACTTTTCCCCTTTGGTAACCATAAGTTTGTTTTCAACATATGTAAGTCTGTTTCTGTTTAATAAATAAGTTCATTTGTATCATTTTAAAAAATTTGATTCCACATATGAATGATATCATATGATATTTGTCCTTCTCTGTTTGACTTCACTAATCTCATCCCTTTTTGTTCTAAAAATTCTATGTGTGCATAGAAAAATGAGTGGATATGGCATCAAAATATTAATGGTAGTTTTCTCTGAACCGTAGAGCTATGGGTGTCGCCTGTATTTATATTCAGCAATTTTATTTTCTTAATTTAGCTATTAGAAAGGGGGGTTTCCTCATGTATGCCCTTTATCCCTTGAAAATGTATCTGTCTTTTCTATCAGAAACTGCTTTGTATCTGACATTCTCTCTTTCTCTAATTTGAGCCAATTCCTTCTTGGGTAGAATGGCAAATGAGTGGGAATAGCTAATGACCTCCCTTTCAACAACTTTTTACCTATCACCACTATCTTCTTTCTTAAGACAAAAAAAGAAAGAAAAGAAAAGAAGGAAAGAAAGAGAGGGAGGGAGGGAAGAAAGAAAGGAAGAAAGGAAAGAAGCTCTTTCAATTTATTCATTCAATAAAAATAATTATCCATTAAGTGCCAGAACTTTCTTTAAAGACTTGCTTTTTAAAATTTATTTATTTATTTATTTTTTTGTGGTATGCGGGCCTCTCACTGTTGTGGCCTCTCCCGTTGCGGAGCACAGGCTCCAGACGCACAGCCTCAGCGGCCGTGGCTCACGGGCCCAGCCGCTCCGCAGCATGTGGGATCTTCCCGGACCGAGGCACAAACCCGTGTCCCCTGCATCGGCAGGTGGATTCTCTACTACTGCGCCAGCAAGGAAGCCCAAGACTTGCTTCTTTAAAATTAACATATCAAAAGCTCTAAAAAATAGTGACCTAGTAATTTTTCTAATAAAGAACTTTCATTTTTCAAAAGAATTGGCAAATTAATGCTATAAATAGTCCACAGAAAAATTAATGCTTGAAAATACATCAGTAGCAACTCACCTGCAATGACTCCGACACACAAGTAAAGTTCCTGCACAGTGGTACAGAAAGAAGCCGCAACCAAGCCACAGCCTGACAAGCAGCCGCCAACAATCATAACTGGACGACTGCCATATTTATTCACCAGGATACTGCTGATAGGACCTAGGAGAGAACAAACAGCTTAGCCACATAGAGGAGAAGCCCAGCCCTCACATCCACACCTGCATATGACATTACCAACATGACAGGATGCCACTCCAGAAAATAAACAGATAAAACAGAAGACAGTGCTAAGGAATATTACTTTCTATCTTTATTTCAGAGTCACAGGTTTGTGTAATGGAATACATATAGTATTGATTGTACATTTTCTATATATCTAGGACATATTAGATGGGTTTTAACTAACGTATGCAAGACAATAATCTAATTATTTTAAGGCAGAAGAGGCTGCAAATACCCTGATTATAAGTGTTTATAGGATTCTTCATGTATCTAGGATATTATCCACATATATGTAGCAAGTTTGCTTGTTTTAAATTTTTAGATGGTCATCTAGAGCAAACACACATGAACAATGAGATTTATGAGCAAGTCTGATCAAACTTCTGACTTAAGGGCATATTTACAAACTAGCTAAAATGTATTATTTCTCACAGAAAACAACAACACAACCAAAACAGAACTACAAAACAAGAATGCCTACCATCACCACTTTTCTTCAACATTATACTGGAGGTCCGAGCTAGCAGTAAGACGGGGGGAAAAAGGTGTAAGGAAATGAAGAAACCAAACTATCAGTATTTGCAGAAGATTTGTCTATCAAAAATTTTTGAAAAAAAATCTACCTATTTAGATAGGTAGGTATTTCCTATAGGTATTTCCAATCTAACTATTGGAAATAACAAGAGTTTAGCAAGCTTACAGGGTTTATGATTAAAATACAAACATCAATTACCTTTCTATATCCAGCAGTCAACACAAAACACATTTTTAAAGAAAGTTATCCTTTATAATGACACCATTTTATAACTGACCTAACAGAGCACACAGCTGCTATGTAGCTTTTATTGTTAAAGACAATGAAAAACCTGACTCTAATCACATAACTCCAAAAACTAACATTTCAAATATCTCACTGATAAAGGCATCAAGAACAAAAAGCACTTACTACAGAGCTTTTGTCTACCCATTGAAAGTTAAAAGAGCAGGTCATGAGTACTTACCTCCACCATACATGACAGCAAACGCAATGGAAGATAACCATGACACTTCACTGGTGCTGGCTTTAAATATTTCTTCAATTTCTTTGTAAAATACAGTAATAGATTTGCCAAACGCACAAGAGAAGCCAATGGAAATGAAAGCTCCAACAACCACTGCCCACCCCCAGCCTCCATCTGGGGGCGTGTATCCGACTGGACCTCCGTTTGATGGTGGCATTGTAAGTAAAGATGAATTCTAAAATGCAGTTCAAATCCAAATATCTAAAGGGTGTGAAATTAAAATAGTACATAATAAGTAGTCAATAACAAAGCACTCCCATAAAATCCCTTACATTTATTAAATAAATAAATAAAGGCATATAGCAATTTTCTAAATAAAAGGTCATTTCAAACATTAGATTCTCATTTAACGGGCTGGAAAGTTAGCTCAGTAAAGTTGGGTTTTCATCTAGCTGCTTAGATTTAAGGTATTCTTTTACTAATATGTGACTAGAAAGATTCCTAAATGATGGCTGACCAATACTGTTTAAATCTGCAAAATGAACCCTGAGGTACTTCCCTGGTGGTGCAGTGGTTAAGACTCCATGTTCCCAATGTAGGGGGCCTGGGTTCAATCCCTGGTCAGGGAGCTAGATCCCACATGTGTGCCACAACTAAGGAGCCCGTCTGCCGCAACTGACAGGGTGCAACCAAATAATTAAATAAATAAAATATTTTAAAAAAGAAAAAATGAACCCTGATATCAGAGACTAGTAGTTTTAAACCAAAGATTTCCCCTTTTCTTCTTAAGCCCCAGCATTAGTGAAAAACATAGTCAGAAAAAGAAATACAATGTGATTATGAATTACTAGCAGGTGGGAGAAGTTGAGAGCTAAAAGGTTTACCAGTCTACTTTAGAGAAATTAAGTTCTCCTTTGATTTACTTAAACCAGCTTCTATTTTATGTCAAAATAAACCTTCCAACAATATGTTATCATACTCATTCTGGCCACCCTAACATTACCTGGAGTGATGTAGTACAGTATTAATACTGTACAGGTCAACAATGACAATATCATATTTTACTATTCCTTAATTTTTTTTTCTTTTGCGGTACGCAGGCCTCTCACTGTTGTGGCCACTCCCGTTGTGGAGCACAGGCTCCGGACGCGCAGGCTCAGCGGCCATGGCTCACGGGCCCAACCGCTCCGCGGCATGTGGGATCTTCCTGGACCGGGGCACGAACCCATGTCCACTGCATCGGCAGGCGGACTCTCAACCACTTCGCCACCAGGGAAGCCCCCCTTACTCTTTAATACAAATCCTACCTTCCTATCCATAGAAATCAACTTTTAAATAGCTCACCTTCTAACCAATCTAAACACTTCAAATATAATTTAGAAAGTAATCCTGTAGTGATTAAAAAAAAAAAAACTCTTAGGAAGAGTTCTGCTTAAGAAGCTAAAAGACTAGGTTTTTTAAATAAAACTTTTATAGAAGTAAAGTTTCTAAAAGCTTTATAAAATTCCCACGGTTTGCACAACTTTTGTTGGATTTATTCCAAGGTAGCTTTTATTACTCTTGTAGATGGTAATTTAAAAAAATCATTTTCTGTTAGTTGCTGGTTTATAAAGACACAATTGATTTGTTTAAATAATAGCTTTACTGAGATAAATTCACATATCATAAAATTCACCCTTTTAAAGTTTGTATTTCAGTGGTTTTCAGTATATTCACAAAACTGTACAACTATCATCACTAATATCAGAACATTTTCATCACCCCAGAAAGAAACCCTGTATCCATTAGCAATTAATTTTATTCCTGAATATTATTTTTGATGATATTGTAAATTGAACTGTTTTCTTAATTTTACTTTTGGATTTTTCATTGCTCGTGTCTAGAAATACAATTGATTTTTGTATGTTAATTTTGCAGCCTGCAAATTTGCTGAACTCATTTATCAGTTCTAATAGACTTAAGTATATATATGTATATATGTGTGTAGATTCCTTAGGATCTTCTGTTTACAAAATCATGTCATCTGTGATAGTTTTACATCTTCGTTTCATTGCCTAATTTCCTTGGATAAAACCTCCAGTGCATGTGGTGAAAGTGGACATCCTTGTCTTATTTCTGACCTTACAGGGAAGTTTTCAGTATTTTACCATTAAGTATGATGTTACCTGTGGGGTTTTGTAGATGCCCTTTATTAAGTTTGAGAAGTTTCTTTCTATTCCTAGTTGTTGAGTATTTTTATCGCGAAGGATATTGGACTGTAGCAAATTGTTTGTTATGTGTCTATGAAGATGATCTTGTGGTTTGGGGCCTTTATTCTATTAATATGGTATGGTTTGACTGATTTTTATATGTTGAACCATTTATGAATTCCTTCACTCCTGAGGTAAGTCCCAATTTGTCATGATGTATAACCCATTTTATGTTGTTGGACTCTGTTTGCTCATATTTTGTTGAGGATTTTTATGTCCATATTTACCAGGGATAATGGTTTGCAGTTTTCTTCTCTTGTGATGTCTGTCTGGTTTTGGTAACAGGGTAATACTGGCTTCAAAGAACACGCTGGGAATTGTTCCCTCCTCTTCTGTTTTTTGGAAGAGCTTGTAAAAGAGTGGTGTTAGTTCTTTAAATATTTCATAGAATTCACCAGTAAGACCATCTGGGCTTCAGGTTTTCTTTGTGGATAGTTTTTTGATGATTATGTCAATCTTTTTACTTGCTATAGGTATATTCAGCTTGTCTATATCTTCTTGAGTCATTTGATAGTTTGTGCCTTTCTAGATATGTGTTCATTTAGGTTATCTAATTTGTTGGTCTGCAATTGTTCATAGTATTCCTTTGTAATCCCTTTTTATTTCTATAAGGTTAGTAGTGATACATGAAGAGTTTAACCAACAGTACTATTAGAGGGAACAGGCCCCACAAAATTGACCTCACTTCTAACACCAATTTCAAATTTAGGCAGTGGGGGTCAGGGGGTGTGGAGTGGGGTGGTTTCAAAAACAGTTTTGGCAATTCAACAGGACTCACAGAATTCACTGAAAGCTATTATATTCACAATTTATTACAGGGAAAGGACACAGGTTGAAATCAGCCACAGGAAGAGATGCACAGGGCAGAGTTTGGGAGAGGTTCAAGTGTGGAGCTTTTGATCATACTCTTTCCATGGAGTCATGGATAGCATTACCTTCTCCCACTTACAATGTGTGACAATATAGAGTACCACCAACTGGGGAAACTCACCTAAGCTTTTGGTGTCTAGAATTTAGTAGGGCGTGATCACATACTGCTCACGTGAGTGCTGACCTTTAGTCTCCAGCCCTTACTAGAGCCCTTACCAGGGGCTAATACTTTAGTCTCCAGTTCTTTCAGAGATTGGAAATAAGACAATATAGCTAAAGGGCCCAGCAAACAAAGACACTCCTATCAGGCAGGACTTTTCAGAGACCTAGAGATCATATTCCAGTAGCCAAGGACAAAGGCCAAACCTCTCTATTGGTAAGGTTAATTCTTCACTATACATAATGTATCCTCTTCCAGTTCTGATTTTAGTAATTTGAGTTCTCTCTCTATCTCTTTTCTTGGTTAGTCTAGCTAAAAGTTTGTCAATTTTATTGATTTTTTCAAAGAACCAAACTTTTGGTTTTATTGATTTTCTCTATTGTTCTTGTACTTTCTAGTTCATTTATTTCTGTTCTAATCTTCGCTATTTCCTTCCCTCTATTAACTTTGCATTTAATTTACCCTTTTTTTCTGTTTCTTATGGTAAAAGTTTCAGTTATTATTATTATTTTTTAGAGACTTCTTCCCAACAGGATGAAAATTAGATTAAATTAAATTTTATTTTAATTTATTTATTTTTGGTTGCGCGTGGGCCTTCTCTAGTTGCATCGAGCAGGGGCTACTCTTCGTTGCAGTGCATGGGCTTCTTATTGTGGTGCCTTCTCTTGTTGCGGAGCACAGGCTGTAGGCATGCGGGCTTCAGCAGTTGTAGCACGTGTGCTCAGTAGTTGTGGCACGCGGGCTCTAGAGAGCAGGCTCAGTAGTTGTAGCACACAGGCTTAGTTGCTCTGCAGCATGTGGGATCTTCCCGGACCAGGGATCAAACCTGTGTCCCCTGCATTGGCAGGTGGATTCTTAACCACTGTGCCACCAGGGAAGTCCCAAAAGTTTCAGTTATTGATTTGAGATTTTTTTCTTTTTAAATATAGATGTATACAGCTATAAATTTCCTGCTAGGCACTGTTTTAGCTGTATTACAGAAATTTTGGTATTTTGTAATTTGTTTTCATTCATCTCAATGTGTTTTCTAATTTCCTTTATAATTTATTCTTTGAACCATTGGTTATTTAGGAATGTGTTGTTAATTTCCACATATTTGCTCATTTGCCAAATTTTCTTTTGTTGTTAATTTCTGATTTTATTTCATTATGATCAGAGAACATACTCAGTCCTTTCAAATGTACTGAGACTTGTTTTATGGCCTAATAGATGGTCTACCCTGGAAAATGTTCCATGTGTACTTGAGAAGAATGTGTATTCTGTTGTTGTTGGGTAAAGTGTTCTACAGATGTTTGTTAGATTTATTTGGTTTATACTTGGTACATACTTGGCTGTTCAAGTCTTCTCTTTCCTGGTTGATTTTCTGCCTAGTTATTTTATTGAAGTTCTGTTGAAATCTTCAACTATTTTTATTGAATTATCTATTTCTCTCTTTATTTCCATCAGTTTTGGCTTTATCTATTTTGGGGCTCTGTGGTTAGGTGTATATATGTTTATAATTGTTATGTCTTCATAATGGATTGAACTTTTATCATTATAAAATGTCTTTGTGTCTAAAAACAATTTTGTCTTAAAGTCTATTTTGCCTAGGTTTCTTTGGTTACTGTCTGCATGGCATATTTTTTTTTCATCTGTATACTCTAAAGCAGTTTGTGTCTTTGAATCTATAATGTGCCTCTTGTAGACAGCATAGGGTTGGATCCAATTTGCCAATCACTGCTTTTTGATTGCAGTGCTTAATCTATTTACATTTAATTTAATTACTGATAAGGCAGGACTTAGGTCTGCTGTTTTACTATTTGTTTTCTCTGTCTTATGTCTTTTTTGTTTTTCTATTCCTCCATCACTGCCTTCTTTAATGTTAAATAGATATTTTTGGTGTGCCCCTTTAATTACCTCACTGTTTCTTTTACTATGTTTTTTGTTATTTTCTTAGTGGTTGTCCTGTGGATTACAATTAACATCGTAACTTAAAACAGTCTAGTATAGTTTAATACCAATTTAATTGCAATAGTATACAAAAACTTTGCTCCTGTACAGTTTCCCCCTTCACACTATTGTCTTACAAATTACATCTTTATATACTATAAGCCCATTAAAAATTGTATAATTATTGCTTTTATTTTTTTTTAATTTTTTTCATTTTTTCTTTTCTTTTTTTGTGGTACGCGGGCCTCTCACTGTTGTGGCCTCTCCCGTTGCAGAGCACAGGCTCCGGATGCGCAGGCTCTGCGGCCATGGCTCATGGGCCCAGCCGCTCTGCGGCATGTGGGATCTTCCCAGACCGGGGCTAATTATTGCTTTTAAATTGGGTAGAAGGGAAAAAAAGTGTTTACAAAGAAAAAAATACATTCATACTGTCTTATTGTATATTTACCTATGTAGTTACCTTTACTGGTGTTCTTTATTTTTTTCCATGTGGATTCAAGTTACTGTGTAGTGTCCTTTCAATTCAGCCTGAAGGACACTCTGGTATTTCTTGTAGGGAAGGCTTGCTGGCAACAAATTCTCTCAGTTTTTATCTGGGAATGTCTTACTATCCCCTTCATTTTGAAGGATAATTTTGCTGGATATAGAATTCTGGGTTGACAGTCTTTTTCTTTCAGCACTTTGGGTATTTTGTCCCATTGCTTTCTGGCTTCTGTGGTCTCTAAAGAAAAATCAGCTGTTACTCTTATTGAGTATACTTGGTTTGTGATGAGTTGCTTCTCTCTTGTTGCTTTCAAGATTCTCTCTTTGTCTTTGTCTCTGAGGTTCTATTTATTTTTCATTCATTTTTCTTTTTTTCCCTTAGATCTGATAACCTCAATTGACCTATATTCAGGTTTACTGATTCTTCTGCCAGCTCAAGTCTGCTTTTGAGCCCCTCTTACAAATTTTTCATTCAGTTATTGTACTTTTCAGCTCCAGAATTTCTATTTGGCTCTTTTTTTTTTTGTAATAACTATCTCTTATAAATATTCTCTATTTGGTGAGACATTGTTCTCATAATTTCTTTTAGTTCTTTAGACATGGTTTTCTTTAATTCTTTGAAAAAATTTATAATACCTAAATTAAAGCCTCTGTCTAGTAAGTCCAATGTCTAGGCTTCCTTGGGGATAATTTCTATTAAATGACTTTTCTCTCTGTGAATAGACCATACTTTCCAGTTTCTTTGTGCGTCACATATTTTGTTGTTTTTGTTTTTGTTGTTGTTGTTGAAAACTGGACATTTAAAATAATATGATGTGTCTGCACCCCAATGTTCATTGCAGCACTATTTACAATAGCCAGGACATGGAAGCAACCTAAATGTCCATCAACAGAGGAATGGATAAAGAAGATGTGGTACATATATGCAATGGAATATTACTCAGCCATAACAAGGAACGAAACTGGGTCATTTGTAGAGACGTGGATGGACTTAGAGACTGTCATACAGAGTAAGTCAGAAGAGAAAAACAAATATCATATATTAACGCATATATGTGGAATCTAGAAAAATGGTATAGATGATCTTATTTGCAAAACAGAAATAGAGACGCAGACGTAGAGAACAAATGTATGGACACCAAGGGAGGAAGCGGGGGTGGGATGAATTGGGAGATTGGGATTGACATATATACACTATTGGAACTATGTATAAAATAGGTAACTCATGAGAACCTACTGTATAGCTCAGGGAACTTTACTCAGTGCTCTGTGGTGACCTAAAAGGGAAGGAAATCCAAAAAGGAGAGGATATATGTATACATATAGATGATTCACTTTGCTGTACAGTAGAAACTAACACAACATTGTAAAGCAACTATACTCCAATAAAAATTAATTTAAAAAAATAAAATAATACGATGTGGCAACTGTGGAAATCAGATTCCCTCCCTCCCCAGGGCTAGTTGTTATTGCTATTGGTTGTTCATGTTGATACTACTCCTATTGCCTTTTGTTTGTTTAATGAATTTCCTAAATAAATTCTGTGAAGTTTGTATTTTTTGTCATATGTGGCTATTGAAATCTTGCTTGGTTAGCTTAGTGATCAGCCAATGATTGGACAAAAATTTCCTTAAAATGCCTTGAATCAGTATATTTCCCAGGTTTCACCAAAGGGTATTATGTGTATGTTCAGGCATGCTTTCAATTCTCCAGCAGGCAGTTTACACTTCTGCCTTAGCTTTCAATTCCTGCTTGTATAGAGCTTCAAGTTCAGTCAGAGGAGGGAGATTCAAGCCTTCTCAGGTATTTCCTGAGCATGGACAAAGTGTGCACATGTGCATGACCTTCTAGCATCCTGGGAATACGTCAGAGCTTTTCAAAGCCCTCTATGGACATCTCACTTCCCAGTTTTTGCTTTGAAGTGTTTGGTCAGCTTTTTGTTTGCCCCAATTGTTTTTCCAACTCAGGCAGCTGAGATTTTAAATAATTGCCCCTGATTCTTTTCAACAAATGTCCTGGGGGAAAAGCTGTTTGCACTGAGTAAGCTCTGAATCAGGTCAAAGAAAGACAAGCCCTGTGAGTGGGGGTTTGGAGGAAACTGTCAGGCATGTTGAATAATGATAATTCTCTAAAAATGAGGCTTTTTTGAAGGTTCCAAACCATTCTGCCCCCACCAGTGGTTACTACACTGCTGATTTTCATGGCTCCTATTATTGTGAGGTTTTTTGTTTCAATTCTACTAGAGTTGGGGAGATGAGAACGGGAACAGATCATGTTAAAACACCACAAATCAGACTTCCCTGGTGGTGGCACAGTGGTTAAGAATCCACCTGCCAATGCAGGGGACACGGGTTTGAGCCCCGGTCCGGGAAGATCCCACATGCTATGGGGCAACTAAGCCCGTGCACCACTACTGAGCCTGCGCTCTATAGAGTCCTTGAGCCACAACTACTGAGCTCACGTGCCTAGAGCCCATGCTCTGCAATGAAAAGTAGCCCCTGCTCACCGCAACTAGAGAAAGCCCGTGTGCAGCAACAAAGACCCAATGCAGCCAAAAAAAACCACCACAAATCTTGCTGTTCTGAGATTCAGTTGTTCTTGAATATATTCTCTTTGGATTATTGCAAGCCTCTGGTTAATCTTGAGTTTTGAAAAGTTGATTTTTTTTTTTTGCCAATGTTTTATTGCTCTTATGAAAGAGCAGAATTTCAGAGGACCTTAGTCCACCATTCCAGAAGTACCACTACAATTGATTTTTGTATACAGTAGTCCCCCTTTTTCTGCAGTTTTGCTTTCTGCAGTTTCAGTTACCCATGGTAAACTGTGGTCTGAAAATATTAAGTGGAAAATTCCAGAAATAAACAATTTATAAGTTTTAAATTGCATGCTGTGCTGAGAAGCATGATAAATCTCACACCATCCCACTCCTTCCTGCCTGGGACGTACATCATTCCTGTGCCAGCATATCCACATTATATATGCTACCAGCTCATTAGTCACTTAGTAGTTGTCTCAGTTTTCAGATTGATTTTCATGGTATCGAAGTGCTTGTGCTGAAATAACCCTCATTTTACTTAATATATAAAATAATGTATATAGTGTTTCATCATCAAGAAAAGTATTTACTCCAGAGTTTGGCAGATACATTATCAGATTTAGGAAGTTTTATTCCTAGTTCATTAAGAATTTATTTTAAATCCATTGACAATTGAATTCAGGTTTTGTTGTTTTTTTTCATAATACCTTCACAAGGCATTTCTTCTTTCATCTATACAAGTACTGAGTAACATTTATAGATCTTTTAAATATTAAACCACCCTTGAATTCATAGAATATGCCCAACTTGGTCACAATATACATCTTTTTAATACATTTCTAAGTTAAATTTGTTAATATTTTGTTTGGATTTTTTGAAATGTGTCCATAAAGTATTTGGAAATATAATTTTCCCTTCTCATATTGTCCTTTTCTGATTTCAATATCAGGGTTTTTTTTTAAATAAATAAATTTGTTTATTTAATTTTTTTGGCTGTGTTGGGTCTTTGTTGCTGCATGCAGGCTTTCTCTAGTTGCAGTGAGTGAGGGCTACTCTTCGTTGCAGTGCACGGGCTTCTCATGCGGTGGCTTCTCTTGTTGCAGAGCATGGGCTCTAGGCACGCGGGCTTCAATAGTTGTGGCACACAGGCTCAGTAGTTGTGGCTCAAGAGCTCTAGAGTGCAGGCTCAGTAGTTGTGGCACATGGGCTTAGTTGCTCCGCGGCATGTGGGATCTTCCCGGACCAGGGCCTGAACCCATGTCCCCTGCATTGGCAGGCAGATTCTTAACCACTGCGCCACCAGGGAAGTCCCTCAATATCAGTTTTACATTAGAGTCATAAAATGAGTTAGGAGATGTTCTCTTTTTTCCTCCTCTCAGGGAGAGATTATATAAGACTAGAATGATCTAGTCTTTTAAGTTTGGTAGAATTTACTGGTAATACTATTTGGGCACTTTATTTTCTTTTTGGAAGATTTCATATCATCTTCAATTTTCTTAACAATTATAGGTATATTCATTCCTTCTATTGCATTTTGAGTCTGTCTTTTTTGGGTATTTTTCTATAGCTTCTTCCATTTTGTCAAAGTTTTCAAATTACTGGCATAGAATTTTTATATTTTAATCTCTTTATGGGTATAGGTATACCCTCTTTATCATTGATATTTGTGCCTTCTTTTTCCCCCTTTAATCTCAGGAATTTATCTATATTATAAGTTTTCTTCAAAGAACATTTTCACAAGAACCTCTCTGTCCTGAACAGATTTTTCCTCCAATTGCAGAGCTTGGCCCTATACTTGTGCTAGTATATTTAGTTATATCACCCCATAGATGTTTTCTAATTGTTGAATATATTGTTCAGTGTTTAATACATTGGACCCTTAAAGCTGTCCATTTATCTTTATTTCAAAAATCTGAACATATGGCCAGCATATACTTGATTGATGGTAATAGCATACCCATAAAAATGAACATTCTCAGTTTTATCTATATTTTATTATACTTTCCCCTTATTTCATTGATTTCTGTTACTTTTTTTTTTTTTTTTTTTTTTTTAACGGTACGCAGGCCTCTCCCGCTGCGGAGCACAGGCTCCGGACGCGCAGGCTCAGCGGCCATGGCTCACGGGCCTAGCCGCTCCGCGGCATGTGGAATCTTCCCAGACTGGGACACGAACCCGCGTCGCCTGCACCGGCAGGCGGACTCTCAACCGCTGGGCCACCAGGGAAGCCCTCTGTTACTATTTTTTATCATCATTTGTATTCCTACATATTTGGAATTTACTCTATTCCTTTTCAGACATAAGATGGCTACTTAGCTGATAAATTTTTAGCCCTAATTTTTTTCTAATATGAGCATTTAAGACTACAAATTTCCCTCTATTTATCACCTTTACTGCATACTATGTAGTTTTATATACAGTATTTTTACTATTGTTTGTTCCAAGTGTTTTAAAAATTTCCATTGTGCCTTCTTCTTTGACCCAGAGTTATTCAGGGGTTTCTAACTCTCCAAAGGAAATCTTTTGTTTGGCTTTATTGACTTATACTTAACAACACTGTGGTAAGATGACAAAGTTGGCACAATTCAATTTTTTGATATTTTATAAGACTGGCATTTATGGGCTGGTACATTAATTTTTGAAACTATTTCATGTATGCTTGAAAAGCAGCCATGGCTCACGGGCCTAGCCGCTCCGCGGCATGTGGAATCTTCCCAGACTGGGACACGAACCCGCGTCGCCTGCACCGGCAGGCGGACTCTCAACCGCTGGGCCACCAGGGAAGCCCTCTGTTACTATTTTTTATCATCATTTGTATTCCTACATATTTGGAATTTACTCTATTCCTTTTCAGACATAAGATGGCTACTTAGCTGATAAATTTTTAGCCCTAATTTTTTTCTAATATGAGCATTTAAGACTACAAATTTCCCTCTATTTATCACCTTTACTGCATACTATGTAGTTTTATATACAGTATTTTTACTATTGTTTGTTCCAAGTGTTTTAAAAATTTCCATTGTGCCTTCTTCTTTGACCCAGAGTTATTCAGGGGTTTCTAACTCTCCAAAGGAAATCTTTTGTTTGGCTTTATTGACTTATACTTAACAACACTGTGGTAAGATGACAAAGTTGGCACAATTCAATTTTTTGATATTTTATAAGACTGGCATTTATGGGCTGGTACATTAATTTTTGAAACTATTTCATGTATGCTTGAAAAGCATATACATTTTCTAGCTGTTGGGTTGAATTATTTATTTGTTGAATCAAACTTTTGTTTTTTCAAATCTTCTAAATCTTTACTAGTTTTCTATTTTCTGCTTCCTCTATCAATAATTGAAGAGAAGTATATTCATATCTCCTAATGACGATGTGTTTCTCAATTTTTCCATGTCGTTCTTTTGGTAATGCTTATGAACTTAGGTGGTTGATCTTAATCTCTGAGAAACCTGAAGGCCTAAACTGAGGGCACTTTCTTCCAGAAAAAAAATTTGCATCTCCCAGAAGATAGGAATGCTATGGACCTGGATGATTTTAGCCAGGATTCCTGGCTTAATGTGGGAGCTAAGATTAGTTTTCCTTTGCTGCTAATCCCAGGCTTACCTCCCAATTACTAGCCCAAGTATGCAAGGCATAGCACAAAGTAAATTCAATTCAAATATCTGAGTGATAACTTTAGTTTACTAAAAGCAATAAAAAATGAAATATGTTTCCTGCTCCCAAAGAATTTATAATTTAGTGGCAGACAATGGAAGCTATTACCATTATAGATACTATTTTTGTGTGTGTGTGTGGTATGCGGGCCTCCCTCTGCTGCGGCCTCTACCGTTGCGGAGCACAGGCTCCGGACGCGCAGGCGCATCGGCCATGGCTCACGGGCTCAGCCGCTCCGCGGCACGTGGGATCCTCCCAGACCCGGGCGCGAACCCGGTTCCCCTGCATCGGCAGGCGGACGCGCAACCACTGCGCCACCAGGGAAGCCCATAGATACTATTTTTTAATTATCTATTTTGTGCTAGATACTTTCACCAGGCTTATATGACAAGCTTCTTGTGTCCTTGCCTGGGCATTAATTTATTCATTCATTGTTCAAATTGTTGAAAATGCACTCTCAAGTGCTTTCTTTTTTATCTTCTCTCTGAATTGTCTTCCTTTCTTGCAGGCCATTCACTCCTTTTCAGTTTGATTCAGTTACTCCATTTCTTCTGCCTATTTTATGTTAATCAGGTTGGCAAGTGACCAAAACCTTAACTCAATCTGACTTGACCAAAAAGAAAATATTTCGCTCATGTAACCAAGAAATCTAAGGCAGTGGTTCTGGCTTTAGGCACAGCCTGATCCAAGGACCAAATGATCTGGTTAGGGATATTTCCCTATTTGTGGTTCTACTTTCTTCTGTGTTGATTTCACTTTCAAGCAGGTCCTCAACTCATTGAGGCAAGAAGACTGCCAGTAACTCCAAGCCTACATACTTTCCATAAAATCCCAGCTTCATTCCAGGCAACAGAATTCCTAGAATGTTCACTTTGGCAACATAATTAGCTTTAAGTAAATACTTGGTTTGGTCAGGTCTAATCACTATGTGAGCCTTGACTGGCTGGATCTATTTCATATGCCTAATTCTGAAGCCTGGGGTCCAGTCACAGAACAGATAGAATGGAAAGCCAGTTTTTAAATGCTACAAAGGCCTATATAATTTATCCTAACTTCATCTCCTACCTTTGTCCCTCCTGGCTTATACCACTCCAGCTATACTGGCCTTCTTACTATCTTTAAGGATGTCAAGCACACTTGCCCTTCAGGGTTTCTGAATTTACGGTTATCACCGCCTAGAATTTTGTTAACCCAGATATCACTTCCATTAAATCTTTGTTCAAATGTTCCCATATCAGGAAGCCTTTTCTGGACCATCCTAGATCAATCCTAGATCAACCTCGCACTTCCCACTCCTCACCTTGCTTTGTTTTTCTCCATGGTACCTATCTAAAAGAATATATAAAATAACAGCAAATACTCATATAGTGCTTTCTATGCAGCAGGCATTAGATTAAGCACTTTACTTGATTAATTTAATGCTCTAACAACCCTATGAAGTAAGTACTATTACTACTCCCAATTTAGAGTTGAGCAAACTGAGAACAGAAAGGTTAAGTAACTTGTTCAGGACATGGCAGAGCTGGGATTCAAACGTAATCAGAATGGCTCCCAAGTTTGTGCTTTTAACTACTATACCACATTACCTCTTATTGTTGTCAGTCTCTCCACACCAAAAAATAAGCTGCATGAAAACAGGGACTTTTTATAGTGATATATCTCTAGCCTTTTGGCATGTAATAATAGATACTCAAGAAATATTTGATGAACAAATAAAAGAGGATGCCGATATAGCCAGAAGGGAAAATGGATCCTTAAACATGTACTACGCACAGGCTGCCCTAAATTAACACTGCAAACTGAGAGCTTATCTGTTCCAGTGGTTTCCTTATCATCTATGTGATGACTCAATTGCATAGTTCCAGCTAGCCAGTCCAGAATCTGGGGGTCATCCTTCTCTCATTTGCCCTCATGTCCCATATCTAATCAATCTGAATAGCTCTGTATTTGTCCTCCTCTCCACCCTCACAGCCACTGTACCTTAGATCAGGTCACCAATCTCCCATGGGTTAATGCAATAGCCTCCTAACTGGTTTCCCTACTTTCCACCTTTTGGTCTCCCTTTTTCATTCTCCACACTGCAGTCCAAGTGATCTTCTGAAAGTAAAGCCTGGTCATTTTGCTCTTTTTCTTAAAATTCTTCTATGGCTCCAGATATATCACCCTCAGAATAATTTATCAAAGCATTCAAAACCTGTTCTAATCTCACCATTGTTTGCCTCTTCAACTTTATCTCTTGCTGATTTCCATCATACACTATGCCCCAGCCTTAACAGAGTACTTGAACTTCTTCAAAGTGCCATCCTCTCTCATCCTCTGCATTTTGCACGTTTCTGTTCCTTGTGCCTAGTTCTGGCTCTCCCATCACTTGGCTAACTGCTATTTGTCTTTCAGGTCTCATTTTTCCTGAACTGCCAGGGGCAGGCTTGTCATCTCTGCTATGTGGACCCATAGGACCCCAGTCTTACTTCTATCATAACACCTACATTGTAGTATAATTTGTTTGCCCGGCTCTCCCTTTAAACTGTGTATGCTCTTGTGAGCAGACACCATATCTATTGTGTTCAATGATATACTTCCATTATCTAGAATAGGTTCTGGCAGATACCAGGCAAATATATTATTTGGAAAATTAAATGAAGCCCGATTTAATTGCTGAAGATGTGCCTAAAGTTGTTAAACAGTAGAGCCCATATCCAAATTCGAGTGAGTCTGGTTCCAAAACACATGTACTTTAATGTACAGACCCTTTTTAAAAGAGGAAAGATAAAAATTCTTCTGGATCGCTGGGTTGATAAAATTATTTTATTTGTAATGCTACTTACATATGTACATATTATAGTAATACTAAACAAAAGCACTAAAAACATTAATTTATAATTATATAATTGTAATTTATAATTATAAATTAATGCTGTGATCAGATTAGTGCTGTCATAGTGAATATGCTTATCCTATGATATACTTTTTCTCTATTTAAACAAATATCGAATTTGTTTTTACATAGTTTAGAGTATGCCATAAAATCATCTGGTCTACATTTGTATAAACCTATCATTTAAATATTAAGTATTCATCCATATTCTTCACTAGCCTGCATCATTAAATCCATACTATTTGGTACCTGTATTAATTTTAATCAAATACAAATGCAAAGGGCTTCCCTGGTGGCGCAGTGGTTGCGCGTCCGCCTGCCGATGCAGGGGAACCGGGTTCGCGCCCCGGTCTGGGAGGATCCCACATGCCGCGGAGCAGCTGGGCCTGTGAGCCATGGCCCCTGGGCCAGCGCGTCCGGAGCCTGTGCTCCGCAACGGGAGAGGCCGCAGCAGAGGGAGGCCCGCATACCACAAAAAAAACAAAAAAAAACAAATGCAAAGTACTTTCCTTTTAAAACAATGGTCATCCACAATATCCAGAAAATACTTTATCTATTTTAGATTGTCAATTAAAAACAAATACAAGATACGAAAAATTCTCCTACAAAACTAGTTATCCCTAATAATATGTACACATGAACACAAATATCTAAGACATATTTTGTAATCTCATTTAAACAGACACACACACACACACACACACACACACACACACACACACCCCCTAGGCAATGCCACCGCAAAAAGCAGGAGCCTGGGCAAACTTTTCAGACTCCTCCTTTTCCTCCAGAAGGATCTGAGACTTCTTCAACAATGTTCCTTAAAAGACTCTGGCCTTGTTCCAAATTTCCCCAGGGTCTCCTGGTCAGATAAACAGGACTGGGATATGACCAGGGCCAGCAAGTTCCACTAGGATAGTCCTGTTTACAGGAGCTCAGACACAATCAGATTGTTTCAAGTCCTTTAAAGTGATTTGGCACAAATAGCCCAGATATCTCCTAACATTTACAACTTTCTAAGTAGCTGCTCAAGCCCAGAAATTGATGGAATCAAATCAGAACATGAAAGCACCATTATTCTATGGCCTGGTAGAAATTACAGATTCATCTCCTTCAGAGATTTCCGTTTATTTTGACTATTCATCAGAATGGGTAAGATTATACCATGAAATTATTAGAAATACAATTTTCCACCCATTCCCATTCACTGACGGAGACAAACAAGGATAAGTGAAAGTCCTCAAGTGAGTATAGGACATATAGTACATTTCACCTGCAGAAGAGATATGATTGATGTAAGAGCCATTTCAAAGTTTCCCCAATGCCACTGGGCCCTCATCTCCCAAAGCATGATTCATCCTTGGTAAAGGTCTTTGTTGGTCCTGGTTGGTTCTGATGCAGGAATTTGGTCCCTAGCTTAGTTTCTGTTTTTGCTCTGGAAAATACTGTCACATCCCATAATGTCCTTCGCCTGGGGTCTTTTAGATAGAGCTACCAAATTAATTCTCTTCCACAACTACAGGCTTTTTATAAGAATCACATTTGGTGTAAGAAAGAAAAAAAAATCAAGCAAAATTCTTTGCTAATATAATGTCCTGAATTATACCATTATATCCTCTCTTAATCTCTTAGATTTACTTTGAAAGGAACTAAGTGTGTGTACAAGTGACTCCCAAGCCTGTGGTCTTCAACCATTTTGCCCCAAAATGAACTTTGGAAACTGTACTTCCTTACAC
Organism: Physeter macrocephalus; assembly: GCF_002837175.3. Classification (NCBI taxonomy): domain Eukaryota; kingdom Metazoa; phylum Chordata; class Mammalia; order Artiodactyla; family Physeteridae; genus Physeter; species Physeter macrocephalus. The sequence goes on along the minus strand of NC_041217.1, from coordinate 84,676,865 downwards.
ATTGACTACTAAACTGTATAAGTTTGATAGTTGCAAATATGTAATTTCTGGCATATTGTATATTGTGTTATATGTGCATTAAATATATCATTGTCAAAACCTTTGCACTTCGGCTCATTCAGTTTACAGAAAATGGCCACTATATAACTGGCCAGTCCTCACTATCAGAAAAGGTGTGACCTCATTTGAATTTGAAAGGGAATAGAATATGCCACCCCAAAATATGCCATTTGGCATATTGTTTATTTTGAATTAAAGTAACTTAAGAAACAGCCAGTACAAGATGGACACTCTGACCTCCTTTGTCCCCGATAGCAGGAAATAAATCTCCTATTCGAAAGTTACCCTCCCAGTACCAGGAGGATAGCAGGCATCCTTATTATCAGAGATAGTGAGTTTAGGGCCAAGAAGGCTATATAAACAAACATTGTTACTTCTTCACTAATATGCCACCCAAGCCCAAATGCTTTGTCTTGTTAATTCTTCACAAATGTATTGTTTCCTTGTCTAAAAGGTATAAAAGCTGCCTGCTTAGGTTACTTCTTTGAGTGTCATATTTTTTTTAAATAAATTTATTTATTTATCTTTTTTATTTTTGGCTGCATTGGGTCTTCGTTGCTGCGCACAGGCTTTCTCTAGTTGCTCCAAGCGAGGGCTACTCTTCGTGGCAGTGGCTTCTCTTGTTGCGGAGCACAGGCTCTAGGCACGCAGGCTTCATTAGTTGTGGCTCGTGGGCTCAGTAGCTGTGGCTCGCAGGCTCTAGAGCACAGACTCAGTAGTTGTGGTGCACGGGCTTAGCTGCTCCGCGGCATGTGGGATCTTCCTGGCCCAGGGGTCGAACCCATGTCCCCTGCATTGGGAGGCAGATTCTTAACCACTGCGCCACCAGGGAAGTCTCAAGTGTTATATTTTTATAGGCTTGCATATGTACGAAATTAAATGTTTTTCTGCTGTTAATCTGCCTTATGTCAATTTAATTATTATTTAATTATTAGACCAACCACAGAGCTTAGAAGGTAAGAAGGGAAAAGTTTTTCTTCCCTACAAATTCAAAGCAGTGAGTTGAAAAACATTCCTGTTACAACCTATTCGTGTCTCCTTCAAAATTCTCTCTCTGGAGCTATGCATTCCAGGTTTTTCCCTTTGTTTGGATTGTTCCCCAAAGATTTTTATAGCATGGAACAGCACACCAGAATAAGAACAGGGATGAGTGAGGTAGTCATTCTTTTGTAAAGAAGGAGAAGGGAATAGATAAACAAGGACTTACTGTATAGCATAGGGAACTATATTCAGTATCTTGTAATAAGCTATAATGGAAAAGAATCTGAGAAAGTGTATATATATATATATATATATATATATATATATATATATATACACACACACACACATACACACAGTATATGAATCACTTTACTATAGACCTGAAACACAATATTGAAAATCAACTATACTTCAATAAGAAATTTTTTTAAAATGATGGAGAAGGGGATTTGCATAAAATGAGTCAGTTAAAGAAGTCCTGAGGCATCCAGTCTCATCTTAGGAGAGCTCATTCTAAATTCAGGGTACATATGAAACTGAGGATTTGCAAAATAATTTCATAAAACTATACCACCATTTGAAAATGAAGATTACCTGTCCCAGAGCATTTCACCTACATATGCTGAAGGTAGGATAATAAAAATATCTCCAAGATTTCTAAAATTTCCATTTGAGTTAATAGAAGCTGTATCGTCTCAGCTCAAAGGAAACAATCTGGGTTCTGAGGTTAAACAGAAATGCTCCATGGCATGAATTTCACAAATTTTTTTCTGAATTAAGAGTAAAAAAAATATTAAAGGTTAATTAATCTCAGAATATTTACACTTAAATTTACATACATACTCCGTGATAGTAGAGCTGTTTGATGCAGTAAGGTTCAGTTGGAACAGCTAATATAATACTTATTGAATGTGATTAAACTTTGAGCTTAGTTGCCGGTTATGATTTCTCACAATTTCTTTTATTTATTTATTTGTCACACACACATACACACAGTATATGAATCACTTTGCTATAGACCTGAAACACAATATTGAAAATCAACTATACTTCAATAAGAAATTTTTTTAAAATGATGGAGAAGGGGATTTGCATAAAATGAGTCAGTTAAAGAAGTCCTGAGGCATCCAGTCTCATCTTAGGAGAGCTCATTCTAAATTCAGGGTACATATGAAACTGAGGATTTGCAAAATAATTTCATAAAACTATACCACCATTTGAAAATGAAGATTACCTGTCCCAGAGCATTTCACCTACATATGCTGAAGGTAGGATAATAAAAATATCTCCAAGATTTCTAAAATTTCCATTTGAGTTAATAGAAGCTGTATCGTCTCAGCTCAAAGGAAACAATCTGGGTTCTGAGGTTAAACAGAAATGCTCCATGGCATGAATTTCACAAATTTTTTTCTGAATTAAGAGTAAAAAAAATATTAAAGGTTAATTAATCTCAGAATATTTACACTTAAATTTACATACATACTCCGTGATAGTAGAGCTGTTTGATGCAGTAAGGTTCAGTTGGAACAGCTAATATAATACTTATTGAATGTGATTAAACTTTGAGCTTAGTTGCCGGTTATGATTTCTCACAATTTCTTTTATTTATTTATTTGTTTGTTTATTTATATATTTTTGACCATGCCACTTGGCTTAGGGGATCTCAGTTCCCAGACCAGTGATTGAACCCGGGCCACAGCAGTGAAAGCACCGAGTCCTAACCACTAGACCACCAGGGAACTCCCACAATTTGCTTTTTAAGGTCACAATTTTTGGTCACCAAGAACTGTTTCATCAGTTTTAATAATAACACTGTCTTATATTAAAAACTTTATTCCACAGTGTCAAAATTAAATTTAAAATGCAAGTATCTTCAGGAAGAAAAAGATTCAGAGAGAAGAAGAAAGGGAATAAAATACGAGCATTCAAAAGAAAAATTATGGATACAAAAATTCAAAACCCAGACGTGGACTCAACACAATTCTGCCAAATTACCAAATTCCTGTCTTTGTTATTTGAAATTTTTTATTTTGGCATGATTTCTAAATACCAATTTTCTTCACATTTTAGAAAGGACATAAAAATCTGAAGTAATAGTGAAGAAAGGGAAGTTAGAGACTGTGTCCTTTGAAGTCCTTTACACTATACAGGAGAGTTTTACTCAGTAGAATTCCAGATTATAATCTAGACTATAATCTATAAACATTGTTTTCTGCAATCCAAAGTAGACTCTCCAAAACCTAAATACAATATTTTTATTTATTAATATATGACTAATTTTGTCCCAGGGTTTGAAGCACAAATGTACTGACTACTTTACAATAATAAATAAACAGGTATGGAGTTAGGGTTATGGTCATCTACATTACTCCTTTTGAATAGAAATGCTAGTATACTACTGCTGGTATCTACTTCACACCTAGTTCTTTGAGGCCAAGTTGGGAAAATAAGTAGTCACAAGGAGGAAGACAGCAGAAAAAGTTGTTCTTCCTTTTCTTGAAAAAAAAAAAAAGTATGACTTGAACTGCTCACTGAAATATTTAACACTATAATTAGCTTCATAATTTTTAATAGTTTTATAGTTGGTTTTATGTAAAAGTATCTCATAGGTTTTTATGAATAAAGACTAAAATTTTACCTCTATGCTTTACTCATCATTCTTAAAGTTTTCATCCCAATGCTTGCTTCGGCAGCACATATACTAAAATTGGAATGATACAGAGAAGATTAGCATGACCCCGGCGCAAGGATGACACACAAATTCATGAAGTGTTCCATATTTTTGTGGGATAGGAGGGTGGGAGGGAGAAGAAAGAGGGAGGAGATATGGGGGTATATGTATATGTATAGCTGATTCACTTTGTTATAAAGCAGAAACTAACACACCATTGTAAAGCAATTATACTCCAATAAAGATGTTAAAAAAATTTTTTTTCATCCCAAATTCAAGACAATTACATTTGTCTCCTTTTAGTTCTTTCCTGTATACATAATTGTTTAATGTCCATCACTGAGTCTGAACATCATTATTACTACTACATCTGAGCCCACTACTTCAAAGAACTTAACAAAGTTGTTTTTGTAAAGTACCTGATAATCCACAAAAGACTAATAAATTAAGTATTGTTTGTCTAACATAAGCCTTACTTACACTAAGCACAGATAAATAGTTATTTGCAAAGTTGTTTTAAAGGGCATTTCTGGACACTAAAAAAGTATCAAAAATGAAATTTTGTTACCTCAAAATACGATTATAGGTTAAACTTAAGTCTTTAAATGCTGACAATGTAAGTCCTAGAATATACTGTCAGTAAAACAAAAATCACTTTATAATACACTTAAAATAATTTCAACAATCTATTTCACTTTCCTAAAAAAATACAGTAAATTGTTAATCTGCTCCCCTTAGGGGGCTGTTTTCTATATGAAAAATGACAAACATCAGTAAGGTGCAATCACAACAGAGTGAGGTAAAATTGTGCATTTCTAATTTGCATCCTAAATCTGAATCATCAACCTCTAGAGGGGTTACTGGCAATTGGCATGACAAAGGCCTACACCTTAGAGGGAATTACTGAAGACAAGGTTTGGGGCTAATTTAAATAATGTAACTGATATTACTGGATCCACAAGAAGAGAGAATTCCATGGGTCACGGTAATTAGCCAAAAAGTTGCTCAAGACACACTGTTCTATTTAACTATGCATTATGGGAACTTCAAAGACAGCTACTACCTTAGAAACTTACAATAGAGGAGAGAAAGTAAGCAAAAATAATACAAGTGTAAAGATTCACATAATACAAAAAATACAGTGGAGGGACTTCCCTGGTGGTCCAGTGGGTAAGACTCCATGCTCCCAATGCAGGGGCCCTGGGTTTGATCCCTGGTTGGGGAAATAGATCCTGCATCCATGCTGCAAGTAAGAAGTCTGCATGCCACAACTACGAGTCCACATGCCGCAACTAAAAGATCCCATGTGCCACAACTAAGACCTGGCGCAGCCTAAATAAATAAATATTTTTTTAAAATACAATGTAGACAAGGGATAGGTAGGATTTGAGGAGAAAATGGAATTTCTAAGGACAAAGTCACGGAGAATCAAGAATGGGGTAGAACTCAGGATGAGTCAAAGGAAGAGGGAAAAAAGTTTAAAAGAGTTTAAAGATTAGAAGGTTACAGGTGGCGCTGCGCCCAACTTTTCATAGGCTGGGAAACAAAGCTTGAGAAACTTGATGTTGTCTTGGGCAGAGTGCATATAGCAACAGATCAAAGAAAAAGAGGAAGAAAACGTGCTCTCAGCTGCCGGGGGATCTCGCTGAGTTGCTTTTGTCTTAAGAGCTTCTGTTGGGTTTGGTGTTTCCTCCCGGAAGACGGCTGCGTGGGCTTTGAGGAGGCTCACTCCCTGCCGGATGGGTGATGGAAGTCTAAACATGAGGAGGGGTCTTGGTGCTCTGGCCGGGTGTCAGGCCTGAACCTCTGAGGTGGGAGAGCCGAGTTCAGGACATTGGACCACCAGAGACCTCCCGGCCCCACATAATATCAACTGGCGAGAGCTCTCAGAGATCTATGTCTCAACACTAAGACCCAGCTCCACTAAACAACCAGTAACCTCCAGTGCTGGACACCCCATGCCAAACAAATAGCAAGACAGGAACACAACCCCACCCATTAGCAGAGAGGCTGCCTAAAATCATAATAAGGTCACAGACACCCCAAAACACACCACCAGACGCAGCCCTGCCCACCAGAAAGAAAAGATCCAGCCTCATCCACCAGTACAAAGGCACCAGTCCCCTCCACCAGGAAGCCTACCCAACCCACTGAACCAACCTTACCCACTGGGAGCAGACACCAAAAACAACGGGGAACTGCGAACCTGCAGCCTGTGAAAAGGAGACCCCAAACACAGTAAGTTAAGCAAAATGAGAAGACAGAAAAATATGCAGCAGATGAAGGAGCAAGGTAAAAACCCACCAGACCAAACAAATGAAGAGGAAATATGCAGTCTATCTGAAAAAGAATTCAGTTATGATAGTAAAGATGACACAGAATTTTGGAAACAGAATGGAGAAAATACAAAAAACATTTAACAAGGACCTAGAAGAACTCAAGAGCAAACAAACAATGAAGAATAACACAATAAATGAAATTAAAAATTCTCTAGAAGGAATCAATAGCAGAATAACTGAGGAAGAAGAACGGATAAGTGACCTGCAAGATAAAATAGTGGAAATAATTACTGCAGAGCAGAATAAAGAAAAAAGAATGAAAAGAATTGAGGATAGTCTCAGAGACCTCTGGGACAACATTAAACGCACCAACATTTGAATTATAGGGTTCCCAGAGAAGAGAAAAAGAAAGGGACTGAGAAAATATTTGAAGAGATTATAGTTGAAAACTTCCCTAATATAGGAAAGGAA
>NC_041217.1:84668295-84669600 GCF_002837175.3 Physeter macrocephalus | reverse complement strand
CCACCAAGGATCTCATTCAGAGTCGATGGAGAAATTAAAACCTTTACAGACAAGCAAAAGCTTAGAGAATTCAGCACCACCAAACCAGCTTTACAACGAATGCTAAAGGTACTTCTCTAAGTGAGAAACACAAGAGAAGGAAAAGACGACAATAACAAACCCAAAACAATTAAGAAAATGGTAATAGGAACATACATATCGATAATTACCTTGAATGTAAATGGATTAAGTGCTCCAACCAAAAGACATAGACTGGCTGAATGGATACAAAAACAGGACCCATATATATGCTGTCTACAAGAGACCCACTTCAGACCTAGGGACACATACAGACTGAAAGTGAGGGGATGGAAAAAGATATTCCATGCAAATGGAAATCAAAAGAAAGCTGGAGTAGCAATTCTCATATCAGACAAAATAGACTTTAAAATAAAGACTATTACAAGAGACAAAGAAGGACACTACATAATGATCAAGGGATCAATCCAAGAAGAAGATATAACAATTGTAAATATTTATGCACCCAACATAGGAGCACCTCAATACATAAGGCAAATGCTAACAGCCATAAAAGGGGAAGTTGACAGCAACACAATAAAAGTAGGGGACTTTAACATCCCACTTCACCAATGGACAGATCATCTAAAATGAAACTAAATAAGAAAACACAAGCTTTAAATGACACATTAAACAAGATGGACTTATACCTCAAGAAACCAGAAAAATCTCAAATAAACAACCTAAACTTACACCTAAAGCAATTAAAGGAAGAAGAACAAAAAAAATCCAAAGTTAGCAGAAGGAAAGAAATCATAAAATTCAGATCAGAAATAAATGAAAAAGAAATGAAGGAAACGATAGCAAAGATCAGTTGGCGCAGTGGTTGAGAGTCCGCCTGCCGATGCAGGGGACATGGGTTCATGCCCTGGTCCGGGAAGATCCCACATGCCGCGGAGTGGCTGGGCCCGTGAGACATGGCCATTGAGCCTGCGTGTCCGGAACCTGTGCTCCGCCACGGGAGAGGCCACAACAGTGAGAGGCCTGCATACCGCGAAAAAAAAAAAAAATCTTCCAACAAACAAAAGCCCAGCACCAGATGGCTTCACAGGCAAATTCTATCAAACATTTAGAGAAGAACTAACACCTATCCTTCTCAAACTCTTCCAAAATATAGCAGAGGGAGGAACACTCCCAAACTCATTCTACGAGGCCACCATCACTCTGATACCAAAACCAGACAAAGATGTCACAAAGAAAGAAAACTACAGGCCAATATCACTGATGAACATAGATGCAAAAATCCTC
>NC_041217.1:84667687-84667953 GCF_002837175.3 Physeter macrocephalus | reverse complement strand
AGAGGGAACTTACCTCAACATAATAAAGGCCATATATGACAAACCCACAGCCAACATCAGTCTCAATGGTGAAAAACTGAAACCATTTCCACTAAGATCAGGAACAAGACAAGGTTGCCCACTCTCATCAATATTATTCAACATAGTTTTGGAAGTTTTAGCCACAGCAATCAGAGACGAAAAAGAAATAATAGGAATCCAAATCAGAAAAGAAGAATTGTCACTGTTTGCAGATGAAATGATACTATACACAGAAAATCCTAAAG
>NC_041217.1:84666985-84667677 GCF_002837175.3 Physeter macrocephalus | reverse complement strand
CTCCCATTTGCCACTGCAACAAAAAGAATAAAATACCTAGGGATAAACCTACCTAAGGAGATAAAAGACCTGTAGGCAGAAGATTATAAGACAGTGATGAATTAAAGACGATACAAACAGATGGAGAGATATACTATGTTCTTGGATTGGAAGAATCAACATTGTGAAAATGACTATACTACCCAAAGCAATCTACAGATTCAGTGCAATCCCTATCAAACTACCAAAGGCATTTTTCACAGAACTAGATTTCTCCAAAGAAGATATACAGATTGCCAACAAACACATGAAAGGATGCTCATCATCACTAATCATTAGAGAAATGCAAATCAAAACTACAATGACGTATCACCTCACACAAGTCAGAATGGCCATCATCAAAAACATCTACAGGGGTCTTCCCTGGTGGCGCAGTGGTTGAGAGTCTGCCTGCCGATGCAGGGGACGCGGGTTCGTTCCCCGGTCCGGGAAGATTCCACATGCCTCGGAGCGGCTAGGCCCGTGAGCCACGGCCACTGAGCCTGCGTGTCCGGAGCCTGTGCTCCACTACGGGAGAGGCCACAGCAGTGAGAGGCCCGCGTACCGCAAAAAAAAAAAAAAAAATCTACAAACAGGGCTTCCCTGGTGGCACAGTGGTTGAGAGTCCGCCTGCTGATGCAGGGGATATGGGTTCGTGCCCCGGTCTGGGAAGA
>NC_041217.1:84634418-84666316 GCF_002837175.3 Physeter macrocephalus | reverse complement strand
AATCTAAAAAAAAAAAAGGTTCTGAAGAACCTAGGGGCAGGACAGGAATAAAGATGCAGACGTAGAGAATGGACTTGAAAACACCAGGAGGAGGAAGGGTAAGCTGGGACGCAGTGAGAGAGTGGCATGGACATATATACACTACCAAATGTAAAAAAGATAGCTAGTGGGAAGTAGCTGCATAGCACAGGGAGATCAGCTTGGTGCTTTGTGCCCACCTAGAGGGGTGGGATAGGGAGGGTGGGAAGGAGACGCAAGAGGGAGGAGATATGGGGATATATGTATAGCTGATTCACTTTGTTATTCAGCAGAAACTGACACAACAATGTAAAGCAATTATACTCCAACAAAGATGTTAAAAAAAAAAGTTTACAGGTGGCATGCCACAACACCAAAACAACCTCCGACTCCATATCACCCCCCCAACCCTCCTCAGGCACAACCTGGCCAAGAGATCCTGGAGGCAAGAGGTTAATCAAACGCTATCAGATTTTATAGCCTCAGGTCATTACTCTTCCAGATGGAAAGCATCCCTAGTGGGGATGAAGAGATTTCCCCTAGGCCACCACGATCTCACTCATCTCCCCGCGCCGGTGCCCGGGACACTTGGCCGGGACACCTGTCCGCACCTCCTTCACCAACCGCTCCCTGCTCCGCGGCGCTGAAGCCACGAAGCCCTCGCAAGGGCGCCCCCGTCCCCCCGGAAACCAAGCTCTCCATTCCCCGAGGCTCCCTCCCACCCCGCCCAAGCAGCCAGGGCTCCCAGCGCGCCACCCGCCGTTACCCAGCTAACCGTTGTGCTCGGGTCGCGGCGCCGCGTGAGCGTGACGTGACGTGACGGGGCGGCTCGGGGCGGAGCTCCTCTCCGCGCCAGGCGACCCCCAAGCCGTGGAAGTTCGCCGGACACTGTGGGGAAGGATGGGCGCAGCCGCCTTATACCACGCCGCGGGGGCCGGAGCATGCACGCAGGGGGCGGAGTTGGCCCTACGGGCCCCCGCCCCCTCCGCCCGCCCTCACCGCGCTGACTTCGGTGTGGTTGCCCCTCGGCCGCCGGCGTCGGCTCCCTGCCCCGCCGGGTGTTCCCCCGCAACGTCGCGGTCACCACCACACGTGCGGGACGCCAATGTCGGCCTTACCCTCAGTCTCTGGCGGAGAAAAGGGGAAACCGCTAAGGACGGATGGGGCGTGCCCCCCGGGGCCTGACTCAGGTGTGGGGGGAGTTGGGCGCGCGGAAGAGAGGGGAAGTGACTGGAAGTGGGGGACTGGGCGGGGCTTGAGTGGATGCGGCTGCACCTACGACCCGGGAAGAGGCCGAGGGCTAGAGGTTAAGAGCGTGGGCTGTGGGCTCGCTGCTTGAGTTCCGTGACCTCGGGGAAGTCACTCAGACCCTCAGGGCCTGTTTCCTGCTCCCTAAAATGGCAGCAGTAAAATGGCAACAGTAGTAGAAGCAACCTCATTTAGGAGATTTCCATGGTCTTTGAGGTACACGGAAGTCGGGAAAGAAGAGCGGGTATGTTTGGGACAGGATGTAATTATGGCTGGCAGTTTTGGGGGGATTGATTATGTACTAAACACTTCACCTGAATCTTCATGACCCTGTGGAGTAGGTACTATTGACAAATAAAGGACCTGAGGTTCAGAGGGGTTGAGTTACTTTACAGAGGCCACTGACCTAGTAGTGGCCAACATTTGAAGCCAGACTTTAGAGCCTGGTTTTTGTCATAAGAACCATGGTTCTTGAGCAAGTCCAGATACCAAAGTGCATCTGTTAAAGTGATTAAATAATCTTGATTTGAGAAATACCAAAAAAGTATGTCAAGGCCCTTGCCTTCAAAGAATTTACAAGTTCTTTGGGGCAACTGAGATACAAATCAGCCCCCATTTCTTGAGCATTTGCTCATGCCAGGACCTGTTCTACCACTCCACCTTTTGTCTCACACACACACTTCATTCCCACAACACTTAAGAGTAGGCCTTATAGTTTCTGTTTTGCAGATGAATAACCTGAGGTTGAGGAGGAGTGGGGTTTGTGGGGTCAGGCCTTGTGCCTCCTCTCAACCACTCTGCCTGTTTCACAGCAAAGTTTTCAGTAACAGTTCAATATGTTAGTAGAAGACATTGCAGAATCTATGGTCAAGTACTGCTTGTGAGCAGTAATTGTTTTTTACCTTTGTAAATGCAGAGAAGAAAGGCACTTAAGGTCACTGGAGTGGCCAGGACTTAGATCAGCAGTGCTTCAGGATTGTTAGTGGCAGCAGCATTCAGAAGAGATGGTAGATAGTTGAGTTAGGGAGACAGTGGGAGACTGTGGCTCGGGTGTAAATTTATAAGGGCCTGTACTATGGAATGGCAGTGCGAAGAGGTAGATAAGAGATTCCCAGGAAACTTCTCAAAGAAGGCATGTAAAGCAACAATATAGTGGGTTCAGAATATGGACTCTGGAGCCAGACTGCCCAGTTTCCAGTGAAGTACCTAATTAAGGTGGCTAGGGGAATAAAATTAGTGTTTGTGATGCACTTGGAACAGAGCCTAGCATATAGCAAGTGCTCAATAAGTGTTTTTTAAAAATGAATAAATAGGAAATTAAGGAAATAATTTCATTTACAATAGCATCCAAAAGAATAAAAACACCTGGGGATAGGTTTAACTAAGGAGGTTGCAAAGATTTTAGGCAACTCTACTTTCTGAAGAAACACTGCCCACAAAACTGCCCTTACTTCAGACACCATCTGCAAGATTGGGGGTCTCCAGGGTCACCCTCACTTCACACAATCTGGCCACGAATTTGGGGGTTCTCATAACCTTGCTTAGGATCAATAATTTGCTAGAAAGACTCACAAAACACCCTGAAAGCTATTATATTCACAGTCACATTTATTACAGAAAAAGGATACATTGAAATCAAGCAAGGGAAGAGTAGCATAGGGCAGAATCTGGGAGGGGTCCAAACTCACAGTTCTGGTTGTCCTCTCCAGGTGAGGTTCTGAGTGGAGTTATCTCCTCTCAGCTATGATGTGTGACAGTGCTCTAAGAGTATTGCCAACCTGGGATATCACTGAAGCCCTGGTATCAATTGCTTTGTGAGGCTTCATTACTTGGCATGAATCATAGTCCATGTGATCAAATTAAAATCCCCAGTCACCTGCCTCCCTGAAATTTGGGCTGTTACTATGTGACACAAAGCCCTACTCTCCAATTACATTGTTGGTCTTTCTGACATTGCCAGCCCTACCCTGAGTCATTTCATTAGCCTGAACTGAGAAAGGGCCCACCCTTAGACACCTCATTAGCATAAACTGTCAGAGTTGGTCTGAGGGACCCACTATGAATTACAGAGACACTCCTGTCACTTGGGAAATTGCAAGGGTGTGGCGGTCATCTCCCAGGAGCTGGGACAAAGGCCAGACCTCTTAGACAAGGCCAGATTCCTTACTACACAAAAGTGGAAGACACACTGAAGACTAAAACGTTGCTGAAAGATACTAAAGAAGACCTAAATAAGTGGAAAGACATCTATGTTCACGTATTGGAAGACTTAATATTGTTAAGATGGCAATACTACCCAGTGTGATCTACAGATTCAATGTAATACCTATTAAAATTGCAATAGCCCTTTGGCAAAAGTGGTAAACTCATATGGAATTGTGCAGGACGCTGAATACTTAAAACAATATTGAAGAAGAACAAAGTTGGAGGACTCACATTTCCTTATTACAAAACTTACTACAAAGCTACAGTGATCAAAAGAGTGTGGTACTAGCATAGGGATAGCTGTATAGACCAAGAGAATAGAAAGTCCAGAAACAAACTCACAAATCTATGGCCAATTGATTTTTGAAAAGAATGCCAAGACCATTCAGTGGGAAAAGAAATGTCTCTTCAACAAGTGGTGCTGGGACAGCTGAATATCCATATGCAAAAGAATGAAGTTGCACCCCTACCTTATGCCGTATACAAACATAAACTCAAAATGGATTAACCAATAACCTAAATGTAGGAATTAAACTATAAAACTCTTAGAAGAAAAAATGAGTGGTAAATCTTAATGACCTTGGATTTGGCAATGGATTTTTAGATACAATACCAAAAGAAGAGCAACAAAAGGAAAAGATAAATTGGGTTTCATCAAAATGAGAAGCTTTTGTGCATCAAAGGACGTTATCAAGAAAGTGAAAAGACAACCTACACAATGAGAGAAAAATATTTGCAAATCAGGGACTAATGTCCAGAATATGTAAAGAACTCTCACAACTCAACGACAAAAAGACAACCCAGTTAAAAAATGAGTAAAGGATTTGAATAGGTGTTTTCCAAAAAAAGATGTGTAAGTGACCAACAAGCACATGACAAGGTACTCAACATTATTAGTCATTAGAGAAATGCAAATCAGAACCACAAGATGCCACTCTATACCCACTAGGATGGCTATAATAATAATTTTTTAAGGAAAATATGTATTGGCAAGAATGTGAAGAAGTTTGAAAACTTGCACATTGCTCATGGGGGTATAAAATGGTATAGCCACTGTGGAACAGTTTGGCAGTTCCTCAAAAGTTAAACATAATATTACAACAAGACCTAGCAATTCTAAGTATATACCCCCAAAATTGAAAACAGGTATTCAAACAAATACTTGTACAGGAGTTTCATAGCACTATTCACAATAGCCAAAAGTTGGAAACAACCCAATGTGCATCATTAAATGTATGGATATACAAATGTGATATAGCCGGACAATGGAATATTATTTGGTCACAGAAGGATTGGAGTACTGGTACATGCTACAACATGGATGAGCCTCGAAAAGATGTTAAGTGAGAGTAGCCAGTCACAAAGGGTCTCAAACTGTGAATATCCAGACACAAAAGGTCAGAAATTGTATGATTCCATTTTATTAAATATCCAGAATTGGTAAATCTAGAGAGACAGAAAGCAGATTAGTGTTGCCGGGGGCTGGGAGAATGACTTTTTAATGGATACGGAGTTTTCTTTTAGGGTAATGAAAATGATTTGGAACTTGATATAGGTGTTGGTTGGTGGTTGTACAACATTGTGAATGTACTAAATACCACTGAAATGTATACTTTAAAATGGTTAACTTTATGTTATATGAATTTACCTCAATAAATAAACCAAATAAATAAATGGAGAAACAGATTTTCCGTGAATTTAATGAAGTTTCTTCTTTGTGTTAAGAGAATGATGTCTAAGTTTATAATTTAAACTTTATATATCTTAAAGAGGGCCAATGTGATAGTCAGAAGCCACCCCCCTCCCCCAAGATGTCCATGTCCTAATCCTTGGAATCTGTGAATACGTTATTTACATGACAAAGGGGAATTAGGGTTGCAGATGGAATTAAATTTGCTAGTCAGCTGACCTTAAAATAGGGAGATCATCCTGGATTGTCTGGGCCCAATATCATTAAGAGTCCTTAAAAGTGGGAGAGAGTAGGCAGACAGGTCAGAGTGATGCAGTGTGAGGACTTGACCTGCTGTTGCTGGCTTTTAAGATGGAGGAAGGGGGGCACCAGCCAAGGAATGCAGGTGGCCTCTAGAGTCTGGGAAGGGCAAAGAAACAGACTCTCCTCTAGAGCCTCCAGAAGGCTTGACACCTTGATTTTAGCCCAGTGAGGCCTGTGTTGGACTTCTGACCTATAGAACTGTAAGATAATAAATCTAGGTTGCTGTTGTTGTTTTTTAAATATTTATTTATTTGGTTGCATTGGGTCTTAGTTGCAGCAGCTGGGCTCCTTAGTTGTGGCATGTGAACTCCTAGTTGCAGCATGCATGTGGGATCTAGTTCCCGGACCAGGGATTGAATCAGGGCCCCCTGCATTGGTAGCGTGGAGTCTGAACCACTGCACCTCCAGGGAAGTCCCCTAAATCTATGTTGTTTTAAGCCACTAACTATGATAATTTGTTACAGCCATGATGGAAAACTAATACAGACAGCATAAATGTGTATACTTCAGGCTCCACAAAACTTGTATCTTACTACTGACAGTGAATATTTTTATGAAGAGTACAGGCTTTGGAGTTGGAAGGCCAGGTGCTATAACTTGCTAGCTATGTTTCTGTGGGCAATTCACTGAACTCTACTAAGCTTCAGTTTCCTCACCAGGAACATTGGAGATATACCTACAAACCTGATCTGTCATGAGAATCAAAAGAGAAAATTATTATTTTTTTAAAAGAGAAAATTATTGGTGAAACTGGGAAAGTGCTCTGAGAGTGGTTTGTTTGTTTTTTTAATATAAATTATCAGTAAAGGGTGCTTAAGGGGGAAAGGTCCAGCGTTACTCTAATATTTTAGCTGGAAACATAGAGAAGGTGGGAAGAGGAAACAGTTTGAGTGAACTGGAGAAAATGATAAAGCAGGTACAATTCTTACTATTTTTCCAGATGTCATCCTTGTTTTAAGCCAGTATAAGAGGAATTTTAGAGTTGGCAGACGCCTGGAAATCATGTAACCAACGCCCAACCTTATGCAGATGTGGAAGCTGAAATCCAGAAGCTGGAAGACTTTCTTCAAACCACTCAGCTAATGAATGGTTGACCAGGTGAATAGACAAGTTTTCTGGACTTTACTGTCTAAAGCATAACCTTTAAGATAAAAAGTGTTTCTTTACTGTAAACCAGAGGGGATACAGTGCCCTCTAGTGGCTTTTTATTTTATTATACAAATCCCCATTACTTCACATTTCTGTTTTAAAGGTTGAGAAGGAGATGATGCAAGCTAGGCTGCCTTAGAGAAGGACCTTACAGTTATTTGCAAACTCAGATTTCAAGGTTTAAAGCAAGTTCTAACTTGAGAAATTAGGGGCTAGGATGAGACACCATTAAAGGAAAAAGGGTGGGGATTTGTAAATGCAAAAATGGAAATTTGTGCTGAATACACTGCTCAAATATTTTATCTGGAAAATAAGAAAAATACGTTTTTGTTGTGTCTCCACTGACAAACTCAGTGAAATCAGAAAGATTCACTTTTCGTTTTCTTGAGATACAGTCCTCATAACATAAAATCCACCGTTTAAAAGTGTAAGCTTAGGGCTTCCCTGGTGGTGCAGTGGTTGAGAGTCCACCTGCCAATGCAGGGGACACGGGTTCGTGACCCAGTCCGGGAAGATCCCACATGCCGCGGAGCGGCTAGGCCCGTGAGCCATGGCCGCTGAGCCTGCGCGTCCGGAGCCTGTGCTCCGCAACGGGAGAGGCCACAGCAGTGAGAGGCCCGCGTACCGGGGGAAAAAAAAAAAGTGTAAGCTTAAGTAGTTTTCAGTATATTCACCATGTTGTGCAACCATCACCACTATCTAATTGCAGAATATTTCCATCACCCCCCAAAAACCCAAACGATTAGCAGTTGATTCCAATTCCCCCCCTTCCATCCCCTGGCAACTGCTAATGTACTTTCTGTCTCTATATATTTGTCTATTCAGGATATTTTATATAAATGGAATGTGAACTTTCATGTCTGGCTTCTTTCACTTAGCATAGTGTTTTCAAGGTTCACCCATATTATAGCATGTATCAGTACTTAGTTCCTTTTTATGGCTGAATAATATTCTGTTGTACGGATATATCACATTGTATTTATTTGTTCATCAGTTGATGGGTATTTGAGTTGTTTCCACTTTTTTTTAAATTTGTTTATTTATTTATTTTTGGCTGTGTTGGGTCTTCGTTGCTGTGCACGGGCTTTCTCTAGTTGCGGCGAGTGCGGGCTACTCTTGTGGTGTGCGGGCGTCTCATTGCTGTGGCTTCTCTTGTTGCGGAGCATGAGCTCTAGGCACACTGGCTTCAGTAGTTGTGGCACTCGGGCTCAGTAGTTGTGGCTCACGGGCTCTAGAGCGCAGACTCAGTAGTTGTGGCGCATGGGCTTAGTTGCTCCGCGGCATGTGGGATCTTCCCGGACCAGGGATTGAACCCGCATCCCCTGTGTGGGCAGGCAGATTCTTAACCACTGCGCCACCAGGGAAGTCCCTCTATGTTTAACTTTTTGAAGAACTACCAAACAATGTATGTTCCAACTGTCTCATATTTTCCAACACTTGTTTTTTCCATTTTATTATTAATATTAATATTGCCATTCTAATGGGTATAAAGTAGTATCTCGTGGTTTGTTTTAAATTTTGAAATCAATTTTTTCTCTCTTTTTAAATTTTTGTTTTTATCTGTGGTAAAATACACAAAACATAGAATTTACCTTCATAACTGTTTTAGGTATATAGTTCATTAATGTTAAGTATATTCACATTGTGGTGCAACCAATTTCCAAAACTCCACCTTGCAAAACTGAAACTATGCCCGTTAAGCAACTCGCCATTCTCCTCTCCCCTCAACCACCATTCTACTTTCTGTCTCTATGAATTTGATGACTCTAGGGTATCTCATATTAATGGAATAGTATTTGTCTTTTTGGGACTGGCTTATTTCACTTAGCATAATGTCCTCAAAAGTTCATCCATGTTGTAGCATGTGTCAGAATTTCCTTTCTTTTTAAAGTTGAGTAATATTCCATTGTAGGACTTCCCTGGCACTCCAGTGGTTAAGACTGTGCCTCCACTGCAGGGGGCACAGGCTTGATCCCTGGTTGATCCCACATACCGTGCGGTGCGGCCAAATAATAATAATAATATTCCATTGTATATATACACCACATTTTATTTATCCATTCACTTGTCGATGGACCCTTGGGTTGCCTCTACCATTTGGCTTTATGAATAGCACTGCTATGAACATGGGTGTACAAATATTTCTTCGAGACCCTCTTTTCAATTCTTTTGGTGTATGCCTAGAAATGGAGTTGCTGCCTCATATATAAATCTGTTTTTAATTTCTTGAGAAACTGCCATACTGTTTTCCATAGTGGCTGTGCTAGTTTATATTCCTATCAACAGTGCACAAGGACTCCAATTTTTCCATATCCTCCAACACTTGTTATTTTCTGTTTTTTTGATAATAGCCATTCAGTTGGTGTGAGGTAGCATCTCACTGTGGTTTTGATTTCCATTTCTCTAATGACTAATGATGGTGAGCATCTTTTTTTTTTTTTTTAATTTTATTTATTTATTTATTTATTTACGGCTGTGTTGGGTCTTCGTTTCTGTGAGAGGGCTTTCTCTAGTTGTGGCAAGCGGGGGCCACTCTTCATCGCTGTGCGTGGGCCTCTCACTATCGCGGCCTCTCTTGTTGCGGAGCACAGGCTCCAGATGCACAGGCTCAGTAATTGTGGCTCACGGGCCTAGTTGCTCCGCGGCCTGTGGGATCTTCCCAGACCAGGGCTCGAACCTGTGTCCCCTGCATTGGCAGGCAGATTCTCAACCACTGCGCCACCAGGGAAGCCCAATGGTGAGCATCTTTTTGTGTGTTTGTTGGCTGTTTGTATATCCTTGGAGAAATGTATTACAAATCCTTTACCCATTTTTTAATTGGATTGTCTTTTTATTGTTGAGTTGGATGAGTTCTTTATATATTCTGGATACAAACCCTTTTTATCAAGATACATGATTTGCAAAAGGATTTATTTTAAACTGTCCTCTATTGAGGTATACTTTACATAAAGTAAAATATACAGATCTTAAGTGTACAGCTGAATGAAGTTTGATAAATTTATACATACCTGTAACTTTCATCCAGGGCAAGTTAAAGAATATTTTTGTCACCCCAGATAATTCCCTTGGGATCCTTTCCGTGCAGTCACCCATTCCTCTCTGCCCAATGCAATGATTATTTTTATTTCTGTCAATAGAAATTAGTTTTCCATGTTTCTGAAATTCATAAAACAAATTGTGTAATATGTACTACTTGTGTTTGTCTTCTTTCACTCAACATTATATCTGTGAGATTCATCTGTGTTATTGCATATATTCAGTTGATACTTTTTTATTGCTGAATTTTAAATTTTGATGAAGTTCAATTTATCCACTGGTTTTTTGGGGGGGGGGCTGTTGTTTTTTTTTACAGTTAGTGCTTTTTGTGTTCTATATGAAAAATGTTTTCTGACCTCCCGTTCCTCTACCACCAGGTTGCAAAGATATTTTCCTATATTTTCTTCTGAAAGATTTAGAATTTTAGCTTTCACATTTAGGCCTATGATGCATATCAAATTCATTTTTGTTTAATATGCGGTGAAGTTGAGGGGTGGTTGGTGTTTATTTTTTTTTCTCCCACAGATATCCAGTTATTCCAGCACTGTTTATTGGGAAACTTTTTCATCCTTTATGAATTGCTTTGGTTATTTTGTTAAAATTAATATATGGTATATATGTGTAGGTCTATTTTTGGACTCTGTTCTGTATTGCTGATCTATTTGTCCATTCTAATGCCATTACTACCTTGACTTTCATTAATATAGCTTTTTATTTTAATAAGTCTTGAAATTAGGTAGTTTGCCCTAGAGCTTTGCCCTTCTTTTTCAATATTGTTTTAGTTATTCTGAGTCCTATCCAATTTTGTATAAATTTTAAAATAAGTTGTCAATTTCAACCAAAAAAGCCCATTTGGGGTTTTTATTGGGATTGCATTGAATCTATAGAACATATGGTGAGAATTGTCATCTTAACAATATTAAGTCTTCTAATCCGTTAACATGGTATTATATCTCTTCATCTGATTAGGTATCCTTTAGGCTCTCTCAGCAATGTCTTGTTTTAATGTAGAAGTTTTGCACAGTTTCATTAAAATTATTCTAGGTATTTTTGGTTATTTTAAAATAGCATTGTTTTAACTTTTGAATTGCTCATTGCTAGTAGAAATAAAATTTATTTTGCATATTGAATTTGTATCTGTAACCTTGCCAAATTCACTTATTATTTCTAGTAATTTGTTTGTAGATTTCCTTGGATTTTTCTACATACACAACCATGTCATCTGCAAAAAAGAAAGTTTTACTTTTTTCTTACAATCTTAATCCCTTTTCCTTTTCCTTCTCTTACTGTACTGGCTAAGCCCACCAGTACAGTGGTAAATAGTAGACATAAGAATGGACATCTTTGCTTTGTTTTAATTTTAGAGGGAAGTGTTAAATATTTCACCATTAAGTTTGATGTCAGCTATAAGATTTTATATACAGCCTTATCAGATTAATGAATTTCCTTTCAATTTTTAGTTTTTTAAGAGTTTTTTAAAATATTTATTTATTTGTTTATTTATTTATTTTGGCTGCACTGGATCTTCATTGCGGCACACGGGATCTTCATTGTGGCACATGGGATATTTACTTGTGGCATGCGGGCTCCTTAGTTGTGGCATGAGAACTCTTATTTGAAGCATGCATGCGGGATCTAGTTCCCTGACCAGGGATCGAGCCTGGGCCCCCTGCATTGGGAGTGCGGAGTCTTACCCACTGGACCACCAGGGAAGTCCCTGCTAAGAGTTTTTATCATGAACAGGTGTTAAATTTTATGAAATGCATTCTGTATATTTACTGAGATAATTACATGTTTTTTCTCCTTAATTCTGTTACTATGGTAAATTACACTATTTGATTTCTTTTTTTTTTTTTTGATTTCTTTTTTAAAAATACCTTTTATTATGGAAAGTTTCAAACACATAAAAAGTAAATAGAATAGTATAATAAACTCCCAGGTTACCCATCACCTAACTTCTTATACCATTTGTACCCTCATCAAATCCCCACACTTAAAAGTTCGTTCAAGTTTTTTGCTTTGGATCTTTTCTATTTGTCAGGAGTGCGGAGTCTTACCCACTGGACCACCAGGGAAGTCCCTGCTAAGAGTTTTTATCATGAACAGGTGTTAAATTTTATGAAATGCATTCTGTATATTTACTGAGATAATTACATGTTTTTTCTCCTTAATTCTGTTACTATGGTAAATTACACTATTTGATTTCTTTTTTTTTTTTTTGATTTCTTTTTTAAAAATACCTTTTATTATGGAAAGTTTCAAACACATAAAAAGTAAATAGAATAGTATAATAAACTCCCAGGTTACCCATCACCTAACTTCTTATACCATTTGTACCCTCATCAAATCCCCACACTTAAAAGTTCGTTCAAGTTTTTTGCTTTGGATCTTTTCTATTTGTCACTTTCTCTCTAATTCTTTTCCTTCCCCATTTTCTCCCTCTTCTACTTTCCCTTTTTCCTCATACCTTGTCCTTCTCCTCCTTCTGCCTCTTTCCTTCCTTATTACTCCCCCTTGCTTCTTTCTCTTCCTCTTTTCCTCCTCTTCTCCTCTCTTCCCCTCATCCTCCTCATCTTCCTCTTTTTCTAGTAAAGTTGACAAATTCCTTATTATTATTTAATAAAGATAAATGAATTCAATGAAATTCTTTTCTTGCACCCCCTTTCATACAATTCAAATTAACAAAGTTTTCTGTATACAATTTAATCTATTAGAATACTACCAGAAGTTTTGTCAAGCACTGAAATGTTACACATTAGTCATGATTATAAATTCCATCAATGTAGTCTAAAATACGTAAGTGTATTAACTGGAACTTAGTTAATTACAGAGACTTCTTACCTTTCCTTTTTTTTGGCAGATATATTGCTCATTTATTCGCTCCATGTTTGAAAAGAATTTCAAAATAAAATAATTTTATACACCCTACAATTCAGAGCAGAGTTGGGCTCAGGGGACCACTTCATGGTTCACAGGGTGGGCAGAACCCTCTGTCTCCAAACATTTTTTTGCGCTAGTTTGACTTTCTGCTGTGAGTCCTGGTCCCAGTCTTGCTTGAAACCCCATGAGGTTAAGTTCACAACCCAAGGGGGCTGGAATTTTCCCAGCCATAGGGATGAGCTTCTAGTTCAGAGGTGAAAGAGGGCTTCCTGGAAGGGACCAATAAAGCCTCTGCAGCAGAAACAGGAGGAGACAAGGGCAGAAGGCACAAGGCTGAACCAGAGAGCCTCTGGGGGATGTTGGAGCTCTTAGGATCCAGCATTTCCCTGTGCTCAACCGTGGGTTTCCATTCAGTAGAACAGGGTCTGCCTTAGAAAGCAGCAGAAACTTTCTTCTAGTAGCTTCCAAAACCTGAAGACAGGGCCCAGCAGGAACTTCAACTGGACCCAGGAGATCCCAGGATGCCAGGGAGCTACAAGCCCTTGATTATTGAGGTGGCCCAGCCAATGGGCCCAGCTCCTGGAAGGCACGGTCAGGTAGTTTTGCAAGGACAGCCCATGACTAGGACAGACAGACCCATGCAAAGACACTGGAGTTGGTAAAAGGGACTCCATATTGCTCATTCCCTAACTCCAGGTTCGACACCCATTGTTCAAAAGACATAAAGTGAACACCATTCTTGAGGTTGGAGGACACATGGCTGGCCTCAAAGGGGACTCTCCTCCACCGCCGGATGCGAAAAGGATTAGAAGAGAAATGACGCAGGACAGCCTGGTTGACGTCTAGAGTTTGGACGATTAGCCGATATATACATATACGGTTAGTGCCTCTTCATTCCATCCAGCAGGCAGAGACACAAATCTCAGTCTTTCCACTATCCAGGAGTTCTGGCTAGAAACCCTCCTTCTCCAGGTCCAAAACTTCCTTCCTTCAAAACCACCTGTAACCAGTAGGTAGTAGGCAGGTAGGAAGTGGACATCACAAGGAGCTGCAGGCATGCCCTTACATTTTCCCTCCTTTGTCCAGCCGTCCCCACCACTCAGCATAGGCTGTTTTGGGAAGCCATCTAGGCCCCTGGGGTTCAGGAGGAGGTTGCGTCCTATGGGTCTGCGCTCGCAGAAGCGGCCCAGGACGCAGGGCCTGAGGTCGGCAGCGGCGGGCAGGCAGGTGCTGACGATGGGCCACAGGGCGGCGTGTTTCCGGGGCAGGATGCTCAGCCACAGGGCCTGGCAGTCCACCAGGTCGCGCCAGCGCCTGCACACCTGGCGGCGGTGCCTGAGCAGCATGTGGTGGGGGGCACGTGGCTCAGCACCATCAGGAGCAGCTCGGCTGGCAGTTGGTTCAGGCCCAGCGCCTTCTCGGATTCCTGCTCTAGCAAGGGGATCCCGACAGGCTGGCCCCTGGAGGAGGTCTTCTCACCAGGCTCAGCTGCGACCTGCATCTCAGCCAGCGCCCCTCCTGGGTGGACCATTTCCTTTCCTTTCTAAGACACGTCTCTTTCCTTTCTAAGACAAGTTAGAGCACTTTATCATTTTGCTGTTTCGGGTAAATAATCTGAAAATGCAGTGCTTATGGCTATGCTTAACAAGTTGTGATATATGGTGGAAAATAGGAATAATACAGGGCCAAAAAGATAACCTTTAAGTATTTTATACTTTTTTGACTTAGGGCCCATGCAAGTTAAATGAAAATTTTGAGGTTTATATGGTTGTTTTTCGTTGTTATTGTTGTTGCAGGTTTTACCATCTGAAGAGGACAGAATGAAAAAAAAATGAGAAATCAGCTTGTTGTGAAGCTTGTGAGAAAAAAAAATAAGGTAATTTGGATGTTCTATGAAAGAATATCTTCAAACCTATGCTTATTTTGGCAAAATTTTAAAAATTTTAATAGCGAAATATAGCTGGAAGAAACAGGATAATGATTCTAACTTACATTCCTATCTTACTTTAAAAGAGGAATAAATTTTACTAATAGAAGTCATGTAGCATAGCTAATGAAGTGAAATGTGTGAAATGAAATGAAATGAAACTTAATATTTTCATTATCTGGGTGCTCTTGAGAAGCAGTGATTATTTCATCAAACGAAAAAGTGTTGATTTGAAGATATTGTCACATTGTATAAGAAATTAGAAAATCACATTTTTCATGTAGCTACATTTTTCATGTTAAAACTCTAAGGATAGTTCTAAACATTCTTATGCTATTCCAACTCTGAAAATTGCTTGGAAAAACTTAGAGAATTAAAATTTGTTTTTCTGGGACAAGATTGCATTAGCCCTACCCTTACAACCAAATTCCTCCAAACACTCATTTGCAGGTGTCAGTAATACACACCATTTTAAACAATACTTCCACAGAAGTCATCAGTCAGATAAACATGTACTGCTCCCATAGCCAGACTCCACATCCAATAAAAACACGCATTTGTTCTTCTTTCCCCTCTACCCCCAAATAAAAAATAAACAAACAAATCCCCTAACTAGGGAGCTACCAGAGAGAAGGTGGAGGTGAGGCTGAAGGTAGGAGCTGCTAGAGCACAGTAATCACATTTCCTCTCCTCCAGCCCCGCTCCCCTCTCCATTTTAAACTGAGGTAATAAAGGTAAAATTACACGTGTAGATCTTAAGCGATCAATTTAATGAGTTTTGACAATCTTATATTCCTCTCTAACCACCAGCTGAAAAAAAAAGATATAGAACATTCTGTCACCCCAGGAGGTTTCTTCATGCCCTTTCCAGTCTGTTCCCCCTCTTTCTAAGGAAACACACATCTGATTTCTGTCCCCATAGCTTTGTTTAGCATTGTCCTGGACTTCATATATGGAATCATACAGTAATATACTATTTTATGCCTGGACACTTTCACTCAGCATATTTCTAAGATTATCCATGTTGCTGCTAATTTCAGTAGCATGTTCCTTGTAGTTGCTGAGTAGTATTTCATTATATGAATATACCACACTTTTTTTAAGACTTTATTTTTTAGAACAGTTTTAGGTTTACAATAAAATTGAGAGGAAGGTAAAAAGATTTTCCATATACCCACTGCCCCCATACATGCACAGCCTTCCCCATTATCAACATCACTCACCAAAATGGTACATTTTCTTACCAAGGATGACCCTACATTGATACATCATAATCCCCCAAGTTCATAGTTTACCTAAGGGTTTATTCCTGGTGTTGTATATTCTATGGTTTGGGACAAACGTATAATGACATGTATCTATCTTTATATAATATCATACACAATATTTTCACTGCCCTAAAAATTCGTTGTCCTCTGTCTATTCATCTTCTCCACCCCCCAACTCCCCCTTCAAATCCCTGGCAACCATTGATCTTTTCACTGTCTCTATAGTTTTACCTTTTCCATGATGTCATATTGTTGGAATCACATAGTATGTAGCCTTTTCAGATTGGCTTCTTTCACTTAGGAATATGCATTTAAAATTCCTCCATGTCTTTGCATGGCTTGATAGTTCATTTCTTGTTAGTGCTAAATAATATTTCATTATCTGGGTTATGTTAATATATCCATTCATCTACTGTAGGACATCTTGGTTGCTTCCAAGTCTTAGCAATTATGAATAAAGCTGCTCTGAACCTCCTTCTGCAGGTTTTTAGGTGGATATAAGTTTTCAATTCTATTGGGTAAATACCAAGGAACACGATTACTTGATTGTTTGGTACAAGTTTTTTGTCATGTAAGGAACCACCAAACTGTCTTCCAAAGTGGCTGTACCATTTTGCATTCCCACCAGCAATGAATAAAAGTTCTGGGACTTCCTGGTGGCCCAGTGGTTAAGAATCTGCCTGCCAATGCAGGGGATACAGGTTCGAGCCCTGGTCTGGGAAGATCCCACATGCCACGGAGCAACTAAGCCGTGTGCCACAACTACTGAGCCTGCGCTCTAGAGCCCGCAAGCCACGACTACTGAGCCTGCATGCCACAACTACTGAAACCCACGTGCCTAGAGCCCGTGCTGTGCAACAAGAGAAGCCACCGCAATGGGAAGCAGGCGCACCACAACATAGAGTAGCCCCCTGTTGCCACAACTAGAGAAAGCCCGTGCACAGCAACGAAGGCCCAATGCAGCCCTAAATAAATAAATAAATTTTTTTTTTTTTTTTTTTTTTTGGTACGCGGGCCTCTCACCGTTGTGGCCTCTCCCGCCGCAGAGAACAGGCTCCGGACGCGCAGGCTCAGCGGCCATGGCCCACGGGCCCAGCCGCTCCGCGGCATGCGGGATCCTCCCAGACCGGGGCGCGAACCCGGTTCCCCTGCATCGGCAGGCGGATGCGCAACCACTGCGCCACCAGGGAAGCCCAATAAATTATTTTTTAAAGTTCCGGTTGCTTCACCTCCTCACCAGTGTTTGGAGTTGTCAGTGTTCTGTATTTTGGCCAGTCTAATAGGTGTGCAGTAGTATCTTATTGTTTTAATTTGCATTTCCCTGATGATATATGATGTGGAGCATCTTTTCATGTGATTATCTGCCATTTGTATATCTTCTTTGGTGTTAAGGTTTTTGGCCCATTTTAAAATCTGGTTTTCTTATTGTTCAGTTTTCAGAGTTCTCTGTGTATTTTGATTAATAGTCCTTTGTCAGATGTGTCTTTTGCAAATATTTTCTCCCAGTCTGTGGCTTCTCTTCTAATTCTCTTGGTAGCTGTGTTTCTCAGAGCCAAGTTTTTTAATTTTAATGAAGTAAAGCTTATCAATATTTCCTTCATGGATTACACCAGAATTTTTAAAACCCATTCTTCTGTTTATATACTTATAGTTTATTTCCAATTTGGGATCTTTATAACAAACACTGCTGTGACTATTTGTATAGACACATGCTTTTCTCTCTCTTTGGTAGATACCTAAAAGTATAATTATTAGGTCATAGGGTAAAGGTATGTTTAAGTTCATTAGAGGGGACTTCCCTGGCAGTCCAGTGGTTAGGACTCCATGCTTCCACCGCAGGGGGCACGGGTTCCATCCCTGGTCGGGGAACTAGGACGCCACATGCCGTGCAGCATGGCCAAAAAAAAAAATATTCATTAGAAACTACTAAGTCCTCCAAAGTGGTTGTACTATTTTACCAGCATGTATTACAGGTCAAGTTGCTCCATATTCTTGTTAACATTTAACATTGTTAAGAGTTTTTTTTACTGTGGCCATTCTGATGCATGGGAAATGGTACCATATTGTGGTTTTAATTTACATTTTCTTGATGACTGGTGATGTTTAGTACCTTTTCATGAGCTTATTTGACATCATATGTATTCTTTTTTAAAATTGAAATATAGCTGAGGTACAATAGTATTTTAGTTTCAGGTATATAATACTGTGATTCAATATTTTTATAGATTATATTCCATTTAAGGTTATTATAAAATATTGGCTATATTCCCTGTGCTGTACAATATATCCTTGTAGATTATTCACTTTATACATGGTAGTTTGTACCTCTTAATCCCATACCCCTATAACTCCCCACCCCCTTCACTCTCCCCAGTGGTAACAACTAGTTTGATCTTTATACCTGTGAGTCTGTTTCTCTTTTGTTATATTCATTCTCTTGTTTTATTCTTTAGATTTCACATATAAGTGACAACATCCAGTATTTGTCTTTGTCTGTCTGTCTGACTTATTTCATTTAGTGTAATACCCTCTGTATCCATCCGTGTTGTTGCAAGTGGCAAGATTTCTTTTTTTTTTCTGGCTGAGTAATATTCTAGTGTGTGTGTGTGTGTGTGTGTGTGTCTTCTTGTTAATTCATCTGTTGATGGACATTTTGGTTGCTTCCATATCTCGGCTATTGTAAATAGTGCTGCAGTGAATATCAGTGTGCATGTGTCTTTCAAAGGAAATTGCAAACATTAATAAACTTCCCTCTCAATAGTTCAGCATACACAGCACTAACCAGAGTTCAGTATTTGTTGACAGTATTTTTTCTTTTCAGGAAAATTTGAATGAAAATATTTTATAGTTGTAATTTGTAATATTAACTTATTAAGGTCAGTGACTTTACCAGAGCAAATTTTTGATCATTATAAATAGAAAATTTTGAAACTGGAATATTACATAATAATTTATTTCTCCATTTTATTTTGTTTGCACAGTACTTAAGTGATTGATGACTGATCAAAATAAGTAATCACAAGTGGTAGCAGATTTTTAAAATAGCTCATGGAATTTTAGGAAATTAGGTCTAAATTTTATAATTTAGGTCACACTTCAATGACATTAATTCTAAAGCTGGAAGGAAGTATATTAGACATTTTTCTTTTAAATTGTAGTCAGAATAGTATCTAATAAGAGTTCAGGTATTTTTTTATATATGTAATAGTTGGGCATAACTTACCCCAACTAACAATAAATGCTAGAAGTGTCTATAAGTGTTCACTGGTTATCGTACAACTGATCATTGCAATGTGAAGAAAATTTGTTCCAAAAAGATGAACCTTATACATTTATTGAGTGTGCTATGTTATCTACTCATGTGTATGATTTTACAACCTGGATTTTTAAAAAGGAGCTACCATCTACCTAGTCAACCACACATTAAGAAAAAGTTCATATTAAGTGTACAGCAATGGGAGAAGAATCTCTATTCAAAGAGCTAAGTTTCTGCCAAGGGAAGAATTAGGAAAATGCACTCGTACCCCCGCCCTAGAATGCCACACTTAGGAATCAAAGGAGGTCTCTGGCAGCCAGGCCCAGCAGGCTTGACAGGTTAGTCTTTCTAATCCCTCCCTGGAACACGCTGCTCAATACTGTCTGCTGTGGTGGCAGGAAGCTAATTCTGCTTCTCTGTGAATAATGGAGGGTACCACCACCCTGAGGATTGTCAGAAGCCAGGGGAGCCAGTGCTTGGGTAGACTTTTTTTGCTTCAGGGCACTAGGCTGGTTGGAACCCCTTGGAGAATCCAGCTGGAAAAAGTCACAAAACCCATGCAAGGCATCCTAAATAACCATTCTTAAATCAAGGTAGAGGATTGCCTCTTGAAGAGGCTCAGGACCTTCAGTCCAGGAGTGATTGGTACTTCATTCACTTCTACATGGAGGAAAAAAAAGTTCTGGGATATTCAAAAACTGCCTCAGTGACCTGATTTCATTGGCATATACCCAGTCTGTTCTGAGAAGCTGTGCTGCAGTTGTGCTATGGCAAGAAGAATACTATTTTTGGAGTAAGGCAACACTTAGTTTGGAATGTATGGATCACAAGACCTTGAACAAGTCAACTAACCTAAGTTTTCCTCATCAGTAAATGGATTGTTGTGGTAAGAACTTCATAAAATAATCCACGTGGAAGCACCTGACACTAATGCTCAGAATACATTACTTAATCTGAATACAGTCTCCTAAGTAAAACATATTTCTTAACACACCAACAGATGCTCTGAGTTAGGGAGGGAAGAAAGAAGGAGGAAGTTTTTAATTGAACTGTTATTAAATAAATTGGAGGTGCTTATGTAATTGTAGCTATTATTACTTCACCTTTTAGAATCGAAAGGAAAGTGATACATCACCTAATATAATGCTGAGGTAAATACATGTAACTTTTGCTTTCTTATGTCTGGTGATAGATACTGTGCACTTCTGGGGAGACCAGATCACAAGTTGGCCTTAAACATATATAATGGACAGCTTTTATTCTTGCCTGACTAGCATCCATTCCTCCTTTTATGTTATAGCACCTAGTTTTCCTCTATCATGCTCAGTTCATTGTTCCTGGGGGGAGAAGAGTCCACGCCAGCTCCAGAAGTGGACTTGTAAGCCAGGCCTTTCCAATCAGAGCATTACATTTATGGCAGATCCCATTGATTGGCTAACCTAATCCCCATTCTCAACCCCCTTCTTCCCAGCCTAACTCAACTGGAGAGTCTGGAAGAGCAAAATACTTGACTCTCCAGCCTTGCTTGAGGGTAGGGGTAGCCTTGTGACCCAGTTATGATCAGTGAGTCATGAGCAGAAGTCTGTTGGGTGATTTTGGGAAAACTTTCGCTTTCTTCAACGAAAGACGTTTGCTGCCCGTAGCATCCTTTTTCCTGCCTAGAACCTGGATGTGATTTTTTGGAGCTGCAGCTACCATCTTGCAATAATGAAGAAAAAGCCAAAGAACTATAAAAAATGTCAGTCCATTGAATCATCAGCAGTAACTATCTATTCCACACATCTTTTGTTTATTTATTTATTTATTTTTGGCTGCGTTGGGTCTTTGTTGCTGCGCGCGGGCTTTCTCTAGTTGTGGCGAGCAGGGGCTACTCTTCGTTGCGGTGCGCGGGCTTCTCATTACGGTGGCTTCTCTTGTTGCAGAGTACAGGGTCTAGGCGTGCAAGCTTCAGTAGCTGTGGCTCGCAGGCTCTAGAGCGCAGGCTCAGTAGTTGTGGCACACGGGCTTAGTTGCTCCGCGGCGTGTGGGATCTTTCCGGACCAGGGCTTGAACCCGTGTCCCCTGCATTGGCAGACGGATTCTTAACCACTGTGCCACCAGGGAAGTCCCACATCTTTTAATATAAGGAACATGAACTTCATTTTGTTTTATCAAGTACTCTGCTGTCTGCAATTGAAGGCATCTCTAACTGATAAAATATCTCCTTGGCTGTACTGATTGATTCAAGGATGGCCACGTGCTCAAGTTAGACCAATCAGAGCCAATGAGACTCAGTTTTAGGACTTTCAATGGACTGTTAGAATAAGAAGTTCTCTATCTGTAGACCTGAAAGTAAAAAGATATAAGCCTAGAACTGCTGGCAGCCAACTTGCCCCAACTTGGGATCAGCCAGTATGAGAATGAAGCCAGTACAGAGAAGACACAGATGAGATAGGGAGAGACACTGAGTTATGATATCCTTTGAGTCCCTGATCCAGATTTGCCTAAAGGGAGGGTGCCTCTGGACTTTTTAAATACAGGAGCCAATAAATCCCTTTTTGGCTCAAGCTTGTCTGAAATATGAGGTTTCTGTCACATATCATAACCTGACTAATACTTGGCAACATATTACTAGTGCTGCTTCTAGTCCATATTTTCTCCTGCCTGCACTGCCTCAGTACCTAAGAGCAGGGCTTAATATTTATCCGTTTTTAGTGAGTCCCTCCTCCCTCAGCTTCTCTGTTGATACTTTTGTGGGTCCACCCACAAGGAGAGGCCTCTGCTCTGGGTGAGAGGGGATGAAAGGTCCCACACATTTTAGGAGAGACTTTCCAGCACAGGGAAGCACAGTACACATGTTTCCTCTCTGACTGAAATTCATGAAGAGGCTGTTCAGAGAGGTAGGAAAGGGGAGACTAGAGGGAGTTGCTGGGTGGAAGGATAATTTGGTTTATTACAATTAAATTGTTTCAACCTTTTTTCCCTTACTATCAAAGTCATACAGTAAATATAAAAAGAGGGAATTCCCTGGTGGTCCAGTGGTTAAGACTGCACTTCCAATGTAGGGGGCCCGGGTTGCCATGCGGCGTGGCCAAAAACAATAGAGATCACTATGTTTCTCAAGTGATTTTTCTTTTCTTCTCATAGTCTTCCGTATTATGTCTGCTAGAAAGCATTGTCTTTGATAATCAAAATAAAATGATGGTTGAATCCATTTGATAGCAACAAACCGGTTTTCAAGGCCAAGGAATAGCAATAGTCTGGTCCACTGTCAGGGGAGTCCTAACCACTGGACCACCAGGGAACTCCCAATAAGTATTGTGTTTGAATTTACTCTCTTCAGGCTTTCACTCCCATATTCCACCAAAACTGCCTTTGCTGATAAGTTCACATTGCCAAATTTGATGGTTAATTCTTGGTCTTTTTACTTCACCTGTTGGCAGCATTTTACACAGTTCTTTGGAGTCCAGGTAGTGAGGCAGTCAGGAGTGTAGACTCTTGAGCCAGCAAAAGTTCAAAATTAGAGCTTCACCACCACGAGCTGTGTAACCTTGAGAGAGACCTTTAAACTCTGTGCCTCCAGTTTGTCATCTATAACATGGGAATGATAATAATATCATCTAATTCATAGTGTTGTGAAGATTAAGTTGTACTAAGAATAGTAGTAGTAGTAGTTGGTGGTAGTTGGTAGTAGTTGGTAGTAGTAGTAATATGCTTTCTTGAGTTGGCTTCCAGGATCTCACACTCACTCATCTTTTTTCTTACTTCACTAGCTACTCCTAATCTCTTTTGCTGCTTCCTTCTTAGTCCCCTGATCCCTAAAGCTGCCCCAGATCCCTGTCACTGTACCTCTTTAACTACATCACTCTCTTAGTGAGCTCATCCAGTCTTACGATTTTAAGTACTATCAGCAGTGGGCACTATTATGTACCATCCACATACCCCTTCAAGGAAGGATTTGTGCCCCAGCTGCTAAGGCTACCATAGTGGACAGCCTTCATCTGTCAGCCCTTTCAGGGATAACCTCAGCTGCACAGAGCCTCCCTGCCTGAGGCCATGTCTTTCTGGAGGTGGTCGACATTCGATAACTGGTTGAGGCAAGAGTATAAAGGCTTACTATTTCAGCCTCACATAGGACAACTCTGCCAGGCCATTTCAGCTCCAGAGCTTCTCAGGGAATCAGCTTGGGTTGTCAGGCCTGCATCATAGCTCACCTCCCTCTACCCAATCCTGATTCTTCCATCGCCTTCCAGAAATGTTGACTCCAAAGACATGCTCTGGGAAACATCCTAAAACACTGAAGTCTGCCTCAGAATCTGCTTCCCAAAAAACCCAAATTGTGATGCTATTTATATGTTGATGACTCTCAAATTTTATATTAACAGTGTAATCTTCTCTGAACTCCAAATTGTATAGTCAACTGCCTGCTTGGAAATTTAACAGACATCACAAATTTAATGTACCTAAAACTGGGCTCTTTTTTTTAAATTTATTTTTTTGTTGAAGTATAGTTGAGTCACAATGTTTCAGGTGTACAGCAAAGTGATTCTGTTTTACACATGTATATAAATACATGTATTTATTTATATTTAAAAATATACATGTTCTTTTTCAGATTCTTTTCCATTATAGGTTATTACAAGGTATTGAATATAGTTCCCTGTGTTATACAGAAGGTCCTTATTATTTTATAGATAGTAGTGTGTATGCGTTCATCCCAAATTCCTAATTTATCCCTCCCCCCGCTTCCCCTTTGGTAACCATAAGTTTGTTTACTATGTCTGTGAGTCTATTTCTGTTTTGTAAATAAGTTCATTTTATCATTGTTTTTAGATTCCACAGATAAGTGATATCATATTTGTCTTTCTCTGTCTGACTTACTTCACTTAGTGTGATAATCTCTAGGTCCATCCATGTTGCTGCAAATGGAATTATTTTGCTCTCCTTTATGGCTGAGTAATATTCCATTGTGTGTATATATATATATATATATATATATATATATATACACACAATGGAATATTACTCAGCCATAAAGGAGAGCAAAATAATTCCATTTGCAGCAACATGGATGGACCTAGAGATTATCACACTAAGTGAAGTAAGTCAGACAGAGGGCTATTGTAAATAGTGCTGCTGTGAATATTGGGGTGCATGTATCTTTTTGAATTAGAGTTTTCATCTTTTCTGGATATATGCCCAGGAGTGGGATTGCTGGATCATACAGTAACTCTATTTTCAGTTTTTTAAGGAACCTCCATACCATTCTCTATAGTGGCTGGACCAGTTTACATTCCCACCAACAATGTAGGAAAGTTCCCTTTTCTCCACACCCTCTCCAGCATTATTTGTAGACTTTTAAAATAATTAATTAATTAATTAATTTAGTTTTGGCTGTGTTGGGTCTTTGTTGCTGCACGTTGGCTTTCTCTAGTTGCGGTGAGCGGGGACTACTCTTCGTTGCAGTACACAGGCTTCTCATTGCGGTGGCTTATTTTGTTGCGGAGCACAGGCTCTAGGCGTGCGGGCTTCCGTAGTTCTGGCACACAGGCTCAGTAGTTGTGGCTCACAGGCTCTAGAGCGCAGGCTCAATAGTTGTGGCACTTGGGCTTAGTTGCTCCACGGCATGTGGGACCTTCCTGGACCAGGGCTTGAACCCGTGTCCCCTGCATTGGCAGGCGGATTCTTAACCACTGAGCCACCAGGGAAGTCCCTGTCGACTTTCTGATGATAGCCATTCTGACTGGTGTGAGGTTTTGATTTGCATTTCTCTAATAATTAGCAAAGTTGAACATCTTTTCAAGTGCCTGTTGGCCCTCTGTGTGTCTTCTTCGGAGAAATGTCTGTTTAGGTCTTCTGCCCATTTTTTTTGATTGAATTGTAAAACTGTTCTCTTAACCTTTCCATTTCCAAAACCTTCTTCTTCTCCTCTCAGTAAATGACAATTCTTTCAGTTATTCAGGCCAAAAACCTGGAGCAATACTTGATTCTCCTCTTTACTTCATACCTTAATTCCCACTATCAGCAAGTCCTATCTATCCTACTATCAAAATATATCAAAAACCACTTATCGGGACTTCCCTCATGGCACAGAGGTTAAGAATCTGCCTGCCAGTGCAGGGGACATGGGTTCGAGCCCTGGTCCAGGAAGATCCCACATGCCGCGGAGCAACTAAGCCTGTGCCCCACAACTACTGAGCCTGTGCTCTAGAGCCCGCGAGCCACACCTACTGCGCCCACTTGCCTAGAGCCCATGCTCCGCAACAAGAGAAGCCACTGCAATGAGAAGCCCACACACTGCAACAAAGAGTAGCCCCTGCTCACCGCAGCTAGAGAAAGCCTGTGTGCAGCAACAGAGACCCAACACAGCCAAAAATAATTTATTTATTTGTTTATTTTAAAAACCACTTATCATTTCCACTACTAACAGCCTGACCTACACCACCATTATCTCTTCTTTGGATTATTTTAATACCTTTCTAATTGAACTCCCTGCTTTTCTCTTCCTCTTTTACATTCTATTTAATTGATTTTTTATTGTTTGCATGTCAAAATACAGATTATTTTTTGTTGAAGAATAGTTGATTTACAATATTGTATTTGTTTCAGGTGTACAGCATAGTAATTCAGTATTTTTGCAGATTTTATTCCATTTTAGGTTATTGTAAGATAATGGGTATAATTCCCTGTGCTATACAGTAAATTCTTGTTGCTTATCTATTTTATATATAGTAGTTTGTATCTGTTAATTCCATACCCCTAATTTGCCCCTCCCCACTTCCCTCTCACCTTTGATAACCACAAGTTTGTTTTCTATGTCTGTGAGTCTGTTTCTGTTTCATGTATACATTAATTTGTATTATTTTTTTAGATTCCGTATATAACTGATATCAAATAGCATTTGTTTTTCTCTGTCTGACTTATTTCACTAAGCATAATACTCTCTAAGTCCATCCACATTGCTGCAAATGGCAGTATTTCATTCTTTTTATGGCTGAGTAATATTCCATTTTATATATATACCACATCTTCTTAATTCAACTGTTTATTTATGGGCACTTGGGTTGCTTCCATGTCTTGGCTATTGTAAATAGTGTAAACATTGGAGTGTGTGTATCTTTTCAAATTAGTATTTTCATTCTTTCTGGATATATACCCAGGAGTGGAATTGCTGGATCATATGATAGTTCTATCTTTAGCTTTTTGAGGAACCTCCATACTGTTTTCCGTAGTGGCTGCACTGCACCAATTTATATTCCCACCAACAGTGTACAAGGGTTCCCTTTCCTCCAAATCTTCTCCAGCATTTGTTATTTGTAGACTTTTTGGTGACAGTCATTCTGACAAGTATTAGGTGATACCCCATTGTGGTTTTGATTTGCATTTCTCTAATAATTAGCAATATTGAGCATATTTTCATGTGTCTGTTAGCCATCTGTATGTCTTCTTTGGAAAAAATGTCTATTCAAGTCTTCTGCCCAATTTTTTTTAAAAATAAATTTATTTATTTTATTTAATTTTATTTTTGACTGCGTTGTGTGTTCGTTGTTGCACGCGGGCTTTCTCTAGTTGCGGCAAGCGGGGGCTACTCTTCATTGAGGTGTGCGGGCTTCTCTTTGCAGTGGCTTCTCTTGTTGTAGAGCACAGGCTCTAGCTGCGTGGGCTTCAGTAGTTGTGGCGTGTGGGCTCAGTAGTTGTGGTTCACGGGCTCTAGAGCACAGGCTCAGTAGTTGTGGCGCACGGGCTTATTTGTTCCATGGCATGTGGGATCTTCCCAGACCAGGGCTCGAACCCATGTCCCCTGCATTGGCAGGCAGATTCTTAACCACTGTGCCAAAATGGAAGCCCTTCTGCCCATTTTTTGATTGTATTGTTTATCTCTTTGGTATTGAGTTGTATGAGCTGTTTGTATAGTTTGGATATTAACCTCTTGTTGGTCGCATCATTTGCAAATATTTTCTCCCACTCAGTAGGTTGTCTTTTCATTTTGTTGATGATTTCCTTTGCTGTGCAAAAGCTTTTAAGTTTAATTAGGTCCCATTTGTTTACTTTTGCTTTTATACCTTTTGCCTTGGGGAACTAATCCAAGAAAATATTGCTATGATTTATGTCAAAGAGTGTTATGCCTATGTTCTCTTCTAGGAGTTTTATGGCCTCATGTCTTACATTTAGGTCTTTAAAGCATTTTGAGTTTATTTTTTTATGTGGTGTGAGGGAATGTTCTAATTTCATTGTTTTACATGTGGCTATCCAGTTTTTCCAGCACCACTGTTGAGGAGACTCTTTTCTCCATTTTATGTTCTTGCCTCCTTTGTCATAGATTAATTGACAATAGGTATGTGGGCTTATTTCTGGGCTCTCTGTTCTGTTCCACTGATCTGTGTGTCTGTTTCTGTGCCAATACCGTGCTGTTTTTCTGCATTCTATTTTAGATCAAGTAGCTAGAGTGGTAGTACTAAATGTAAATTATATCATGTCACTCTTCTGCTCAACACCCTGCAATGTGAGAAGGTAAATAAAATTGGTAAATCTCTCTCCAGACTGATCAGATAAAAAGAGATGTCATAAATTACCAATATCAGTAATGAGAGAGGACATCATTACAGATCCTATGCATATAAAAAGGATAATAAGAGAATATTATGAATAATTTTATGCCAATGCATTTGACAACTTAGATAAAATAGATATATCTCTTGAATGACAAAAGTATCAAAGCTTGTATGACTGGAAATGATGATCAAATGTTGAAATATGTGATAACAGCAAAAATCTAGTCAGAAGAAAAGCATGATTTCAGAGGAAAATCCTTCAGCTCATGATGTTTCTTGTAGTATTTGTTTTGCTCCTGTCACTATTGTTACTTATCCTTTATTACGTTAAGGAAGTTCTCACCTATTCCTGCTTTGCTAATTTTTTATTATAAAAACTGCCAACTTCTATTAATTTATTTTCCTGCATCTATAAGATAGTCCTATGATATTTTTCTATTATTTGTTAAGTGGTAAATTATCTTGACCACTGTCTAATATAAAAGCAATTTTACATTCTTTTAAAAACATAAAGTATCCAGCAGAGATGACCAATCAAAAGAAAATAACTATTAAAAATTTTAAAGGGAAAAAAAATAAATTAAAAAAAATAAAGTATCAAAGCTCACTCAAAAATAAATAAGTAGACTTTCAAGATGGCAGAGGAGTAAGATGTGGAGGTCACCTTCCTCCCCACAAATACATCAGAAGTACTTCTACAAGTGGAACTACTACAGAACACCTACTGAATGCTGTCAGAAGACCTCAGACTTCCCCAAAGGCAAGAAAATCCCCACATACCTGGGTAGGGCAAAAGAAAAAAGAAAAAACAAAGACAAAAGAATAGGGATGGGACCTGCACCTCTGGGAGGGAGCTGTGAAGGAGGAAAAGTTTCCACACACTAGGAAGCCCCTTCACTGGTGGAGACCGGGGGTGGGTGGGGGGAGAAGCTTTGGAGCCACGGAGGGGAGCTCAGCAACAGGGGTACAGAGGGCAAAGTGGAGAGATTCCAGCACAGAGGATTGGTACTGACTGGCACTACCAGCCTGAGAGGCTTGTCTGCTCACCCGCCGGGGCAGGTGGTGGCTGCGAGCTGAGGCTAGGATTTGGAAATCAGACGCTAGGGAGAGGACTGGAGTTGGCTGCGTGAACACAGCCTGAGGGGGCTAGTCCACCAGAGCTAGCCGGGAGAGAGTCCAGGAAAAAGTCTGGACCTGCCGAAGAGGCAAGAGACCATTGTTTCGGGGTGAGTGAGGAGAGGGGATTCAGAGCACCGCCTAAACGAGCTCCAGAGACGGGCGTGAGCTGCGGCTATCAGCTTGGACCCCAGAGACAGGCATGAAATGCTAAGGCTGCTGCCGCTGCCACCAAGAATCCTGTGCGCAAGCACAGGTCACTATCCACATGCCGCCCCCTGCAGGAGCCTGTATAGCCCGCCACTGCCAGGGTCCCGTGATCCAGGGATAACTTCCCCAGGAGAACAAACAGCGAGCCTCAGACTGTTGCAATGTCTTGCCGGACTCTGCTGCTACAGGCCCCCACTGCATTCCAGTTATGAATACCATACCCCTCCCTCCCTCCCAGCATGAGTGAGCCAAGCCCCTTAATCAGCCGCTGCTGTCTGGGCAGGGAACTGATGCCTGCGGGCAACATACATGCAGAGGTGGGGCCAAAATCAAAGCTGAACCCCAGGAGCTGTGCAAACAAAGAAGAGAAAGGGAAATTTCTTGGTGCAGCCTCAGGAGCAGCAGATTAAATCCCCACAATCAACTTGACGTACCCTGCATCTGTGGAATACCTCAATAGACAACAAACTGTCCCAAAATTGAGTTGGTGGACTTTAGGAGCAACTATAAACTTGGGGTTTGCTGTCTGTGATTGATTTCTTTCTGATATTTATGTTAATCTTAGTTTAGTTTTTAGCACTTGTTATCATTGGTGGATTTGTGTTTTTGTTTTGTTGCTCTCTTCTTTGTTTTTTAATTATTATTTTTTTATGTTAATAATTTTATTTTTAATTTTCTTTCTTTTTTTCTCCCTTTTCTTCTGAACCGGGTGGCTGACAGAGTCTTGGTGCTCCGGCCTGTTGTCAGGCCTGAGCCTCTGAGGTGGGAGAGCCAAGTTCAGGACATTGGATCACCAGAGACCTCCAGGCCCCACATAATATCAATCGTTGAGAGCTCTCCCAGAGATCTCCATCTCAACACTAAGACCCAGGTCCACCCAATGGCCAGCAAGCTCCAGTGCTGGATGCCCCATGCCAAACAACTAGTAAGACAAAAACACAACCCCACCCATTAGCAGAGAGGATGCCTAAAATCATACTAAGTTCACAGAAACACCAAAACACACCACCAGACACGGCCCTGCCCACCAGAAAGACAAGCTCCAGCCTCATCCGCCAGAACAAAGGCACCAGTCCCCTCCACCAAGAAGGCTACACAAGCCACTGAACCATCCTCATCCACTGAGGGCAGACACCAAAAACAACGGGAACTACAAACATGCAGCCTGTGAAAAAGGAGACCCCAAACACAGTAAGTTAAGCAAAATGAGAAGACAGAAAAATATGCAGTAAGGTAATATTGAGGGAGCAAGGTAGAAACCCATGGGACTAAACAAATGAAGAGGAAATAAGCAGTCTACCTGGAAAAGAATTCAGAGTAATGATAGTAAAGATGATCCAAAATCTTGGAAATAGAATGGAGAAAATACAAGAAACGTTTAACAAGAACCTAGAAAAACTAAAGAGCAAACAAACAATGATGAACAACACAACAAATGAAATTTAAAATTCTCTAGAAGGAATCAATAGCAGAACAACTGAGGCAGAAGAACAGATAAGTGCCCTGGAAGATAAAAGAGTGGAAATAATTACTGCAGAGCAGAATAAAGAAAAAAGAATGAAAAGAATTGAGGACAATCTCAGAGACCACTGAGAAAACATTAAACACACCAACATTCGAATTATAGGGGTCCCAGAAGGAGAAGAGAAAAAGAAAGGGTCTGAGAAAATATTTGAAGAGATTATAGTTGAAAACTTCCCTAATATGGGAAAGGAAATAGTTGATCAACTCCAGGAAGTGCAGAGAGTCCCATACAGGATAAATCCAAGGAGAAACACACCAAGACACATATTAATCAAACTATCAAAAATTAAATACTAAGAAGAAATATTAAAAGCAGCAAGGGAAAAGCAACAAATAATGTACAAGGGAATCCCCATGAGGTTAACAGCTGATCTTACAGCAGAAATTCTGCAAGCCAGAAGGGAGTGGCAGGATATATTTAAAGGGATGAAAGGGAAAAACCTACAACCAAGATTACTCTCCCGAGAAAGGATCTCATTCAGAGTCAATGGAGAAATTAAAACCTTTACAGACAAACAAAAGTTAAGAGAATTCAGCACCACCAAACCAGCTTTACAACAAATGCTAAAGGGACTTCTCTAGGCAGGAAACACGAGAGAAGGAAAAGACCTACAAAAACAAACCCAAAATAATTAAGAAAATGGTAATAAGAACATACATATCAATAATTACCATAAATGTAAATGGATTAAAGGCTCCAACCAAAAGACATAGACTGGCTGAATGGATACAAAAACAAGACCCAGGGCTTCCCTGGTGGCAGGTGGTTGAGAATCTGCCTGTTAATGCAGGGGAAACATGTTCGAGCCCTGGTCTGGGAAGATCCCACATGCCGCGGAGCAACTAGGCCCATGAGCCACAACAACTGAGCCTGCGTGTCTGGAGCCTGTGCTCCGCAACAAGAGAGGCCACGATAGTGAGAGGCCTGTGCACCACGATGAAGAATGGCCCCCGCTTGCCACAACTAGAGAAAGCCCTCACACAGAAATGAAGACCCAACACAGCCCAAAATAAATAAATAAATACATAAATTTTTAAAAAAAGAAAGACCTGAATTTGATGAACTACAAAAAAAAAAAAAAAACAAGACCCATACATATGCTGTCTACAAGAGACCCACTTCAGACCTAGGGACACATACAGACTGAAAATGAGGGTATAGAAAAAGATATTCCATGCAAATGGAAATCAAAAGAAAGCTGGAATAGCAATTCTAATATCAGATAAAATCGACTTTAAAATAAAGACTATTACAAGAGACAACTAAGAACACTACATAATGAGCAAGGAATTAATCCAAGAAGAAAACATAACAATTGTAAATATTTATGCACCCAACATAGGAGCACCTCAATACATAAGGCAAATGCTAACAGCCATAAAAGGGGAAATTGACAGCAACACAATAATAGTAGGGGAGGGCTTCCCTGGTGGCGCAGTAGTTGAGGGTCCGCCTGCCAATGCAGGGGACACGGGTTCGTGCCCCGGTCCGGGAAGATCCCACATGCCGCGGAGCGGCTGGGCCCGTGAGCCATGG
>NC_041217.1:84630302-84632797 GCF_002837175.3 Physeter macrocephalus | reverse complement strand
CACAACTAGACAAAGCCCTCACACAGAAATGAAGACCCAACACAGCCCAAAATAAATAAATAAATACATAAATTTTTAAAAAAAGAAAGACCTGAATTTGATGAACTACAAAAAAAAAAAAAAAACAAGACCCATACATATGCTGTCTACAAGAGACCCACTTCAGACCTAGGGACACATACAGACTGAAAATGAGGGTATAGAAAAAGATATTCCATGCAAATGGAAATCAAAAGAAAGCTGGAATAGCAATTCTAATATCAGATAAAATCGACTTTAAAATAAAGACTATTACAAGAGACAACTAAGAACACTACATAATGAGCAAGGAATTAATCCAAGAAGAAAACATAACAATTGTAAATATTTATGCACCCAACATAGGAGCACCTCAATACATAAGGCAAATGCTAACAGCCATAAAAGGGGAAATTGACAGCAACACAATAATAGTAGGGGAGGGCTTCCCTGGTGGCGCAGTAGTTGAGGGTCCGCCTGCCAATGCAGGGGACACGGGTTCGTGCCCCGGTCCGGGAAGATCCCACATGCCGCGGAGCGGCTGGGCCCGTGAGCCATGGCCGCTGAGCCTGCGCGTCCGGAGCCTGTGCTCCGCGGCGGAGCTTTAAATGATACATTCCACAAGATGGACTTAATTGATATTTATAGGACATTCCATCCAAAAACAACAGAATACACATTTTTCTCAAGTGCTCATGGAACATTCTCCAGGATAGATCATATCTTGGGTCACAAATCAAGCCTTGGAAAATTTAAGAAAATTGAAATTGTATCAAGTATCTTTTCCGACCACAATGCTATGAGACTAGATATCAATTACAGGAAAAAAACCTAAAAAATACAAACACATGGAGGCTAAACTGTATGCTACTAAACAACCAAGAGATCACTGAAGAAATCAAAGAGGAAATCAAAAAATACCTAGAAACAAATGACAATGAAAACATGACAACCCAAAACCTATGGGATGCAGCAAAAGCAGTTCTAAGAGGGAAGTTTATAGCAAGCATGCCTAGAGCCTGTGCTCCGCAACAAGAGAAGCCACTGCAATGAGAAGCCTGCGCACCACAACGAAGAGTAACCCCTGCTCGCCACAACTAGAGAAAGCCCACGCGCAGCAATGAAGACCCGGTGCACCCTAAATAAATAAATAAATAAAATATTTTTTTAAAAAAAGAAAGAAATGAAAAAGAAATGAAGGAAACGATAGCAAAGATCAATAAAACTAAAAGCTAGTTCTTTAAGAAGATAAACAGAATTGATAAGCCATTAGCTAGACTCATCAAGAAAAAAAGGGAGAAGACTCAGATCAACAGAAGTAGAAATGAAAAAGGAGAAGTAACAACTGACACTGCAGAAATACAAAGGATTATGAGACATTACTGCAAGCAACTATATGCCAATAAAATGGACAACCTGGAAGTAATGGACAAATCTTAGAAAAGCACAACTTTCCAAGACTGAACCAGGAAGAAATAGAAAATATAAACACCAATCACAAGCACTGAAATTGAGACTGTGATTAAAAATCTTCCAAC
The DNA here is from genome assembly GCF_002837175.3 of Physeter macrocephalus. NCBI lineage: Eukaryota > Metazoa > Chordata > Mammalia > Artiodactyla > Physeteridae > Physeter > Physeter macrocephalus. The sequence goes on along the minus strand of NC_041217.1, from coordinate 84,631,241 downwards.
AAACAAAAGCCCAGGAGCAGACGGCTTCACAGGCAAATTCTATCAAACATTTAGAGAAGAGCTAACACCTATCCTTCTTAAACTCAACAAAATACAGCAAAGGGAGGAACACTCCCAAACTCATTCTACGAGGCCATCATCACCCTGATAACAAAAACAGACAAAGATGTCACAAAAAAAGAAAACTACAGGGCCAATATCACTGATGAACATAGATGCAAAAGCCCTCAACAAAATACTAGCAAACAGAATCCAACAGCACATTAAAAGGATCATACACCACGATCAAGTGGGGTTTATTCCATAATAAAGGCCATATATGACAAACACACAGCCCACATTGTTCTCAAAGGTGAAAAACTGAAACCATTTCCTCTAAGATCAGGAACAAGACAAGGCTGCCCACTCTCACAGCTATTATTCAACGTAGTTTTGGAAGTGTGAGCCACAGCAGTCAGAGAAGAAAAAGAAATAAAAGGAATCCAAATCGGAAAAGAAGAAGTAAAACTGTCACTATTTGCAGATGACATGATACTATACACAGAGAATCATAAAGATGCTACCAGAAAAAAAGGAGAGCTAATCAATGAATTTGGTAAAGTAGCAGGATAAAAAATTCATGCACAGAAATCTCTTGCATCCTATACACTAATGATGAAAAATCTGAAAGAGAAAATAAGGAAACACTCCCATTTACCAATGCAACAAAAAGAATAAAATACCTAGGGATAAACCTACTTAAGGAGACAAAAGACGTGTAGGCAGAAAACTATAAGACAGTTATGAAAGAAATTAAAGACGATAAAAATAGATGCAGAGATATACCATGTTCTTGGATTGGAAGAATCAACATTGTGAAAATGACTATACTACCCAAAGCAATCTACAGATTCAGTGCAATCCCTATCAAACTACCAATGTCATTTTTCACAGAACTAG
>NC_041217.1:84623486-84629694 GCF_002837175.3 Physeter macrocephalus | reverse complement strand
AAACAAGATGAAAAGACAACCCTCAGAATGGGAGAAAATATTTGCAAACCAAGCAACTGACAATGGATTAATCTCCAAAATTTACAAGCAGCTCATGCAGCTCAATATCAAAAAAAAAACAAAACGAACAATCCAATCCAAAAATGTGCAGAAGACCTAAATAGACATTTCTCCAAAGAAGATATACAGATTGCCAACAAACACATGAAAGGATGCTCAACATCACTAATCATTAGAGAAATGCAAATCAAAACTACAGTAGCGGGGGCTTCCCTGGTGGTTCAGTGGTTAAGAATCCGCCTGCCAGTGCAGGGGACACAGGTTCGAGCCCTGGTCCAGGAAGATCCCACATGCTGCAGAGCAACTAAGCCAATGTGCCACAACTACTGAGCCTGTGTGCCACAACTACTGAAGCCCACATGCCTAGAGCCTATGCTCTGCAACAAGAAGCCACCCAATGAGAAGCCTGTGCTCCACAATGAAAGAGTAGCCTCCACTCGCCGCAACTAGAGAAAGCCCACGCACAGCAACAAAGACCCAATGCAGCCGAAAATAAATAAATAAATTTATTTTTAAAAAACTACAATGAGTTATCACCTCACACTGGTCAGAATGGCCATCATCAAAAATATCTATAAACAATAAATGCTGGAGAGGGTGTGGAGAAAAGGAAACCCTATTGTCTTGTTGGTGAGAATGTAAATTGATACAGCCACTATGAAGAACAGTATGGAGGTTCCTTAAAAAACTAAAAATAGACTACCATATAACCCAGCAATCCCATTACTGGGCATGTACCCTGAGAAGACCATAATTCAAAAAGAGATGTACCACAATGTTCATTGCAGCACTATTTACCCAATGCAGCCGAAAATAAATAAATAAATTTATTTTTAAAAAACTACAATGAGTTATCACCTCACACTGGTCAGAATGGCCATCATCAAAAATATCTATAAACAATAAATGCTGGAGAGGGTGTGGAGAAAAGGAAACCCTATTGTCTTGTTGGTGAGAATGTAAATTGATACAGCCACTATGAAGAACAGTATGGAGGTTCCTTAAAAAACTAAAAATAGACTACCATATAACCCAGCAATCCCATTACTGGGCATGTACCCTGAGAAGACCATAATTCAAAAAGAGATGTACCACAATGTTCATTGCAGCACTATTTACAATAGCCAGTACATGGAAACAACTTAAGTGTCCATTGACAGATGAATGGGTAAAGAAGATGTGGCACATATATACAATGGAATTTTACTCAGCCATAAAAAGAAACGAAACTGAGTTATTTGTAGTGAAGTGCATGGACCTAGACTCAGTCATACAGAGTGAAGTAAGTCAGAAAGAGAGAAACAAATACTGTATGCTAACATATATATATGGAATATTAAAAAAAAAAAAGGTTCTGAAGAACGTAGTGGCAGGACAGGAATAAAGACGTAGACGTAGAGAATGGACTTGAGGACACGGGGAGGGGGAAGTGTAAGCTGAGATGAAGTGAGAGAGTGGCATTGACATATATACACTACCAAATGTCAAATAGTTTGCTAGTGGGAAGCAGCTGCATAGCACAGGGAGGTCAGCTCAGTGCTTTGTGACCACTTAGAGGTGTGGGATAAGGAGAGTGGGAGGGAGACACAACAGGGAGGGGATATGGGGATATATGTATATGTATAGCTGATACACTTTGTTATACAGCAGAAACTAACAACAATGTAAAGCAATTATATTCCAATAAAGATGTTAAAAAATAAATATATATATAAATAAATAAATAGGTAAACTTAGTGCCCTGTACATTCAATTTATAGTTAAAATCCTTCCCACAAAGAAAACTCCAGGCCCAAATGGTTTCACTGGTGAATTCTATTGAACATTTAATGAAGAAATAATACCAGTTATATACAAACTCCTGCAGAAAATTGAATACTAGATTATACTTCACAACTCATTCTATGAAACCAGAAATACCCAGAAACCAAAACCAGACACAGGTTTCTAAGAAAAGATAACTACAGACCATTATTCCTCATGATATCAATGAAATAATTTTTAACAAAAATTCAGCAAATCCATTCCAATAACATAGACAAATGATCATACATCATGAGCAAGTGGGGTTTATCCCAGAATACAAGATTGGTTTAACATTCGAAAATCAATATATGTAATTAATTGTATTAACATATTAAAGATTAAAAACCACCATTACAGTAGAAGCAGAATAAACATTGGACAAAATCCAAAATCCATTACTGAAAAAAAACTGTCAGTAAGATAGGAATGGAAAGGAATTTCCTCGACCTGATAAAAGGCATCTATGAAAAACTCCAAGCTAGCGTTGTACTTGGATTGACTGGTTGTGTCTAAGGTCAGGAATAAGGCAAGGATGTCCACTCTCAGCACTTTGATTCAAAATTTTAATGCAATAAAGCAAGAAAATAATTTAAGACCACCAAGATTGGAAAGAAAGAAGTAAACTAGATAATCTTTATTCACAGACAACATGGTACTTTACAGAAAATCGTTTGGAATCTAAAAAAAAAAAAAAAAAGGCACTAAAACTAAAAATTAAGGTTAGCAAGTTTGTAGGATACAAGACCAATATACAAAAGTCAATTTTATTTCATGTAGAATTAGCACTGGACATTTTTGAAGTAGAAATTTTAAAAAGCAGTACTTTTTTCTTTTTTTTTTTTTTTGGCCATGTCTCATGGCATGTGGGATCTTAGTTCCCCGACCAGGAGTTGAACCCGTGCCCCTTGCAGTGGAAGCCCCTTAAGTTTTAGTTTGTTGTTGTTTTTTTAAGCAGTACTATTTTCAGTAGCACCAAACATATTTAGAACTTAGGAATATATCTGACAAAAGATTTGTAAGACCTGTACACTGATAACTACAAAATATTACTGAGAGAAATCAAAGAAGATCTAGATAAATAAAGAGATATAACCATGTCCATTGATTAGAAGATTCAGTGTGGCTAAGAACTCAGTTCTCCCCAAATTGATCAATGTAATCGATGCAATCCTAGTCAAAATCCTTTTTAAACATTTTTTGCAGAAATTGATAGGCTGATTCTAAAATTCATGTTAACTGAAAAAAAAAAAGTATTAGAGTAGATTAAACAACTTGAAGAATATGAGCAAAGTTGTAGGACTTAACTACCTGATTTTAAAACTTATAAAGCTATGGTAATTGGGATGGGTGGTATTAGTGTAAAGGTAGCTAAACCAATCAATGGAACAGAAAAGAGAGTCTAGAAATATATTCATACAATTAATTTTTAACAGAGGAACAAAGGCAATCCTGTGGAAGGATAAGCTTTCAATAAATGGTTCTGGAATAATTAGATATCCATAAGCAAATAAATAAGTAAAATTCTTTTCATACCTCATATCATATACAAAAATCAACTGAAAATGGATCATGGACATAAATATAAAACCTGAAACTATAAAGCTTCTTATTCCACCCTCTAGGTGTTTACCCAAGAGAAATCAAAGTGTATGCCCAAATGCAGGCATGTACACAAATGTTCATAGTAACTTTATTTGTAATAGCCACAAAGTAGAAGCAACACTATATTAGAGTTCCCCAGAGAAGCAGAACTGATAGTGTGTAGATAGATATAGATTAATGATAAGAATTGGCTCACATGGTTATGGAGACCAAGAAGTCCCATGATCTGTTGTTGGCAAGATTTTGTATCATGTTAGGTGGAATTATGACCCTCTTATGGTCATAACAAGTGGACAAGCTGGAGAACCAGAAACCAGAAGGTGCTAATGTAATTCAGTCTGAGCCCAAAGTCCTCAGAATGGGGAGAGATGGGGGGTGAAGGGAGAGCCAGTGATGTAAGTTCCAGTCTGAGTCCAAAACCCCAAGATCAGGAGTGCTGATGTCCAAGGGTGGAAGATGGGTATCTCAGCTCAAGCAAGAGCAAGTGAATTCACCCTTCCTCTACCTTTTTGTTCTATTAAGTCCCTCAATGGATTGGATGGTACCCACCCATTTGGGTAAGGGGTGATCTTCTTTACTCAGTCTACTGATTCAAATGGTAATCTCTTCTGGAGACACCCTCACAAACACACTCAGAAATAATGTTTTACCAGCTATCGGGGCATCCCTTAGTCCAGTCAAGTTGACATGTAAAATTAACCACCACAAACACAAATTTCCATCAACATGTGTATGTATAAACAAATTGTGGTATAGCAGTACAATGGAATGCTACTCAGCAATAAAAAGGAACAAACTACTGATAGAAACAACAACATGCATGAACCTTAATTATGCTGAGTAAAAGAAGATAGACAAAAACACATACGTTCTGTATGATTCCACTTACATAAATTCTAGAAAATATAACTAATTTACGGTGACAGAAAGTAGGTCAGTAATTGCCCGAGGGAAGAGGAGAAGGGTGATGGTGAGCAGAAGGGATTACAAAAGGGCATAAGGAAACTTTTGGTTACGATAGACATGTTCATTATCGTGAATATGGTGATGGTTCCATTGGAGTATACATATGTCAGAACTTATATTGTACACTTTAAATATGTGCAGTTCATTGTCCATCATATCTCAATAAAGCTGTTGAAAAAATTAAAACCACCACTGGCCAGTGTTTCCAAAGGCCTACATGGATTGGAAGATTCATCATAAGCTTACCAAGCCACACATGATCTGGCTCATAATTATCTCTCTGACTCCATATCCTGCTACTCCCTTCTTTGCTTTCTGCATTCTACACACACTGGCTTATTTACTGTTCCTGGAATATTCCTCAAGTGCTTCTAACTCAGGGCTTTACATGAGTGTTCCCTCTATCTAGCGTACTCTTCCCCCAGATATTTCCATGCCTAGCTCATTTACCTCCTGTGTCGGTCAGTTTTATGTGTCAACTTGGCTAGGATATAGTCCTGAGTTATTCAATCAAGCAATAACTAGGAGTTTCTCTGGTTGAACTCTAGTCAAAGAGAGTTCAACCCCCTCAGGTCCTCACTCAAGTATGACCTTCTCTAGTGAGGTAGTCCTTGGCAATCCCATTTAAAATTGCAACCCCTGACTATTTGGATCTCCTTTCCTGCTTTATTTCTTTCCAGTGAACTTATCAGTAGAACTTTAGCTCCCTGAGGATAGGAATATTTTTTCTCTGTTGTCCATTATTTTACCGCAGTGCCTACAGCAATACCTAATATACAGTAAGAATGAATATTTTTGTAAGAGATATTAAGAATACAGAGAAGGTACCCTTAATCCATCTCACTCTACAGGAATCAGGGAAGACTTCCTAGAGGAGACAACATAGTTGAAAGCATTTAGGGTGGGAGGTGACATCTAGAGTAAGGGAATTTAATGTAAACAGGGAGAACAGCAAGTTCAAAGTCCAAAAGGCAATAATGGTATTGCTAACATGTATTGTGTACTTACTATGGACCAGGGATTGTGCATATGTACTCTCTTCATGAATCTTCACAATTACATGAGGGAGGTACTAATACAGTACCAATTTTATAGATGTGGAAACTGAGGCACAGAGAGATTTGGTACTTTGCTCAAGATCACACAGCTCAGGAAGAGGCAGAACTGGGATTTGACCTCCAGAACCTACATCGGCTCCACTGAGAGAACTGACATGGTGAGTATGTGGAACGTCCCATAATTCAGTGTGTCTGAAGGGTGGAGTATGAGAGAGCATGGAGAGACAAGAGAAGACACAGGTGAGTGGACCCTGCATTCTGGAACTGGGTCTTGTTTCTATCTCCAACTAGCTGTTGGTCTCTGAACTTCAGAGAGGAAGTTGTATCAAGATGTGTGTACAGTGCTTCCCTGGTGGCACACTGGTTAAGACTCCACCTGCCAATGCAGGGAACACGGGTTAGAGCCCTGGTCTGGGAAGATCCCACATGCCGCAGAGCAACTAAGCCCATGCACCACAACTATTGAGCCTGCGCTCTAGAGCTCACATGCCACAACTACTGAGCCAGCGTGCCACAACTACTGAAGTCCGTGCGCCTAGAGCCCGTGCTCTGCAACAAGAAAAGCCACTGCAATGAGAAGACTGTGCACCGCAACGAAGAGTAGCTCCCGCTCGCCACAACCAGAGAAAGTCCGTACGCAGCAACAAAAACCCAACACAGCCAAAAATAAAAATAAAAAATAAATAAATGTATTAAAAAAAAAAGATGTGTGTAGT
>NC_041217.1:84571799-84621319 GCF_002837175.3 Physeter macrocephalus | reverse complement strand
TACTGAGCCTGAGTGCCACAACTACTGAAGCCCGCGCGCCTAGAGCCCGTGCTCTGCAACAAGAAAAGCCACTGCAATGAGAAGACTGTGCACCGCAACGAAGAGTAGCTCCCGCTCGCCACAACCAGAGAAAGTCCGTACGCAGCAACAAAAACCCAACACAGCCAAAAATAAAAATAAAAAATAAATAAATGTATTAAAAAAAAAAGATGTGTGTAGGATCCCTCCTAGTTATAAGAGGTTGTGTCTCTGGATACCACCTATCTCAGAACCGTGCTAAGTGCTGTTATGGTGATGGGGTGGGGAGCGGGTGAGGAAGGGCGAAGCAGAGATCAAAACCATAGTTTACATGCCAGCTGAAAAGTCAGGACAGGCACAAACAGACTACTTGATAACAACAGAGACAGTCCCAAAAGGGGGCAGGTATCTGAAGACTTCAACTTGCAAATAGAGTTTAGAGAAGGCAAAAGTGAGTAGGAATTCTCTCCCATGGAATTGGAAAAGATATTCACAAATCATATATGTGAAAAGGGATTACTATTCAGAATATATAAAGTACTCCTACAACTCAACAACAAAAAACAAACAACCCAATTCAAAAATGAGCAAAAGGTAAAGCAATTATACTCTAATAAAAGTGTTAAAAAAAATGAGCAAAAGGGAATTCCCTGGAGGTCCAGTGGTTAGGAATTTGCACTTACATTCAGTGGGCCCTGGTTCAATCCCTGGTCAGGGAACTAAGGTCCCACAAGCCATACACGTGGCCAAAAACAAAACAAAGAAAACAAAACAAAACAAAAATGAGCAAAAGACTTCACAGTTCTCCAGAGAAGATATACAAATGGCCAATAGGCTCATAAAAAGATGCTCAGTGTCACTATGTCACTAGCCACTAGAGAGAATGCAAATCAAAACCACAGTGATGGGCTTCCCTGGTGGCACAGTGGTTGAGAGTACGACTGCTGATGCAGGGGACACGGGTTCATGCCCCGGTCCAGGAAGATCCCACATGCCGCAGAGCGGCTGGGCCCGTGAGCCCTGGCCGCTGACCCTGTGCATCCGGAGCCTGTGCTCCGCAATGGGAGAGGCCACAACAGTGAGAGGCCCGCGTACCGCAAAAAAAAAAAACCACAGTGAGATACCATTTCACATGGCCCATCCATTAGGATGTCTATATCAAAGAAAGAAAAATAAAAGAAAGAAAGAAAAGAACAAGCTGTGACAAGGATGTGGAAAAATTGGAACCTGGTGCGTTGCTGGTGGGAATGAAAAATAGTTTGGCATTTGAAACGTGATCCAGCAATTCCACTGCTGGTTATATACACAAAATAACTGAAAGCAGGGACTCAGATATTTGTATATTCATGTTCATAGCAGCATTATTTACAATACTCAAAAGGTGGAAACAACCCAAATGTTCAACAGATGAATAAACAAAATGTGGTATATACATACAATGGAACATTATTCAGCCTTAAAAAATAATGAAATTCTGATACATGCCACAACATGGGTGAACTTTGAAAGCATTTTGCTAAGTGAAATAAGCCAGTCACAAAAGGAAAAATGATATATGATTCCAACTATATGAGATACCTAGAGCAGTTAAATTTAGAAAGACGCAAAGTAGAATGGTGGCTGCCAGGGACTGGGGAGAGGAGGGAGTAGGAAGTTGTTGTTTAATAGGTATAGAGTTTCAGTTTTGCAAGATGAAAAGAGTCTCGCAGATTGGTTACACAATGTGAATGTACTTAACACTATTGAACTGTACACTTAAAAATGATTAAGATGGTAAATTTAATGTTATGTGCATTTTACCACAATATAAAAATTTAAAAAGAGAAAAAGAAGTAGTGGAGCTAGGATTCAAATCCAGGTCATCTGATGACAATACGTGCTTTTAACACTAGGCTACACTAGTCCTGCAGGTAATCACTAGTCCATGAGCCTTAGAAGGTAGTTTATCTGTCACCCTGTCTATTCCACCTATATGAGGTATCCAGAATAGGCAAATTCATAGACAGAGAGAATAGAATAAAGGTTACCAGGGGCTGGAAGGAGGAAGGAATGGGGAGTTATTTTTTAATGGATACAGATTTTCTGTTCAGGATAATAAAAAAGTAGACCTCACACCATAAAACATTCTTTTCTCTTGTGACATGATCCACTAACTTAATAGTGCAAATGGCATTGCCAGAATAAACACTCTTCTGATCACTACTTCCTTGAAATTCATGAGGATTCTTCAGTTCATAATGAGGTTATAGTTCATTTGGACCCAGGCTTACCTATATTCTTGTGTCCTAATAAAGCCCAAACTGAAGATCTCCACAGAGGTCACTCAGGGGTTTACTTAAGCACCCACCTACTTTTCACAAATTCTTACTAGGACTTTAAAGACCTTAGATTACCTTGTTATTTTATGTTCATCCAATACATAGTTAACGTTTTGCTGCATTCTAAAGATGAAGTGAGCTCTAGGACTGGTATCAATCCATTAAATTTTTTAACTGGAATATCATAAGTTTCCAAAGAGAAGTTTTTGTCAAACCAAAGTTCATTGCCTAGGGCATGATTTATACCAAGAAGGCAAAGCTCTCACTTGCAGACTATCTGCAAACCATTCATTTTCCAGGCTATCAAACAAGAGGATTCTTGGCTAGGACTCCTAGTTATTGCCAGCAATGGATTCCTAACTTTTCTGAAATTGCTATTTAATGAAGTTCTCAGTAACTCACCCTCTTCTATGAAAACCTAAACATGACCAGGCATTGTGTGATATAAATTTAGCTCTCCAACCACCTCCTTCAATCTGGAACTAAGTAATTATTACAAATCTTTTTTTTTTGTTTGTACATGAGCAACCTGGACAAGCCCTTGGTGTTCTGACTCAATTTTATAGGAATCTGATTCAGTTCTGACTCAAAAGCATGGAGACCAATTGCTTACCACAGCCTCCTCTAATTATAGCTTTATAATAACTTTTTTAATGTTGATTTTTAAAATTGGCTGCCATTCAAACCCTGGTGGATTGCAAAATGCCCCTTCTTGTCCTCCCGTTCACCCTGGCCGGGTCCCCCTTTCATTGGGGACCTGTCTTAGTCCTTTCAAGCTGCTATAACAAAATACACAGACTGGGGCTTCCCTGGTGGCGCAGTGGTTGAGAGTCCGCCTGCCGATGCAGGGGACATGGGTTCGTGCCCCGGTCCGGGAGGATCCCACATGCCACGGAGCGGCTGGGCCTGTGAGCCATGGCCGCTGAGCCTGCGCGTCTGGAGCCTGTGCTCTGCAATGGGAGAGGCCACAACAGTGAGAGGCCCGCATAATGCAAAAAAAATAAAAATAAAAATAAATACACAGACTGGATAGCTTATAAACAACAGAAATTTATTTCTCACAGTTCTAGAAGTTTGATGTCCAAGATCAGGATGCTAGCACGGTCGGGTGAGGGCTTTTTTCTGGGTCAGAGATGTCTCATTGTGTCCTCACATGGCTAGGGATCTCCTGGATCCTCTTTTATAAGGCACTAATACCATTTATGAGGATCCCCACCACAGTTGAAGCACCTCCCAAAGCCACCACCTACTAATACCACCACCTTTGGGGTTAGGATTTCAACATGAATGTGTGGGGTTCACAGACATTCAGACCATGGCAGAGCCTGTTCTCATTGGCTATCAGCTAATTTTCTCTTAAATGAGTCAGCCAGTCTCTCTCTAATTGCCCAGCCAGTCTTCAGGTGGTGCTGCCACAAGAAGCCTAAGAAGTCAACCTGGAAGTTTAATTTGGACCTTACTCATCCAGTAGAAGATAGAATTTTGATTCTGGAAATTTTGAACAGCTTCCATGAGAGAAGGTTAAAGTCAATGGAAAAACTGGAGATCTTGGGAATGTCATTCACATTGAATGCTTCAAGAATAAAATCACAATTGTTCCTGAGAAATAGTTCTCTAAAAGGTATTTGAAATATCTTACCACAAAATATCTTAAGAAGCACAATCTTCATGATTGACTTTATGTGGTTGCATCTGACAAGGAGACTTGTCAACAAATGAGGCATGCAGGAGAAATAAACATCTAGAAAAGGACTTATAGTTTATTAGTGAATAAAACATTGTAATCTGTTAAAAAAAAAATGAGTCAGCCAGATCGGCATACCTGGGCTGATTTACCTGTGCTTTCCCATCCCCTCCACCAGTGGTTTTATTATTGCACATAACAATACTTTGAAAAATCAGCAAGAGCTTTGCAAACCATACTGAAAATCCTAGACCCCATGCAAAACCTTCTCTGTGGAGATGAACAAGGTAGCACCATAGCAGTGTCAGAGGAGGTCTGCTAAAACATAAAATTTAAATAAAACCCAAAGTTTTATAGCATAATGCCCAAAATGTTTATGCTTTGATCAAAAATCACTCATACAAAGAATCAGGAAATTCTCTCAATATGAATGAGAAAAGGCAATAATCAGATACCTGTATCCAAATGATATAGATGTTAGAATGGTCTGTCAAAGAAAGGTTTTGAAGATGCCATCATAATAATGTATCAGTGAGCCATTATGAACAGATTTGAAACCAACGAAAACAGAAAGTCTCAGTAAAGAAATAGAAGATAAGAAAGGGGCAAATGGAAATTTTTGAACTTAAATATAAAATACGGTAACCAAACTAAAAGTCAATGGATGGGCTCAATAGCAGAACTGAGGGAACAGAGGAAACAATACATGGACTTGAAAATAGAACAATAGAAATAACTCAATCTGAGAAACAGAGATAAAATAGACAGAAAAATAAAATGAACATAGAATCAGGGACTTGTGGAGCTATACAAAAAATCTAGTGGTTGTGTCACCAGAGTCTTAGGAAGAGCAAGAAAGGGGACAGAGATTAAAAAGTATTCAAAGAAATAATGGCTGAAAAATTTCCTAAATTTCCTGAAAATTTGTCCAAAATACATAAGCTTACAAATTCAGGAAACTGAGTGAATCCCAAATAGCACAAACCCTCAAAAACTATGCCAGGACACATAATAGTCAAACATCTGAAAACTAAAAACAAAGAAAAAATCTTGAAAGCAGCAAAAGAGAAAAAATGCATTATTTATAGGGGATAAACACTTTGAATGACAGCAGGTTTTCTTATCAAAATCCATGGAGGCCAGAAGGAGGTGGCACATTTTTCATGTGCTGAAAGAACAGAAGTGTCAACCCAGAATTCTATATCCAGCAAATATATCCTTCAGGAATGAAGAAGAAGTCAAGACTTTCTCAGAGGGAGGAAAATTAGGAGAATTTGTCCAGCAGACCTATCCTAAAAGGATGGCTCAAGGAAACTCTCTAAACAGAAAGAAAATGATAAATGAAGAAATCTTGGACTTCCCTCGTGGTGCAGTGGTTAAGAATCTGCCTGCCAATGCAGGGGACATGGGTTCGAGCCCTGGTCTGGGAAGATCCCACATACTGCAGTGCAGCTAAGCCTGTGCATCACAAGTACTGAGCCTGCATGCCACACTACTGAGCCTGTGCTCTAGAGCCCATGAGTCACAACTACTGAGCCCACGTGCCGCAACTACAGAAGCCTGTACGCCTAGAGCCCATGCTCTGCAACAAGAGAAGCCACTACAATGAGAAGCCCGCACACTGCAATAAAGAGTAGCCCCCACTCGCCACAACTAGAGAAAGCCCGCGAGCAGCAACGAAGACCCAATGCAGCCAAAAGTAAATAAATAAAATAAATTTATAAATAAATAAATAAATAAATGCTCTGCTGTGGGTTGGTGGGGGCTCTCTCCATCTAGCACTTCAAAGTATTCTTTATCTCAATATGTTGCTATTATACTTTTAATCTTTCTGTCGTACTTTCTTCCTTCCTGATGTTCTTCCTTACAAGATTTCTTCTTCTTTTAAAAAATAATTAATTAATTAATTTATATTTTGGCTGTGCTGGGTCTTTGTTGCTGCACCTGGGCTTTCTCTAGTTGCAGTGAGCAGGGGCTACTCTTCGTTGCGGTGCGCGGGCTTCTCATTGCGGTGGCTTCTCTTGTTGCGGAGCGCAGGCTCTAGGTGTGTGGGCTTCAGTAGTGTGGCATGTGGGCTCAGTACTTGTGGTGCACAGGCTTAGTTGCTCTGCGGTATGTGGGATCTTCCTGGACCAGGGCTCGAACCCATGTCCCCTGCATTGGCAGGCAGATTCTTAACCACTGAGTCACCAGGGAAGTCCCACATCAGAGAATTTAAATTTTGGTTTTTGTAAGTCATTAAAATTTTGTTGAATACTTTCTTCTGCCGAATAGCCCATTTATGCTGATTGATTAAATTATAATTGTTTTAATTTAATTTTGTAATTTTTATGTTTCTATTATATTCATATTAACTATAAATCTCTTAAAAATATTAATATGAAATTTTAAATTGTCTTTAAAAAATCAGTGTAACTTACCTAGCCCTAGCCCTATAGGAGAGAAATCATTATGACCAGCTCAATAAATACAGAGAAAAATATTGACAAAAAGGTAATTAAAGGAGTATTTAATTAGAAAGAGAGAGTAGATCATGGGTGAATTGAACATAGAATTTAGAGTCAGAAAGATCTGCATTCAAATTACAATCATGTCATAAAACTTCTTGCAAGTTGCTTATCTCTTCAGAGACTGTTTCTTCTTTTGTAAAATGAGTTGTTTAGAAGATTAAAGGAGATACTGCTTATCAATAACCTGCTGTCTAGCACAGAATAGGGGCTCAATACATGATAACTGTTATTAACAACATTACATAGGATATTTATATATATATATATATATATATATATATATATATATATATATATCTATCTCCTTAAAAGTACTATACTAGTGGAAGACATAAAAAGAAAGGACCTGTTTGGGAAAACAGATGAACTAATACTTGTATTATTAAGAAGTCCCAAAGGGTTAAAATCTATACTACATAAATACATTATTTAATATTATGCTTTATTTTATTCATTTTAAAAATTTTATTTATAAAAAATTAATAATAAATACATACATTTTTTAATCAAAAAAGGAAAGAAAAAGGAAAATCACACAAAAAAATTAGTAGCAAGAAATCAAGAGATGAGACAATGAGATGAGATGAGACGAGATGGGGTTGTAAGGGCCCTATACGAGTGCTTTTTTTTTTTTTTTTTTTGGAAGCCCACGAGTGCTTTTTATTCTTTGTTTTTTTTTGGCTGTGTTGGGTCTTTGTTGCTGTGCGTCGGCTTTCTCTAGTTGCGGTGAGCAGGGTCTACTCTTCGTTGCGGTGCTCTGGGCCTCTCATTGCGGTGGCTTCTCTTGTAGAGCTAGAGCATGGGCTATAGGCATGAGGGTTTCAGTAGTTGTGGTGCATGGGCTCAGTTGTTATGGCGCACAGGCTCTCGAGTGCAGGTTCAGTAGTTGTGGTGCACAGGCTTAGTTACTCCGTGACATGTGGGATCTTCTCGGCCCAGGGCTTGAACCCATGTCCCCTGCATTGGCAGGCGGATTCTTAACCGCTGCGCCACCAGGGAAGCCCATGAGTGCTTTTTGAATTCACGGCAAACAGTACTTCTATCTCCCAAGCAACTCGTCTGTAAAATGGTTCATGTCAACTATATTTGGGTATGATGAGCATGGAAACAATAAAAGGCACACAAATCAAAATTATACTGTTTCCTAAGCATGTTATAGTATCAATTTTATATTTAATTACGTTGAGTTTTGACGTGTACAGAATTCCATCAAAATGTCTCTGTGTAATTTCATAGGAAGTACATTTAACCTAAGCTCTATTTGGCTGATCTTGAAGGAACCATTCTCCGAGCTTGTTTGCCCAGCTGCTGCCTGGAACGCGGTATGGGGCTGGGAAGAAATCAGTGATGGGGTTGGTGGGTGATCAGCCAGCCTTGGACAGAATATTTCAAATAACCACCTGTATATTACTTTATAAGCTTCTGCAGTTTTGACTTTAATAGATTTTTAATATTTTAAACACGTTTAAAGTTCATATGCTTTTAGTTTTTGCACAAAGGCTCAGACTGGATCCAAGTATTTTGTTGTCCTGCTATTGCAATGAGCAACTATAGGATTTGTTTGTAGTTCCATCGTCATTACTGAACAGCGGTGCCTGTGGCCAGTCTTCCTGGGCCCCGCTAAGATGGACACTGCAGCACGACTCAGAGGTTGGCCACATCTGGTTATTTGATTGTGTTAGCTCTACATACTCCACTGACATGGCTAATTTCGGAGCCATCCCCAGAGACCTGGCTCCCTGCTTCTCCTAGGCAGCTGTGAAGAGTGGACCTCATAAAGGAGCTAGTCAAGCCCACGTAAGTACCTCTAGAATTCAAATGCCGAGCTCTTTTCTATTAATAGACAAACAGCACTGACACTTGAAACATGCCACTAATTAAGTACCCAGATGTGTAGAAAAAATAAGTAAATAAAGTTATGCTTAAAATAGGTCCTTGGGCTTCCCTGGTGGCACGGTGGTTAAGACTCCACCTGCCAATGCAGGGGACATGGGTTCGAGCCCTGGTCCAGGAAGATCCCACATGCCGTGGAGCAACTAAGCCCATGCGCCACAACTACTGAGGCTACGCTCTAGAGCCCGCGAGCCACAACTACTGAGCCCACATGCTGCAACTACTGAAGCCTGCACGCCTAAAGCCTGTGCTCTGCAACAAGAGAAGCCACTGCAATGAGAAGCCTGTGCACTGCAACAGAGAGTAACCCTGCTCGCCACAACCAGAGAAAGCCTGTGCGCAGCAACGAAGACCCAACACAGCCAAAAATAAATAAATAATAATAATAATAGGCCCTCAATAGATAGGCAATTAATAAGAAGAGATAACTCACAAACAGAAAATGAAAAGAGTAGACTACTACACACAAGTGGAAAGGAAAATGTTAATCTTTAAGAATTTTTTTCAAGTGTGACAGCATTTAATTAATGAAAAAAAATTACATTTCCCACCTCGGTCTATGCTCCTGGGATCCACCATTCTGTTGGGATTTTCTTGGGCAGGGTGTCATCTAAGATGATCTAAGAGTAATTTTTTATATAAAAATGTCTCAATTATAAAAAACTTAGAAAAAATGTTTAATGAAAATGCCCAATTCTGATGAAGCTGGGGTGAAATACGCATACTCATCTAGGGCTGCAGCAGCTCAAGTTGATACAAAATAAGCTTGAAAAGCCAGAATTTCATGAAAAAAATAAGGCAGAATAGAGTAGGTTTTGTATTATATTACTCTCAGAATATACTGGATTGGTCAAAAAGTTCATTTGGGTTTTTCCGTAAGATGTATGGAAAGACCCAAACGAAGATTTTGGCCAACCCAATATGTTTAATAGTTTAATTTCCTTAATAGTAAATTAATGTGTACATGATAACAAACTACAGAAAGGTCCAGGTTGGGCTTACAGTCTTTTTGAGGTAGTCAGTTCTGTGGAATCCAGGGAGTTATCTTACTGCTCCAGCTTTTCCAACCAATTTGAGTGTCCTGTAATAAATCCCTTTCTACTTAAAGCACCTTGAACACCCAGAGGGGTTTCAGTTCCTTGTGTAGAACGCTAAGCGCTGAATGGGTTTGACAACATTGCCCAGAGGAGCAGTGTTAAGAGACTCAACAGGATGAAAACAGCATTCCATCATGAGAGACTAGAACTGCTTATTACTGTGAGCTTCTCTCGTGGCAACCTAAATCCCTCCTAATGCTAAAAAGCCTATTTACTTCTTGTCAATCACTTGTTGAATAGCTGCAATGTGGAGCTCCAATTCAGGTGTCAGAAATTAACATTTCTGCTAGAGAAAGGTGCATCTGAGCCCAGACTGACTGTGCCTGGGACATGACCATGGCCCTCCCTACCCCACGGAATGGTGATTGACAGGCCCTCATGATGAGTCCCTGGGATAAGTTTTGTGCAGTTGGATAATACACTTGGCCACATTAGACTTGTCCCTTGATGCTAATGTCCATCTAGTTGACACTGTGCTGCAAAATATACTAATACACACGATGGGTGATCTGCCATAATAAATCATGCTGTTGTTCTACTCTGATCACCTGTCATAAAATATTCAGAGCTAAAAATGCCTTTCAGTTTAAATGGTCACTGGGGCTTTAGTCCAGTTCAATGGTAAGTTCAGGTTTTATTATATTTTTGCACAGGCTAGATGTGGAGCACAAACTGAAGAGTTCCAGGAGAAGCACCAAATGGCCCACCCCACACGGAAGGTGGGGACCTATGCGGTGCAGGAATATGTGATGGAAGGAATGGCCAGAGCCCTCCATTTGGCTATTCCTATCCCTAGCCTGACACTGGCTCTGCTGAGAGGCTCATCTGGTCATGGGAAGCCAGCCAGATGGGGCCATTTTAGGATGTGTTCCCTAGTTTTTTACTGTAAGCATTTAAAATGTTTCCAGTCTTTTGTGGTCATATAAGGAGACGATAGAGTGGAGGAATCTATGTGAACATAGCTGGGATTGGAGTTCAAATTACCAAGTGTGCCATCCTGCGTAGGAAACTCTGGATGACTGGAGATTTGGGAAGGCTCAAGTCAGATATCCTGTCACTAATAGAGATGGTTAGCATGTTTGTAAGTCATGTCTGAGGAGCTGTGGTCCTGACTGGCAGGTGGTGAATGTAGGCAGTATGAAGGGTGAATTGACAGGAAGGAGTGAATCTGGGACTTTGTGTCTGGAGTGTGGAGAGTGGTTTGTTTCCTGCACAGAGCCCGATGATGAATGGGTTTGAGAGCACAAACCAAAGAAAGCAGTGTCAGAGACTCAACATGATGAAAACAGCAGTCCAGCAAGAGAAATTAGACCTTTCAGGTTTTCTCTAACATTTTGTTCATTTTTAGGACATGGTTAGAGCCGAAGAACAGTTGGTAAAGGGATCAGGGTTGGGACTAGGGTGATGCAAATGAGGCCCCTAGGGCACAAAACTTAAGGAGGTACTCACCCTCTAGGACCAGCTCTACATCTGTATGACCTTGAGAGTGAGTATCTCCTTAAATTTCGTGCCTCCTTGCCTCGAGGTTTTCCTGGCCCTGGTAGGGAAATTTTCAGACAACTAAATAGCCTAGGCTCCCCCATCACTCATGTCCTCACGTCCTTTTCTCCTATTTCCCAGGTCTCTGAATTTTCCCTCACTGCCAACCCCAGGGACAGTACCATAAGAATCTAATCTTAAATTAGATTTGAAAGGAAGGGCAGTGCCAGTTAGTTCCATTAAAGCCTCTCTGTATTCTCCCCTGCCTGGACCAAAGATGGATATGGGGAAAGTGATTTCCGAGATGGACATACCTTCCTCATCTCCACTCCCTGAATCCAAGCCCAGCTGAACACCGAAATGGTTTCTCATTCTAATGTTTTTTTTGGCTGCGACACACAGCTTGCAGGATCTTAGTTCCCCGACCAGGGGACCAGGGATCGAACCTTCACCCTAGACAGTGAAAGCCCAGAATCCCAACCACTGGACAGCCAGGGAATTCCCTCTCATTCTAATTCTGACCTCCCCTCACTCTTGCCTCTCGTCCCATCCTTGCATCAGTTTAGGCCACTCAAGTGCTTTCACTAAGGGTTCCCTTCACTGTCAGCTCTAGGCTGCTCCATTCTGGTCTCAGAGCTAATAAATTGATCCACTTTCTCCAATATGGCAGCTACCTTCTTCCCTTAATCTTTGCTTTACTCAGCCACCTCTTGGGTCTAGGACAACTCTCAGGTGCCTCCTAGGGTGAGAGAAAAAGCTTTACCACTCAGAGTGATCTTAGGCAGTTGGCAAACAACCAAGTGTGGGATCTCAAGAAATCTTCCCACTTCCTATCAAGTAATTCCTATTTTACTTCTCAGATGTATAACTCTTGATAAGAATGCAAATACCCCTGGGAAGGCAAATACTTTAATCTGTCATCAAGCAAGCCTTATATGAATAAAGGAGATGAGAATAGATTTTGGTAGAGTTTGAGGCCTTGGGTACCTTGAGTTAAAGAGGCTTCTAAAGGATAACCTGGGTGTTCCAGATGTGACAGTTACAATTTTGCAGAGAGCCTTCCTCAAAGTTCCCACTCCCCTACTCTCCACCTACTTCCCTTATCTTCTCACCTCCTCTCCTGGCAAGTCAGTGCGGGTTGTTGACAGGAAAGCCCTGCCCCTTGCTATAAGACCTCTCCAGAGCGCTGCTTGAATGTGCTCATGATGTGGCAGCTGACTTCTGTGGAGAAAGGGATGCCAGAGAGGGAGCAAGAAGGAGCCCCCTATTCTTTTTATGTCCTAATCTCTCACACACCATCATTTCTGCCACATTCTGTTCAACGGAAGTGAGTTGTGAGATTTAGCCCACAGCCTAAAGGGAGACGAATTAGGCTCCACCTTTGAAGAAAAGCATATCAAAAAATTTGTGGACATATTGTACTTAAGCCGTGGGATGAGTCACTGTTATTGCCCATCATAGTTCAATCCATCAGCAGGTCCTGTTGCTCTACATTCAAAATATATCTCAAATCTCAAATCTGACTGTTACCGAGTCCAAGCTCGCTCTCCTCGCCGCACCACAGGCCAGTGGATTGGAGACGAGGTGCTGAGGCAAGGAAGACGACTTCACTGGGAAAGCCGGCAGGCCGAGAAGATGGCAGACTCGTTTCTCCAATAAACCATCTTATCTGGGTCTGGATGCCAATTTCTTTTATAGAATTAGAGAGGGAGAGGCGGTGAGGAAGTCAAGTAAAAGGGCCATCAGTCTTGCAAAACATCTCCTGGAATGACCAGCCTTGGTGAGGCGATGTGTTAGTTTCTTTTTTCTTGCAGCCATTCAGAGGTGGGCAGGGTTCCCTGAGGCAGGCCATTTTGTATGATTATAATAACAAAAGCAACGAAAAGCAAAGGTTAAAGTCAAAGAAACAGATCCAGCGTGGAGTCCGATTTAGCTCTTCCCTGTTACATGACCGTATTTTTCCATTTTCTTTATTAAGTTATGATTCATACACAGGAAAATTTACCCTTTTGTGGGTATAGTACTGCAAGTTTTGACAAACACGTAAACTCATGTAACTAACAAACACCACAATAAAGATAAGAGAATAGTCCTATTAATCCGAAAACTTCCCCCATGACCCTCAATGGGAAAGTAGGGAAAGTTCTACTGGGCTTTCTGATGCTAATGGAAATAGGCAGTGGTAGCCGAATTTGCAGGAAACTCCCTGGGAAGAGGGGGTATTGGTATTTTCAGGAGGCTCTCCTTTACTCAGATAAGGGAAGTTCAGATAAGATTTCTTTCTGTATCTTCTGTAGCTTAAAATTTTAACTTTACCAATTCTGGGAGTTCCAGTGGGTCACCACACCTTATTTGGCACTCTGCAGGCTGTGTTCTGAAAGAAAGCAGAAGCTGCAAATGTCTTGAGACCTAGGCTCTGGAACACGTACTGAGACAGGAGGGAAGGGGGCAGGGCACAACCGTAAAAGAATTACACAGCTGTTGATAAAAACTGGATATGACAAAAACTGGTTTGAACTGATTAGTCCCAAGACGGCAGAAGAGTCGACTTCCAGTGGACACTGAGCCTTATTATATGCTCACTGTAATACATTAGCACATGCTACATGACACACCCACTTGTGCCATGACAGTTCCGAGGTCCACCATTAAAGGCCAAAAAGTGGGCGGTGGCCCAATTCCTAGAAATCTCTGCCCCTTCCCCCCAAAAAATAGTTGGAATGATTCTCTCACTCGTTAGCCTATGAAATTACCCAGCCCATAAAAACTACCCACCCCATATTTCAGGACCGCGCTCTCTCCTGAGATGGACCACATTCTGCCTATGGAATGTGTATCTCTCTCAGTAAACCTGCTTTCACTTTGCTGTGGCTCACTCTTGATTCTCTCCTGTGCGAAGCCAAGGACTCTCACTTGGTGGCCCATCCCAGCAACTCGCTCGAGACCTAGGACATGACCATCCAATTGCGCCCCATTTTCCTGTAACATCTTTACAAAGGAAGAGGAAGAAGTTGGTCTTCTCCCCTCCCCACTTTTCCTTTGACTATAAAAATGTAGCCAACTTAGGGTTTCCCTGGTGGCGCGGTGGTTGAGAGTCTGCCTGCCGATGCAGGGGACACGGGTTCGTGCCCCGGTCCGGGAGGATCCCACATGCCGTGGAGCGGCTGGGCCCGTGAGCCATGGCCGCTGGGCCTGCGCATCCGGAGCCTGTGCTCGGCAACGGGAGAGGCCACAGCAGTGAGAGGCCGGCGTACCGGAAAAAAAAAACAAAAACAAAAATGTAGCCAACTTAATTCTCGGGGCAGGGCCCTTTTGCCTGCCCGCTTCTATCCTTCACAAGCGTCCTATATTAATAAATCTACTTCTTACCTATCACTTTGCCTCTCACCAAATTCCTTCTTCACCGAGACATAAAGAACCTGAGCTTCATTAAGTCCTGAGACATGTTGTGCAGTTTCAATACAGTATCCATTCCACTACATTCTACTGGTCAAAGCAAGACACAAGAACAGGACAGACTCAAAGACTGCAGAAATACATTCTACCTCTGAGGGAAGAAGAGCAAAGAATCTGTGGCCATACTTAATCTTCCACAAAGCGTTTGACTGGAATATGGGGTAGGTGAAGGCAAATCACCCTGTGTCTTACTGAGCTGGAGTCTTGAAGGAGCCATAAACCTCCCTCCCTGCCTACTGCTCTGCCCACTTTAGCAGGAGATCTGCAAAACCCTCAGATTTTCACCCTAAGCTTCCAGCATCTCTCCCCTCTCCACCTTCTCACAACCTCTCTCTGCTCTGTAGCTGAGCTACAGCCAAGCTCTATGATCTTGGGCATATCACTTTTCCTCTCTGGCCCTCCCAACTCAGATACCCATTCTTCTCCCCACCTCATGCCCTATAGGCCTCCTCACCTTCCTCTCACAGAGACGTCAGCTCAGAGTGAGTTGAGTGGAGAATTAGGAAAGCTCTTTGAGGCTTCTTGGAATTCCCAGTCACAAAAGAAAATTTGAGATAACAAAACCGTTGGGGTGAAATTTGAACAATAGAATGGAGGGGCTTGGTAGGGTCACTCACAAGAAGTGGCATGGAAGGGAACTAAAAACAGAAAGTTACCTTTAACTTCTTTGCCTCAGAGGGGCCACATGCTGCCCTAGGCCTTAACATTTAGGACTAGTCGTCTTGCTAGGATGATAGCAACTAATAGCCCATAATTACCCATAATGACTTCACAGGGCTCAGCTCAGGTAGGAGCCCAGGCATTTCCAGGTAATGGTTTTTCTTCCTTTTTAATTTTGAGTGTGTTAGCTCCCTGTATGGATTGAAAGGCATTTATTAACACAAGTACCTTTGATAATTAGGTTGGTTTTGACTCATGTGCTATTAACTACTTTAGTCAGTATGGATAAGGGCCCTGCTTCTGGGGCAAGACAAGAGAAGGAGACAGAAAACTCAAGTTTTCTCAGGAGTCCTTGGTGTCCAGAGAAGACAGAGGGAGCTTTGCCATTGTGCTCCTGGGGGAAGGGGAAAAGCAGGAGGCAGACCCTTGACGGGACAACACCCACAGGCTGAGCCTCAGTTTTCTTATCTGCTAATGAGGCTCACACCCAGGGAATGCATCAGGGATTAATGCCCACACTTTTATCCATGTAAGGAAAAATAGTAAGACTTTGAGATTAAGTGGGAGTCCTGACCTGGATGGCTCATAGATCCAGGTAATCTCTGCCTGGTTTGTCTTTTTTAAATTTATTTTTTTTTTTATACAGCTGGTTCTTATTACTTATCTATTTTACACATATTCGTGTGTATACGTCAGTCCCAATCTCCCAGTTCATCCCACCACCACCGGCCCCACTTTCCCTCCTTGGTGTCCATACGTTTGCTCTCTACATCTGTGTCTATTTCTGCCTTGCAAACCGGTTCATCTGTTCCCTGGTTTGTCTTTGACTAGGCTATTCTATAACTTGTAGAGGTAAAAGTCTAAATACTCATAGTAGGGCAATTAATTCCTTCCTAAGAAATGCAACCTGTGGCCATTTCACAATGGATGCAACTGATTCCTATGGGTATTGACCAATTTTGCCAGTTCTTCCAGTTTGCAACTGTTCATTAATTCATTTCGGCATTCCTTATCTGGCTATAAACCTGTGGTTCTTTGAGATTTTTTAGACTTGGTCGTAATATCCCAGGGCTTCCCCATTAATTAATGAGTTAAGTTTTTGACACAGGTGCATTTTATATCTGAGTAAGTTGTCGCGCATTAATCCTTTAACATCTTACAGAGAAGGATAAGGAGGTCCGGAGAGGGGATGGGACTTTCCTAAGATCACACAGCTTGTTTGTGCCAAAGCCATGACCAGAACCCAGGTTCTTTTGACTGTTGTATGTTTCGTAATCCCTGATGTGCATCACAGGATTGTCACGAGGACCAGAAGGTAGAAGAGAGAAGAGAAAGTGGTGTAAAAAGTGAGAGGTGAGGGGTTCTTGTGTCGGGGGTGGGGATGGGGAGAGGAGGCTCATTGGGTCCTGGGTTCCAGCCTCACATACTAGGCGTGTGAGCGGAGTCAGGTCACTTGGCTTCCCTCAGTCTCATGACCTGCCCTGCTTACCTCACAGGGCCCTGGGGAAGAGGAGGTGAGGTGAGGGAGGATACTTGAGAAAGAGGTCTGGTGATTTTTAAAATGTACTTTCATATAATTTGATACTCCTCTCTTCAAGAGGTGGAGCCTCATTCCCCTTGCTTGCATGT
Organism: Physeter macrocephalus; assembly: GCF_002837175.3. Taxonomy (NCBI): domain Eukaryota; kingdom Metazoa; phylum Chordata; class Mammalia; order Artiodactyla; family Physeteridae; genus Physeter; species Physeter macrocephalus. The sequence continues at coordinate 84,604,575 of NC_041217.1, read as the reverse complement.
GGGCTGGATCTTGTTAGAAGTGACTCACTTCTAACAGAATAAAGCAGAAGTAAGGGTGTGTTTTGTGTGTGACTAGGTCATGAAACAGCATGGTGGCTTCCACTTGGCTACACTCTCTCTCTCAGATTTCTCTGGCGGAAAGCCAGCCGCCCTGTCTTGAGAATACTCAGACAGCCTTGTGGAGAGGCCCTCGTGAGGAACGGAGCCCTCCAGCCAAGAGCCACCTGTAGTGAGTTTGAGAGATTTCAGGGCTGATCAAGGAAAAAGATGACCAGGAGGTTGGCAATAGCAAACAGTCAGCTTTATTTGGGCTTTCACAGGCTTGCATGCAGGGGAAGCCCTTTACAGCATGAGACCTTCCACAGGCGATCGCTTGGGGCCACCATCCAGAAGAGGAGGAGGGCAAGGAGATGGAGAGGGTCCTTCATACCTAGATGATGTTGTTCAGCAACATGATGGGGAGTCTTGAGGTGAGAGAGCTCCAAGGGGCAGTGGTGGCTTGGGATATTCAGTAGCACCAGAGTTTATTGTACTAATGGCTAGCAGATTTGGCACGCAGTATCTTGGGGAATGCAAAGCAGGCAGGGTCCAAATGGCTAAAGATGTATTTAAAACAACTGGGTGTGTAAAATAAATTTTTTAAATTTATTTTTATTTTATTTATTTATTTGGCTGTGTTGGGTCCCAGCTGTGGCACGCAGGATCTTCGTTGCGGCGTGTGGGATCCTCTGCCGCGGCTTGCGGGCTCTTTGTCGCAGCATGCAGGCTTCTCTCTAGTTGTGGCACGCGGGCTCAGTAGTTGCAGTGCGTGGGCTCCAGAGCACACGGGCTCAGCAATTGCAGCACGTGGGCTTAGTTGCCCCCGCTCCACCTGGCATGGGGGAATCTCAGTTCCCTGACCAGGGATCGATCCCGCATCCCCTGCATTGGAAGGCAGATTCCTAACCACTGGACCACCAGGGAAGTCCCTGGCTGTGTAAAAATTTGAACTTGCACCAGCATGCTTTTGAGCCAACGGTCCCAGTTGGCTGTGAGGGGCCATCTTTGCCTCATTATGTAACCATGTCAGTCTTAGAAGTAGATTTTTTAATCCCAATCAAGCCTCAGGCGACTGTAGTCCCAAAAGGACTTTGAAACTTCATGAGAGACTCTGAGCCACAACAACCCAGAGACTTGGCTCCCAAATTTCTGACCCTCAGACACTATGTGAGATATAAATGCTTCTCATTTTAAGCTGCTAAGCTTTAGGATCTTTGTTCTGCAGCAGTAGATAGCTAATACAAATGCCTTGTGAAGCAAAGCCCATCGAGCTGCAGTAAAGGCTGGCTCTGTGCTTACTCCCTCTTTCTCCCAGGAGGCTAAGGATGCTGCTTTGGAACAGACAAGGCACAAATCCATCAGAATCAGCCACTTTTCACTTGCTTCTAGATTATTTAGGCCTCCTTTGCCTTCATCCCAACCCCAGACCTTTTAAAATGTTAAGCCTTTAAATAGGCCTGGGCTTCAGCTTGGGAAACTACATTTCTCTTTCATCTCTGCCACACACTCCTCTGCCCAAAGCCAGAAGGGTCTTGGAGAAAGCTCATCTCTGCCCTGATTGATTTTTCCCCTCAGCTGTGGCTCCATGTCATTGGCTCTGACTGGGTCCTAATCAGGGAATTGGCTTCACCATTTCTTGTCCTGGGAGCTGGAGATGGCACCGCCAAGTTGGTGGACACCTCCGTGCCCTTCCATTCTCACCCTCAGCCAGGATGTTCTTTCAGGGGTCTGGCCTGAATCTCTCCTGGTGGAGCTTAAATCTGCACCCTTCTCTCTTTCCCCACAAAGGAGTTTCTTCCCAGCAAATGCAGCCTCCTATTTGCTTTGTCACAGCTGGTGGTCTGTGCCGAGCTCCTCTCATTCCCAGCAGAGCCTGCTGACCCCCTCCTAGAAGAGGACTTAGCCCACGCTGTGTGAGGCATGTCCTGCTCTCCCAGATGCCGCATCATCATCCATCTCTTGTTTCCCTTGCTGCCCCAGGGAAGCCAGTGAAGCCTCTGGGGATTCCTGTGCCCTACGCGGCTGAGACCAGGAGCTCAGCTCTCCTGGAGTGGCTCCCCTGGACCTCCGTGGGCTCACTTGCAAGTCCATCTCTCAGGACTGCAGAAGCTTGAGTCTCCATCTGACCCGTAGGAAAGCCAAGACGTGCAGGTTATGGTCCAGCTCAGCCGGGTCCCCAGGACTGGAATTCCTGCTCAGGGCTCAATCCCCAAGACAGCTGGGCCTGCCAGAGTCCTAGTGGGATTGGTTCGTTTCCTCTACCCCTTCTTCTCTGCCCTCCTCTGAGAGGCCTGTAGAAGGGGTGAGTAAGGGAGGGGAATCCTGAGTCATACACTCTATCTTCTATTATCATCCAAAAGTTCCAGGAGAAACCGGCTCATTCCAATTCTCACCATGCAGAGGCCTTAAGTAAAACTTAAAATCCTATTTCCTTTTTTTTTGTGGGTAAGCAATTAGTGAATGGTCTGTTAATAATGATGGAGATCAGAATTGTGATTTGTTTGGGAGTTTGTTTTTTTAATTTTTTTCCACTTTCTCTGAGAAGGGGCTTCAGTGCAGGAGAGGAACAAGAAAAAAGGAAGTAATGTTTAGTAAGTATCTGTTAAATGCAGCAGGATTCCTTGTCAAGGGTTCTCATGAAATTGTTACCAATTGAACAGTGCCTGTTGCCCCATCTTACATATAGGGAGAACATATGATTTGCTTTTGACCAACACAAGACCTCAGTGCAAAGGTAGCTATCTCCATTCAGAGCACCAGTGAGCCTTCCTCAGGTGAGGCTGGCCTCATGCTTCCCCAGGGACACAAAAATTTATCTGGCTGGGCTGGGATCCATGGACGTGTGGGTTTTCCCACTGCGTATCTCTGTGCCCTAAGCCTCTTTCACCTCCCAGGCCCTGGGCCCCTCCACACACATGCCTCAGGGAGGCATATGTGGAATTCGGAGATGTGAATAAACAGGATATTGTATACAATGCAGGTAAGAATATAAACTGGAAACAATTGGACAGTCTCTTGTTAAATGGGACATTTGTGTACCCTAATACCTAGTATCTTATTTCTTACACATACAGAGAAATTTTAGAACTGTGTACCAGGACACATGTACAAAACGTATTCAATGCTTGGTATCATTGTTCAAATGGCAAAGGAGTAGAAACAGTCTCAGCATCTATCAAAAGGAGAATGGGTAAATAAATTATGGCATATTCACACTGTATCAGCTGAGATCCAGTCTGGAAAGCAGAAGCCACACTTTCTCTCTACTCATTGCTGCGCGTGGCATTTCTCTAGTTGTGGCAAGCGGGGGCTACTCTTCATTGCGGTGTGCGGGCTTCTCTTGTTGCGGAGCACAGGCTCTAGGCGTGCGGGCTTCAGTAGTTGTGACATGTGGGCTTAGTAGTTGTGGCTCGCGGGCTCTAGAGCGCAGGCTTAGTAGTTGTGGCACATGGGCTTAGTTGCTCCGTGGCATGTGGGATCTTCCCGGACCAGGGCTCAAACCCGTGTCCCCTGCATTGGCGGGCGGATTGTTAACCACTGTACCACCAGGGAAGCCCAGAAGCCATACTTTCAATCAGAAAGGATTTAATACAGGATGTTGTTAGCAGAGGCACTGGAGGGCTGAAAGAAGACAGAGGGAGTGCTGAGCTAATCCCTGAATAAAAAGTCCGGAAGCAGCTACCCACTCCAGGGTGGAGAAACAAAAAGGAACGGAGGGTTTTACAGACCTCCCAGAAGCTTGGAGGAGGGGCTTTAAGGACTCTGGCCTCTGACCTCTGAGGACGGGACAAAACCCACCACTGCCTCTGAGAGGAAGCAAGAGGTTTTTGGGGAGTGAAGAAAGGGCTGGAGCCTGGGGCTAAGTGCCACCACTAGAGAATCACTGGAAGGAGCCAGGGATATACAGAGATAAAAAGAAGGTAGTCCCTTCTCCCCTCCTCCACCCTCCAATTTTTCTTCAGTGCCCCCTATTAGCAGAACCTAACAGTATGCCAGCTGAAAATGGATCAAGGACCTAAATGCAAGAACTAAAACAATGAATCACTTCAAAGAAGACGTAGGACAAAATCTTCACGATGTTGGATTTGGCAATAATTTCTTGCATATGACACCAAAGGCACAGGTAACAAAAGAAAAAATAGACAAATTGGGCTTCAAGAAAAATTTAAACTTTTGTGCACCAAAAGACACTATCAATAGAGAAAAAGGCAACGCACAGAATGGGAGAAAATACTTGCAAATCATATTTGCAAAGGGATTACTATCCAGAATATATAGAAAACTAAAACTCAACAACAACAACAACAAAAAACCTGAATAAAAAGTGGGCAAAGGACTTGAATAGACTTTTTTCTAAAGAAGATACACAAATATTCAATAAGCACATGAAAAGATGCTCAATATCACTAATCACTGGGGAAATGTATATCAGAACTACAATGAAATACCACCTCACATCAATTAGGATGGCTATTATCAAAAAAAAAAACAGAAAACAAGTGTTGGCGAGGAGAAAAATTGGAATCTTTGTGCACTATTGGTAGGATTGTAAAATGGTACAGCCACTGTGGAAAACAGTACGGCGGTGCTTTCAAAAATTAAAAATAGAATGATCATATGATCCAGCAATTCCACTTCTTGGTACATACCCAAAAGAATTGGTAACCGGGTCTCAAAGAGATACTGGTATACCCATGTTGATAGCAGCATTATTCACAGTAGCTAAAAACGCTGAAGCAACCCAAGTGTCCATTGATGGATGAACGGCTAAGCAAATGTGGTATATACGCACAATGGAATGTTACTCAACCTTAAAAAGGAAGAAAATCCTGACACATGCTACAACGTGGATGAACCCTGTGGGCTAAGTGAAATAAGCCAGTCCCAAAAGGATAAAAACTGCATGATTCTGCTTATATAAGATACTTAAGAGTAGTCAAATTCATAGACAAAAAGTAGAACGGCAGTTGCCTGGGGCTAGGGGAAGTGTGGAATGGAGAGTTATTGTTAATGGGTACAGAGTTTCAGTTTCACAAGATGAAAAGTTGTGGAGACGGCTGGTGGTGATGGTTGTACAACATTATGAATGTATTTCATACCACCGAACTGTAGACTTTAAAATGGCTAACCTGGTAAGTTTTATGTATATTTTACCACAATAAGAAAAATTGGGGGAAAAAAAGACGAGAAAACATGAACTTTAGGACAGTGTTTCCTTCTTGTTGGGGGAGACAGGAGGGAGTGGGGTGAAGAGCAACACAAAGGAAGATGCAAGTTATTACTGATGTTTCAGCTCTCTTGTCGGGTGGCAGGCTCATGGATGTTAACCATATTATGTTTTATAGATAATATTTTGTTAAATATGCCTTTTAAAATGCATAGAACATTGAATTTTAAAATATAAGTGAGAAAACATTCAGAGGTAAAAGAAGGAGGGAATGTAGCTTGGAGGCGGGCCAGTTGGAGTAGTGGGCGTGGGTGGTGGCACAGCCATGACGTCCGTGGGACAGCGGGGCCCGGGGCTCCGGCAGGAGGGCAGCACGGGTGCAGGAGGAGAAGGAGGGCAGCCTGGGATCCTGGTGGCGGGGCTGCAGGGCCGCTCTCGGCCACACGAGGGCGCCCCACACCGCCACATCCAGGCGGCGGCGGGGGAACAGGGTGGGGCGGCAAGAAAGGAGGGAAGCCGGGGAGAGGCCTTCTGGGGAGGGTGGGGTGGAGGGAGAACCTCCTGTCCGCCCAGACTGGCCCCTGTGTTCAGGTTTACCGTGTGGTCAAGGCTTGAAGAAGGTCAGTGTGAGGTTCAACTGGAAACAGAGCCGGCCTTCAGGCCCTGAGGAATCCGCGCGAGGGTCCATCAGGGCTGCCTGCGGGTCTGGGTGGGTGGGTATTTGTTATTTATTGAGGCGTGGGTGGTGTGCCTGTGCTGTGTCGGGAGTGACTCCATAGGTTAGCGGGTGTGGGTGGGTGTGTTTCTCCAGGAATACAGTGGAGAGTGGGAGCAGGGCGAGGAGAGGGGCAGTTGCTGCTTCCGCCGGCCTGGGGCTGGTACTAACAAGCAGGAGAACCTGCAGCAAGATCCAGCCCGTGAGGACTCAGAACTTTTTCCGCCTCAGAGGAGCCCCAGGTCTGAAAGAGGAGGGATGAGCCTGGCTGCCGGCGGTGGAGGGCACCTCCCTCAGTCTGGCCCAGCAGGACTGTATATCGGGGGCTTCCTCTGGGGCCTGCAGACAACGCGCCCCCCCGCCCCAAGCCTTCTAGTGGTGGTTCAGCACCCAGCAACGTCTAGGATGCCACAGCGGCTGCCAGGCCCCGGATCCTGCCTAGAGCTGCTGCTTGGGGACCTGGTGTTGCTAACTGGTGCCCAAGGGCATAGCCCAGCAGAGGTGTGTGACCTGAAGAACACCGCTGACCTCACGTTAGACCAGAACATTTGTTTTCTCCTCAAAGCAGTGGCAGGGAGCCCAGGTTTGAGGAGGGTATGAGGGGTGGGAGAATGTGCCACCTCAAAATGCGCCTCTAGCAGAAGGATTATTCTGAGCTGATTATTTTGAGAAACTGCAGACAAAGGAGGAGTTCTGAAAAACAGTAGAAATTACTTTTTTGAAAGAAATTTACATTTATAAAGAAAATCTCCATTTGTAAGGGTATCACCCTCACTGGGTGGAGAAGTTGACTTTGAATCACAGAGAAACTTAAAAATCCCTGAAGAAGGCAGTGACTTAAATCTGCATAACAAACCCTACCCTTGTATACTCTGCTTTTCCTGGTAGCCCTTCAGAACTGACTTCCTCCCACACTCACCTTTGTTTTTTCTTCTGTTTTTGGCTGAAGGTGGTATTTAAAGCGCTGGTTTAGGCCACCTGGGAGAGTTAACTTCTTTTCCCTAGGTATGGTGTACAAGTATATGTGAATAAACTTCTGTTTTCTTCTTGGTAATCTGTCTTTTGTTTACAGAGGTCTCAGTCGAGACTCAGAAGGGTAGGGGAAAGTTACTTTTCCTCTCCTACAGTGGGGACAGCTTCGAGGACCTAGAGGCTTCTCCCCTTCCCACCAGTCACTGGTCGGCTATTGCCGGGAATGCGCTTTGTGGCCTATATCCTGGTCTGGCGTCTCAGCCCAGAATTTGAGAGCATTAGGGTTGGTAGACATCAAACCCAGGGTGGGAGCTTCTGGCCAGTAGGCTGAGGCCCTGGTACAGTGTCCCAGAGCAGGGGGAAGAGAAAGTCCTGCAGCTTCTCAGGGGAGGAGGAGGATAGCAAGCCACAGGGGTCCTGGGGATGAGAGCAGGACGTTGCAGTGCCCAGGAGATGCCCTGCGGGGGAGGGAGAACAAGAGCAAGCCTCAGAGGGCTCTGGCTGATCACTCTGTCCTTGTCCAGACTTCTCCCCAGTGGCCTGGCCTTGGCTCTGTACACCCCATCTTTCCAGGAGCTTCATTCTAGCCAGACAACCACGAGGAAGATGTGAGAGAACAACATCCTTCTGCGATGGGACCACTCTGGGGAGTAGCAGGACCTGGTGGGGAGCGGGGGTCCAGGGAGCAAAGGTTTAATGACCATGTAGTTGTTAAGAAGGCATCAGCATCAGTCCTGGGTTGGTTAAATTTCCAGTTCAGCCTCCCAGTAGTCATGTGAAGTTAAATGAGCAAATTACTTAACTGAACTTCAGTTTCATCATCTGCAAAATATGGGAACAATAATTACCTTGAAAAATTATGAAGATTTAGAAATTAGGAGTGTAGAATGCTCACTCAATAGTAAATGCTGTTACTATTGAAACCGACTTCACCTAAAACCTCTGCTGAGTTTATGATTAACCTCTCTATGCAAAAATTTATTCCCTTTCTTGTTGCATATCTGTTCCCCACAGGATTGAGGATTGTCAAAGAAAAAGGGGGATTGAAACCTAGCAGGACCCTGCAGAGATCTCCCAGGTACAAAAAGCCTTTCCATTTCCCCATTTTTCGTTTGTAGGAAAAGGTTTTAGTCTCCTAGGCCTGAGTTCCAAAGAGCAGATTCAAGCAGTTACTAATTAGGGTAGTGAGGAGATGCAGAAATAAAAGAAAAGCAGCCAAGAAACAATAGTTCAGTGATAAAACAGAGTCCTAAGGATATATATAACAATCTGACAGGTATCTTTGAATTGTTCTGCAGGAAGTAAAACCTTTATCCAGGTGGAGGTCAAGCTGAGCACAAGCAGGTACATCCCAGACTGGTTGGAACCAGAAGGTTGGTGATTAAGATTCCTGAAATATCACCCTGTTACCTCACCACCAACCAATCAGAAGAAAGTCATGCCCCCTGCAGCCCTCACCCCAAATGTTGCCTTTAAAAACCCTTCCCTGGGGACTTCCCTTGTGGCACAGTGGTTAAGAATACATGTGCCAATGCAGGGGACACGGGTTCGAGCCCTGGTCCCGAAAGATCCCACATGCCATAGAGCAACTAAGGCTGTGTGCCGCGACTACTGAGCCTGAGCTCTAGAGCCCGCGAGCCACAACTACTGAGCCCATACACTGAAACTGCTGAAGCCCGTGTGCTGAGAGCCCATGCTCCACAAAAAGAGAAGCCACTGCAATGAGAAGCCCACGCACCACAACGAAGAGTAGCCCCTGCTTGCCACAGCTAGAGAAAGCCTGCGTGCAGCAAAGCAACGAAGACCCAACACAGCCAAAAATAAATAAATGAATAAATTTATTTAAAAAAACAAAAACCCTTCCTTGAAAGCCATCTGGGAGTTTGGGTCCTTTGAGCACAAGCCACCTGTACTCCTTGCTGGGCCCTGCAGTAGACGCTGTACGTGCCTTCACCACAACCTGGTGTCAGTAAGTTGGCTTTGCTGTGCCATGAGCAAGCAGACCCAAGTTTGGTTTGGTAACACTATCGTTATTTTCCAATGCCCAGACCCATGTAGGACGGCTCCAGGCCTCTCTTCCAGGCTCCGACAAAAGCAATCCTATAATTTACCTGTACTATTGTACTGTGATAGTGAATCACTAAGAAGTTATTATGTTACCCAGCCAGGAATGGGTTAATGTCTCTCTGTTGATGGGAGCCTCTGGGAAAATGCCTTGATTCCAAAGACTTAGTCTGTTGGTTGGTGGGCCTCTCCTTTCATCAGGGATCTCACAGCAGAAGTCATACAGAACTTTCAGAGCAGAAACAGACCAGGGGTGGTGTCTGTCTCTATTGCCTGCCCCAATCTATTGGGGCCCAGGAGCTCAGTGTAAGGCTGTGCTGATGTCCCTTGTAACTTTCGTATCATGGGGGTAAGAGCTCAGGAGTCAAGTTCCTCCAGCATTGGGGGAAGAGAAAGGGCCTGAACTTAAACTATGTGTGTACAGCTTTTCCCTTCTCCCTGCTCTGGAGCCTCTCAGGCATCCAGTTAAAACTCCCTTAGGTGAGGCAGGGAGAAGCCTCCCTGGTTCATGGCACATAATAGCTGCTTAATAAATGTTGCTGGAATTGAATTGCATGCAGACAATAAGGTTTTTGGGAGCCGAGGGACTTTATGTGAATTCAGTCCAGAGGCAGGAGCCTGTAGGTGGGCACCACCCAGGATCAAGCGCCAGGAGTTGATAGGGGCCGCACCCTTCTGGGTGCGCCTGATGTTGAAACCTTGGCAGCCACACCCTAGGTTTCTTCCTGCTCCCACTCCCACCCTGCTGTGCTCACTCCGCCTCTTCTTAAACTCGCTTGAATCTGCTCTGCCTTTTCCCTTGTCCTCCTCTCAGCTACCATATCTCCAGCCCAGACCACTGCTGTATCATACCTGAAATCCTCGTTTCCAACCTGTTGCACAAACCACATCAAAGTGATATTACTGAGACCAGAATGGTGATGATCCCTCTCCCTGCTTAAACACTGCTATGTGTCCCCACTGCCTACAGGATAAAGCTCAAATTCTTCAAAAAATGACATGTAAAGCCCCATGCGCCTGCTTTCCTCTCCAGTTTCCCTTCTTACCCACTACCCCATTGGGCATGGGTCAGACTGAACTGTCAACTCGTGGAGAATGCCAAGCACCCTTTATCTTCCAGGGTTTTGTGTATGTATATGCTTCCTCGAGGTGGAAATTAGCATTGTCTCATACACACACACACACACACACACACACACCTTGTTTCCTCCTGCTTAGTGTGATTGATTTCTAGTTCTCCTTCAAGCCTCATATTAGACTCCGCTACTACTGGGAAACTGTCACTTCCCTCCTTCCCTCCCCACCCTGTCAGTGCTGGCCTGGCGGGTTTTGTGTATGTATATGCTTCCTCGAGGTGGAAATTAGCATTGTCTCATACACACACACACACACACACACACACACACCTTGTTTCCTCCTGCTTAGTGTGATTGATTTCTAGTTCTCCTTCAAGCCTCATATTAGACTCCGCTACTACTGGGAAACTGTCACTTCCCTCCTTCCCTCCCCACCCTGTCAGTGCTGGCCTGGCTGCCCCCTCTCTGCTCTCCCAGCTCCCGGGTGCTCCCAGGCCTTTACTTTAGCATTGACCTTTGTGATCCCAGTTTTTGCTCCCCCTGAGGAGGAGTGAGTCTCTTCACTTCTTCAGGGTGTGGCCCTGCCTGGTTCACTGCTTTATCTCCAGGGCCTGGCCCAGTGCTGGCACTTGGCAGGCATGTAGCCGTGACCACTGTAACATTCGCCAGAGCCCAAGCCCACCTTCATTCAGCACACGCTGCGTGCCAGGACCCGGGAGGGTGCCTCCAGGCATAAATGTGGTTAATCCTCACATGGCTGAATAGCACACAGGGTCCATTCCCACCTGTTTCCTGTCCTTTAGAGGTGGAAAGCTAAAGCCTCATCTACCAGACCTACTCCTTCGGGAGTGGTGGGTGCACATTGTTATCCAACGCTGAGACCCTCACATGGGATTTGGAAGGTGGAAGGGAGCCAGAGGCCACCTTCCTACCGCTTTGGCTGTTCCAATCTGGCAAACAGGGTCATACAGATGTGTATATTTTCCTACAGTGGTGTCCAGTGTGTGGTCCCCACCCCCGGCAGCAGCAGTGGAGGCCCTGCCTGCTCCCTGGATCACAGCCACGACAGGGTATCTTGAACTCAGAACTCAGGTTGCCAGTGATAACGTCCAGATGCCCACCTTCCCCTCCTACCCACAGCGAGGGAGCAGATCCTCTGGAGACTCAGCCTTACCTCCTCCCCTCCCCCGTCCAGCCATCCAACCATCCCATTAGCACCTAACCCCCCGTATCAAGTCACTCTCTGCTCAAAATACCTTGAGTGGTTCCTGTTTCCTGTGCTAAACTCTGGCTGATACGACTGTTGTTATCCTTATTTTACAGATGGGGAAACCGAGGCACAGAGAAGCAAAGTGATCTTCCCAGAGCCACACAGCCAGTGGGTGGTAGGGCCAGGCTCCAAACCCAGGTCTTTCTGAGCCCCGAGCCCACTGCACCATCTTGCCTGGTGAATATGTGTTGGTGTTGCCGGATGTGGGAGGAGGCCCGGTGGGCTTTTAGGCGGTGGGCTGGGCTGACGCCCATGGGCAGGTCCTGAGCAGGTCCCCAAGGTGTCTGTTCCTTCCTAAGAAGCACAAGCGGCTCAGGTTCCTGGGGACTGACCCCGAGGCTGGGGCTGTGGGATGTGTGGGGCAGGGAGGCTGCTGAGAGCCAAGCCGTCTGGGCACCGCGTCAGTCAGTTCCCAGGGTTGGAGCCCATCAGCAGTGTCTGGAGAAACACTTAAGTGACCAGTGCAAAATCAAATTAGGGGGATGGTGAGGTGGAGGTGTCACCAGGCCCGGAGGCCGTCTTGGACGGCACCACCTTGGTGAACTTGTAGTGGTTTGTTCTTGTCAGTCCCCCAGGGTTGAATGGAGCCTGACGGTCTGACAGACATTTGAGGCTCACGTATGTACCAGAATTCATAGGGAGAACATGGTGGGCACTCAGATTGAACGTTCCTGCCAGCATACTCTCTCCTATTAAGACAGCTACAAGTATAGGGGAGGCCAAAAGGTTGTCCAGTGAGGAAAAAAGTAAATCAAAGGAGTTGGTTGATGCTTCAAGTATTTAAAGGACACCAGTCTTTGGCTGACTACATCTGATGGCAGGGAGCAAGGCGGCCAGAGGGCCAGCCCCTCTTCCTGGACAGATCTTCCTCTGGAGTCTTCACTCATGTATCCATTCTTTCTTTCTTAGCCTCAATGAGTGCTATCACATAACAAGCATAAACAGATCCTCCCTGCCTCACAGACACGTTCCAAGGGAAAATATGTCTTCTGGGTTTCCTTGTTGATTAGTCCCTTTCAACATCCTGCCTTTCCACAGGTGCAAACCATTTTCTTGGCAGTGACTCTAAGTGTGCTAGCTGCCTGTGAGACGTGGGTAATACTGCAGGGTTGCCCGGCCCTGTAATGAGGCCTTAACATTCCTAGAGATCTGAGGTACCTGGGACATTAATTCTCCGCCACCACAGGTCTGCCGGCAGAAGTTCAGCCAAAAGGTAGGAAGGGAGGGGAGGGAGTCTGACAAAGGGTATAGAACGCAGACACTTTTTCATTCATTCATTTATCTGAGGCTGCCCATAGGTTCACAGGGATCTCCTGTGTTTGTCCCTTTATCAGACCTGGGCTGGGGAAACACTGCTGCTAATTCACTCGAGTTCCTTTAGTTCATTTTCTGGATTCTAGGGTCCTTGTCACACTGTATTGTAAACACTGATTTTCTTTTATTGCCCCCACCTGACAGACAGAGCTTCTCGCAAACAGAGACTGGCCCTCATTCACTTTGCTATCTTCCTAGCGTAAGCCAGGGCCTGGCACATGGTCTGTGTTTAACACATGCTTGCTGGTCAGTTCTACCATGGCTCCACACAGCTCTCTCTGGATGCTCTTCTCTGGGAGAAATGTAGCCTTCCCTTTCTCTACCCAGCTCAAGATGTCACCTCCTGCAGAAGCTTCCCCAGTCTCTCAAATCAAAAGGGCTCAACAACTTTGCACGTTGTTCCCTCTCCTCTCAAGAAGCTCACAGTCTGGTAGGGGTTTAGAAAAGCAAGCTAATGTGTACAATGTACTGTGGTGCTAGGAAAAATTATGACAGACTTTAAATGGGCAAAGGATCACTGGGTGTTCATTCAGTGGAGTGCTCTGAGTTGTCTAGGATTCCAAGCTGTCTGATTCTCTAGAGAACTAACTGCACATTTGATTATCTTTTGCTGGGCTGTTTTATAACTTTGCTGTGATGGAAGTTAACTTGTACAGGGCTGATGAAGGTGCAGATGTTTCCTGCCTGATGTGTGATGCAAATTGTCCCTGTTCGTGGCAATGCAAATGAGTTTTGTCCAGTAGAGAATAAGTCTCCATAAGTCCAATTCTCGTTTGAAAGTTGTAAAATCTTACTGGTTCTTTCCTTTTTTTTCAATTCAATTACTTATTTTAGTAAATGAGTAAGAAATAGAAAAATTAAAATACAGATATTTGTCTTTTTACATTTTATTTATTTTAAATTAATTTTTGTTGGAGTATAGTTGCTTTCCAATGTTATCTTAGTTTCTACTGTACAGCAAAATTAATCAGCCACACACATACATCCATCCCCTCCTTTTTGGATTTCCCTCCCATTTAGGTCACCACAGTGCATTAAGTAGAGTTCCCTGTGCTATACAGTATGTTCTCATTAGTTGTCTATACTGGTTCTTTCCTTAATGAGTTATATAAACATGTTAATTTTATTTCTGTATGAGAGTCATGATTTTACCATTTTGAAAATTATGTTTCAGTGGTAAAAACTATGACAGAGGTGGTGATAATATGTACTGAGCATATATTCTGTATCAGGAAGTATGCTAAAGATTTTATAGTTGTCATATTTAATCCTCATAGCAACCCTATAAGGTAAGTTCTATTTATTAGTCCCATTTTACAGATATAGGAACCGAGGCCTAGAGGTAAAGTAACTTGCTTAAAGACCCAGATTGAATAAGTGGTCTATCTGGACTTTGTACCCAGAGACCTGGGATTTGACACTAAGATTCATACTCTAACTGTACTGTCACCATCAAGGCACTCAGAAACAAATTAGGGCAGCCACTGTGGAAAACAGTATGGAGATTTCTCAAAAAACTAAAAATAGAACTACCATATGACCCAGCAATTCCATTCCTGGGTAAATATCCAAAACAACAACAACAAAACAACACTAATTTGAAAAGATACATGCACCCCAATGTTCACAGCAGCATTATTTACAATTGTCAAGATATGGGGACTTCCCTGGTGGTCCAGTGGTTGAGACTCCATGCTTCCACTGCAGGGGGCTCGGGTTTGATCCCTGGTCAGGGAACTAAGATTCCCCCATGCTGTGTGGTGTGGCCAATAAATAAATAAATAAAATATGGAAGCAACCAAAGTGTCCATCAACAGACAAATGGGCAAAGAAGTGGGTGTATATATGTGCAATGGAATACTACCCAGCCATAAAAAAGAATGAAATTTTGCCATTTGCAGCAACATGGATGGAATTGGAGGGCATTATACTAAGTGAAATGTCAGACAAAGACATACTATATGTTATCACTTGTATGTGGAATGTAAAAATTACAACCAACTGGTGAATAAAACAAAAAGAAGCAGACTCACAGATAGAGAACAACCTAGTGGCTACCAGTGGGGAGAGGGGCAATATAGGGGTAGGAAGAAGAAAAAGGGTTGCTATGGGATTATATGAGATCATGTGTGTGAAACTTTTGAAAACTGTAAAGCACTATAGAATTTAAAGAATCATTCATTCAATTAAAAGAACAAAACAGATCAGTGGAAAAAAAAACAAATTGGGGAATCAGAGAAGTCCTCCTGGTAAAAGGAGACATGAAGCAAGTTTCAAACGGTGGATAGGAGCTGGTGCAGAGGAGAAAGGAGGGAGGGGTTTCCAGGCAGAAGTCAGCATGTAGGAAGGCAGGGAGGTCTGAAACAAGGTCCTGCACTTAAGGAACTAAGAAATTCACCTGGGGCTTCCCTGGTGGTGCAGTGGTTGAGAATCTGCCCGCCAATTTGGGGGACACGGGTTCGAGCCCTAGTCCGGGAGGATCCCACATGCTGCAGAGCAACTAAGCCCATGCTCCACAACTACTGAGCCTGTATGCCACGACTACTGAAGCCTGCGTACCTAGAGCCCGTGCTCCGCAACGAGAAGCCACTGCAATGAGAAGCCCATGCACTGCATCTAAGAGTAGCTCCTGCTCGCCGCAACCAGAGAAAGCCCACGTGCAGCAACGAAGACCGAACACAGCCAAAACTAAATAAATAAAATAAATAAATTTATTAAGAAGAAAAACAAACTCACCTGGGTTGGAGAGCGGGGTGTGGGCTGAGTATTGGCAGGAGAAGACTGCAGAGGTATGCGGGAGCTAATCGAGAAGGGCCCTATGGGTCAAGCTAAGGAGTTTGGACTTTATCCTCAAACTACAGGATTTAAAGCAGAGTGAGTGATTAGATGAGTTTTATTATTTTTATCTTTATTGCCTTTATTTGAAGTTATAAAAGCAGCTGAAAATCTGGCCTTTTTAGAAAAATCATTTTAGAAGCAGTGTTGAGGCTGGATTGGAGGTGGTGAGAAAAGACAGGGAGGATGTTAAAAACCAAGCCTATGGCAGGGAAAAAGAAAAAGCATTGCAAGGAGAAACAGTACGTACAGCAGTTCAATCTATACATTCGGGCAACCGAGGAGGTACGTGGACATGGGAATGGGGAGAGGCTGGGACGCAGGTAGTTCAGGAGCCCCTCCAAAGCTCAGAACTCCATCTACTGCAGGCCTGTTTACGCTCATTCTTAGCATCTGAGAAACAAGATAGTACTTGGGATTTAAAAGGAAAAGGGTTCTTCCCATTCTGAAAAGCACATATAAATAGGGCCTGACACAAAAGTACCCAGGCACTTTTCTTTTAGCCTCAAGGGGAAAAAAATGAGTTAGGAAAATAAAGATAAAACACAATGACAAGAACTATTATAAACCTTCTCTTAATAATTACAGACATACAGATTGTCAGCACACCAGGTGATTTTTAATCCCAGCCCAGTTCCCCTTCTGGCTTCTTAATGGCTGCTGGCCACTTCCTCTTGGGACCTGGCCAGAGTAAGCTCAGGAAATGCAAACTTTTAATTTTGCAATCAGTAAAGCATATTAGGAAAGGAAATCCCACAAGTGAAGAAATCACATTATGAATTCCAAAGCCAAGGAAAAGGATTGTAAATCAGATTGTGAATTCACTGGAGACAGGACCATTTTACTTATTTTGGTGCAGGATCCAAGTGATTGGTTTGGTCTCTATTCACCCTTCAAGATTATCCAGGATTCAACCTCTTTCATTCTCGTGTTTCCAAACTTCCACCCAGTACAGCATTTAGCTCTAGCAGCTGAGCTGTCTGCAGTCTTGCTTTGTACCCTTCTGACAGCAGGGGTGGGGGAGGGGTGGTGCCAGCTAAAGGGTCAGTGTTTTTCATTTATACCCACTTCCCTAGGATTGTGCATGAATCAGATGATAGAACATACTTAAAAGGCCTTTGTACACTCTGATGAGCTATACAAATATTACCACATGTTCTTTATTGTTCTGGTTGATGACAACTGACACTAATTTTTAAAACTACTATGAGCTCAACTAATACTACTATGCACTCAACTGTATGCAGTGCACATTCACAATCCGCACAATAATTTCATTATGTTTAACTTACCAAAGAGGGTCAGAGAAATTAACGTGCTCGAGTATATACTTTTTGTCCTTTTTAGGCCCTCCTGAGATTGAGTTAGAGACTTCTCCATGTGCTGTCCCATCACAGCACTAACTATGCAGTCTCCCCCACTAGACTAGGAGCTGGGGGTGCCAGGAACTGCATTCTGATCACTGTTATCCCTTCTATCTAGGAAACAGGCACATAGATGATGCTCCAAAAAATACTATTTAGGTGAATTAATGAAGGCTGATCTTATGTCCACTGCTCTTTTCTGAATATTGCTGTTTTCCTTATAACTTACTGTTCACTGTCTGCTTTCCCCTACTAGAAGGTAAGATGCATAGAAAGACATTTTGTTCATGACTGGATTCTCAAAGCCTAGAACAATGCTTGGGTAACTAGTAAGGGTCCAATAAATACCCGTTAGTAAATAAACTAAAATAGCTGCTTGGACAAGCAAATTCTACTTTTTGTGACATCATAGTATTGTTTTCTGATGCTGATCTCAGTAAGATAATGTTCGATAACCGTTAACGCTGTAATGTGGGTAAGTGCAGAATGCTCTGGCTTCCTGAGTTAAACATTCACTTGCAGCTGAATGATGACTGCAAGGGGAACCACAGGAATGCTGTCCCCAAGAGCACTGTCTCAGGAAGGAGACACTGGTGGTTGACACAGGCAGCCTGTGGACTCTACACTCTACAGCTTTGGTCCAGCACCAGCAAAATCACGGCTAGAGACCACTGTGCTCTTGATTTCCATCTCATTCAGCTTCCTTTCACTAGATGCAATTCTTGAAGCAGAAAAATAAAACCTGTTTGTAATAATTATCAGCTTCACTTTCTTAGGAGTCATGTGTCTCTTGCCAGAACTCTTCTAGATCAAAGGTACTGTTTTTTCCTCTCTGTAAACCAGTATTATGTGCTCCATTAAATATTTTCTTTTAGTATAAAAGTAACCATGACATCAAGAAAATTTAGAATGTGGAAAAAATATAGAAAAAAGTTACCTCTAAATTTACCATGCTCACAAAATTAGTGTATTTGTGTATGTCCTTTATCCCCTGTGCATATGTATATATATGTATTATGCACACACACACACCATGGTAGTTTGTGTTCTTTTTTCATTTAACATTGTGCTGTGAATATATCATAAGGACTTCATAACCATCCGTTTACATAGTTATTGATACAAGAAATTGATAATTTCAAAGGAATAATTTTCTTATATAAATTCCAAGTCTGGAATTCTTAGGGAAAAAATGTGAACTCATGGTATTTGACACATATTATGAAATTGCTTTGCCAACATTGTTGTACCAATTTATTGAGCCACCAACTGATAATTTATAATTTAAGTCATGTTATTGATATAGAAGAGAAAAATAAAAATCTCATCAATCTTTCAGTTTACCTTTAAGAACATTGCTAGGGACAAAGGACTTTAATTATGATTGGTTACTAGTTACATTTCTGCTCTTTAAGAATCATCACAAATATTGAAGGGAAAAGATTATCAGTTACTAATCAGGTGTCTTCCTTGTGGAGGCAGTGTACAAAGAGCAAGGGCTTTGGGATTCAAATCCACCTTACTTAAAAGAGCCAGGACACATATGCAACAACCTCACGAGGTGTTAGTTTCCATTCATTTCCAAACAAAAACCATTACATTTGTAAGACTAAACGGA
Source organism: Physeter macrocephalus (assembly GCF_002837175.3). Classification (NCBI taxonomy): domain Eukaryota; kingdom Metazoa; phylum Chordata; class Mammalia; order Artiodactyla; family Physeteridae; genus Physeter; species Physeter macrocephalus. The sequence goes on along the minus strand of NC_041217.1, from coordinate 84,586,141 downwards.
GGATCTGATCCAACAGGAGAGTTTTTGATCTAGCTAACAGTCTTATCTTTAAGAGTCACTCCCTTAGAGCTATACTCTGCATGTAAGGCTCCACCCACCTTGGGAATTGGAAGAGCTCAATTTTTTCCCAGGTACCACTTTTCTTTGATTTTTTTTTTTAATAGCCAGGTGCTTACCCTATTAAGCCCTTACTTGACACAAGCTGTCACATATCACCTAACCTTCATGACAACCCTAGTGGGGGATGGTACTAATTATTAATACCTTACAAAAGAAAACATCTGATGCATAACCCTAGCAGTCTATATTGTTAAGCAACCGGTAGGCTGTGATTCCTTTGCTAGCTATTCCAGTCTCCTCTAGCAAGTCAAGGTAAAATTCAGCAAAAAGTAAGTAAATCAGTGCTGTTCAGCTGAGGAGAAAGATACTCTGCCAATCACTCTCAGTTGAATGATTGTCACTATGGCCCAGACTAAATGGGGGAAAGGATAAAAAGCTAGAACACATTTCAGGAACGATGTACTTGAAACCTCCTTAAATGTTTCAGATTAGAAGCATCTAAGGAGGTTTGGCTTAATTTCTCACATTTGGGCAAGCCAGGCAAGCTTAGGCCATCACTTCCTTATCAAGTTTTCATAGTGACAGAAGTCTATCATTAACCTCTTTCTTCAAGTGCCTGACCTGATTATTAAAACAAGCCATGTTGTTGCAAAGGTGGAAATTTACTGTTAACCTTTCCTCATCTTTCCAACCATAAGGAGGGGGCAGGGGGCACACACCTGATAATTAAGTTTATTACACTGTGAACCATTTGCTAGGGAAGGTGTAAAACCCAGACATTGAGGTTTTTCATATAAACCAATACCCTATTTATCAATCTGAAATTCAATATAATAAAACATTGGCTCATATATTAAATGGCTTTTAACAATTTTTTTTTCCTTTTTAAAATACAGGATTAATATTGACATATATAATCTATGGCACAAACTACTAAATTCACACAACCCAAGAATAAGAGGATTATTCATCAATGTGATTAAATCGGGGATAAAAATACCTCCCTGAATTTTCCATAATTTGTTTTAGCATCATCCTTTCCTGAATATTTTTTGTAGAAATTATTTATTTTGAATAGTTTAAGATAATTTCAGTTCTCAATAGAGGACTATAATGTGATAATATGGTCTTGTTATCATAATCATCTGCAACTGTCCAACCTATCAGTTTCTTAAACAATTTTCCAGATTTGAATTGGGAGGCTATTTCAGAGTATACTCTTAAACAGTCCCAAGCCTCTTTGGGCACAACTACTTAGAGAGCTGTATGTTTTCTCTGTGACTTAGAGAGTGTGGGACAACGCAAAGATAGGCAGGTACTCTATTTTCCCAAAGTAGCCACTGAAGCTGTGTCAACTGAAATAAAATTTAAAAGTCTAGTCATATGGAGCAAGGGACAACAGACTGCCCAGTCAGAGAGCCCAGATGCATCCAGTGTTGAACACAACACTGCAACACAGAGAGGATTAGCTGATTGTTAACAAGGAATAGATGGCAGGGTAGGCCTATATCGGGTTTTAGTGTTGGCTCTGTTACCAAACTTGATCTTGAATAAATCCCTTAAGCCTGTATCTTCAGTGGGAAAAAGTCAGAGTTGGACTGGGTGATAAAAGGTTTGTTTAGTCCAGCTTTGAGATAGTTTTTAAACTTTGCTTCAGAATACAGCAACTTCAGAACACTTCCTTCTAATAAATGGTCAGTCTGCACCAAAACCCCCTCACTTCAGTAACAAGATTCAACTGATGGAAAAAGACTACGGTCTTATGTGTGGATGTAGCTTAACAACTGGGATGGGGAAAAATAATCTTATACACCGGGTTTACTCCCCCCACCTCACATTTTTTACTTGTATTACTTTACTCAAGGGTGATCCTCATTTTTATAGAAGGGGAAACCAGTACACAGAGGTTAAGTCCATGGAAAATGGCAGAGTCCAAACTGGAGCCAAGCCTGCCAACAATCACAGTAGGCTTCTCCACTAAAATTCCTCCTCCATCTGTCATGATACTTGGACACAGAAAGGGAGCTTTCATTGTATCCTTAAGATTAACTGCTCTGGTTTCAAAATGCTTTCAGAGAGGTCTTTTCAAAAAATTCCCCTCCTGCTTGCCTTAGAGAAGAGGTAAGGAGAAAAACCAAAATAAGCCATATACACAAATCCCAACACACATAAGCTGAATAATTTACATTAGGAAGGGCCAAATTGAATCTTGATAATAAAAATGAAGACACAATATTTTCCTCAAGAAAATAAGCATATGGAAGAAGAAACATTTCTTAAAAAAAAAAAAGTTTATTTTAAAAAGCCAGCCTCTTAAGGTTTTATATCTATACTTTCACACTGTCTATTACAATATTTTAAAATGCACTGAATATAATTTATTGAATGTCTATCATTATCCTCCTGCCACCATTTAAAAGATATTAGGTGAAAAAATATTTACAGTTTTCATTCTGGTCCATCCTCCTTCCTATCCTTATACTAAACCCATTTCTCTACTTTTCAGATAAGTGAAAAGGGTCACAAAATCTTTAGGTTTGTGTAAAGAGTAAGAATGTGTCCAATAATTCTAAGCAAAACGTAATTTTCTTTAAGGCCTTATAAGAAAAAGAAAAGGAGTTACTTATTGAAGCAAACATAGCAACTTCTCTCCCAATCTTATCCTTATTGGTTTGTGTGGGCCAAATCTCTATGGGTCTCTTTAATTAGCAAACATTAAAAAAAAAAACCCAAAAAACTGAACACACACAGACTATCTCACACACAGTGCTAAGCTAGATGTGGATATAAATGGAACCACTATGAATCAAAGGGGGAAAATTCCAGGAAAAACAACAACAAAAGATTCCAAGTCTCACAGTTTAACTGAAGTTTTGGAAAACCCTAAGCTGAATTCAGCTGCTGTTTGAAATAGCTATGTTTAATTTACTGAGGAGGCACAAAGACACAGTTTTGTGTATTTTAATACTAATTTTTCCAGTGGGGGGAAAAAAATACTATGTGATCTCAAAAAGGAGCGGTGATCTATGACCACTCAAAATTTATCTTTGGAAAGGGGAGCAAAAATAGTAATTTAATGAAGTCAACTCTCAAGCACTTGGCTTCTAATAAGCAAACGAAGAAAAGATACTGGAGGTGTACTGATGAGTACAGTGCATCTAGAACAGCCAAGATGTTTGCAAAGTTTTATGCCTTAAATTTCCTAAATATATATCTAGCAGGCACATATGCCAAGCAACTATTGATGCTAGGAAAATATTTTAGTCAGGATTTTATAAAAACCCCAACTTTCAAATCTTCTAGTGACAATGTCTGACACTATTATTACAAATAACAATGAAGCAAGATTAATTTTAAATTTTAGATTTGCCTCAAACTAGTTATTTTTCCTTGTAACGGAACACTTAAAATGGATGAATTAAGCAGAATGGTTTTAAAAGTTAAGGCTCCCTAAAGACTAAAACTTAAGGCACATATTATTATCACACTATCACAGCACATTATTATGACACTGTTAAAAGCAAAGATTTAAACAAACACACACACAAACCGACTTCCTTCTCTCATTCTTTTTCAACCACTTCCTTCCCAAAGGCTATGACATTTTTAGCCCAGGCTACTGGTAAGGAGTGAAACAAAAATTCATCAATGAACCCCTGGTATGATTCCCACAGAAATGTCCAGTATTTGCATTGAGCACCACTGGTAGATCACAGGCCAATAGAACATTTGGGGTCATGAGCTGCTCCATTTACCCATCAGCCCCGCAGGTTCAAACTGGACTCTCCTCCTCTTTGGGGCCTCCTTCTATGCCTTTAGGCTCCAGAGATTCTGCTGCATCGGTAACTTCTTTTGGCTTCTCAGCAACATCTATACTGGTCTCCTCCTCTTTACTTTCCTTTTTCTGCTGCTGCTCAGCTTTCTGTTCTTTTGCAAGAAGTCGGTAATTGATGCCCATGCCGATGAAAAGATAGATGCCTGCGACAATAAGGATTATACCACATGCCCAGTATGTGTATTTGTAGTCTCCATATATGTCATTGAGACGACCTAAAGATGTCAGAAAGAAAAAAAAAAAACTTATGTGGGTAGACAGTTATGCCCTTTCCCAAATAAAGCTTAAGAATCCATTCAAAGAGCCCATAAATGACAAATCAGTCTAAAAAGAAACTGCTCATAATTATCTGATCTTTTACTTATAATGTCACACTGAGTTTGGATGGCCCTGTGTAGTCTGTTAACTTTAGGAACTTGAAAATAATTAAATCTTGGCAAATTTGAATTGGGAAAGTCCTAGAGACCACCTAGAGTCAATCCTCTCAATATTCAATGGAAAAATTTGTTGCTCAAAAGAGGTTTAGTAGTCTTGCCCAAGGCCATAGAGCTAATTCCAGTCTCCCAGGCCAATGCACTTTCTCTGACATCAGCATTTCCCAAAGGGCGTTCCTGTGAACACTCATCCTCTGCTAAAACATTAACTAACAGCAACACCTTTCCACCATTCTAAGTATTTAATCCTCACAACAGGAAGGTTCTATCATCATTCCTGTTGTATAACAGAAAAACTGAAGTACAGAAACCTTAAGTAACTCGTCCAAGGTCACAAAGCTTGTAAATGAAATAGGTTGGCTTTCAACCCACAGCAAGTCTGAAACTTGAGGCCTGCACCATAACTTCTGTGCTACAGGGTTACTCCCTAGTGTTTCCAAAGTAAAGTAAATTTGGAAATGACATAGTCTTTTCTATAAAGGCTTTATTAGGCCTGATAGTAAAGAAACTTATTTACTTTGGCATTTCCAAACATTTTTCGGCCATAAATTCCTTGTTATAGTAAAATTTATTAGCATCTCAAACTAGTATTTATTAAACTATGGAAAACCCTACACATATAAAGGACATAATAACCAATTCAAATATAATTCCATACGGTTTTCCAACATAGGGCACCATGCACTCAGCAATACTTACTGATTCTCTAAATATACACACGGCCCTGGGTCTGCTAGGCCCTGAGTTAAGGGTGAGCAAAGGAGGTAACATCCACAGTTCAGTGGAGAAGAGAAATGTTAATCCAATAACTACACAGACTGTGACAAGTGCTACAAGGAGGGTTTGAAGGCAGAAAATAGGGGTTTTAGACCAGCAATTAGGGTCAGGAAGCCTTTTCTTAAAGTGTAACCTTAGCCAAGACTTATAGGATAGGAGTTATCAAGGAGAAGGGAGATGGGAAAAGGCTCAGGGCAGAGAACAGCCAGTGCAAAGGCAGGTGATAGGAGGAAGCACAGGGTGTGAGAGGAGAAGCACAGAGAGCAAAATGAGTGGTGGGAAATGAGGCTGGAGACACAAGGGGCCAGGCCACACAGGACCTAGTAGGCCACAGCAGGGAATCTGATCTTCACCCTGAGAACGTGGGAAGCAACTGGAGTGTTCTAAGAGATGAAGAACAGCTAGAGTGGATATGGGTAAAGTTAGAAAGCTACTGATAGAAGATAGGAGATTTGGATAAGAGTGGTAGTTGTGATGGAGAGAAAACGGGCAGATTAGAAAGAGATTTAGGAAGCAAAAATGGACAGGATTTGGAATCTCCTTGGGTATATGTATAGGGAGGAGAGAGGGTGGACAGGTCAGTAGTGGACCTACTGTTATGTATCCTTCCTTACTTTATAGTGCATAATCTCAAAAGCATGAGTTGCATCCAGAAGTCCAAATTATAGTTGCATTCTATATTAATAATAATTTTAAAATGTAAACCATTTAGCATTCTTAAGAGAATAATACATCAGGTTTTATTGTCACTTACTAGCTGTGTGATCTTGGGCAAGTTATTTCACTTTTAGAAGGCTCTATTTCTTTATTTATAAAGCAGGAACAATAATAGTCCTACATCACAGACTTGTAATATATGACAGAATATAGAAAAAGATTAGGACAGTCCCTGGTATACTGTGAGCCCTCACCTGGTACCTATTGTTATTATTTTAAATATTACTGCTGAGATAAATTCCACAATTAAAAAGAAATCACCAACAGTATTTTAAAGGTGACTATACACACATTTTTCTACAATAAACAGGTTAGGTTTTTTATCAGGAAAAATTATTAACATACTTAAGTTTGTAATAGTTCTTTATTCCTCTTTCAGCTTGATGATTCACTTTAATTCAGTTCTATTAAGTATTTGAGCAATTACGCTGTACCAAGCATTGTGCCAGCACTGAGGGTACAGAAGCCTGTAGCGAAGAAAGACTATCAAGCAGCTCACTGATTTCTGCTTTCTGTCACCTTCCTAATCTTCTGTTTTATGTTATTAGAACCACAGAAATAGGGAGACATACTATACCTAAAAGTGGTGGCCCCAGCAGGACAGGACAGCATTCCACAATGGTCACCAATCCCACAGCACTGGAGAACCTCTGGGGTCCAACAAGGTCCATCAGCGTTTCAAACAATACTGAGCTGAGCCACCCAAATGCAAATCCGAAGAATCCCGCATAGACACAGAATCCTATATAGCTAGAGGACAAAGGTGCTGCCAGATGACAAACTCCATTTGCAATAATAGAAGCAGCAAAAAAATACTGAACTCGAGGTCTTATCCACTTTGTATTGGCTACAAGTCCCATAGAAGGTCTGGCTACCATGTCAACAAAAGCCAGAATGGAAAGAAGGAAGGCAGACTTCTCACTAGAGTAATGCTGACTCTTGCCATAATTACTAAGAAAGACCAAAGGTGTAAATAGTCCAAAAAACATGAGCACATTTCCAGACAGGTAGAGCAAGAAGCCTCTGTGCTTGAACAGGGATAAGTCCAGGAATTTATTCAGTGTTTGGAAGATTGATCTTTTCTCTTCTTTCGGATTTCCTCCAATGAGATCTGTATTTGCATCACTTGCCCCCTTTTTTGTGTCGTATTTTCCAGCTTCCTGAAGGGATTCTTTAGACTTATATTTCCCTGCAGTGGTTGGCTTGGGCCCTATTGGTCTCATCAGAGCTCCAGCCACACAGCAGTTTAATAGTAAGCCCCCAAGAATTAGGAAGCTTCCTCTCCAGCCATAGATACCAAAGAAAGCCTGATTGAGGGGGGCCAGGGTAGAGAGGAACACAGGGCTGCCTGCCATGGCCAGTCCATTTGCCAACGGTCGCCTCTTGTAGAAATACTTGCCAATCATGGTTAAAGCTGGATTCAAGTTGAAGGCAAGCCCAAGACCTGCGGGGCGGGGGGGAAGAATCACATACTCCAATAAATGTCAGAAACATATTTGGCATTACTTAACCAGACAAAGAAATTAAGAGGTATATAATTCAAAAAGATATAAATAAATGGAAAGATATTCTGTGCTCATGGATTAGAAGAATTACCATCGTCAAAATGTCCTTATTACCTAAAGCAACCTACATGTTCAGTGCAATCCCTATCAAAATCCCAAGGACATTTTTCACAGAAATAGAACAAAAAATTCTAAAATTTACATGGTACTACAAAAGGCCCAATGTTCATAACAGCATTATTTACAGTTGCCAAGATATAGAAGCAACCTAAGTGTCCACCAACAGAAGAATGAATAAAGAAGATGTGGAGATATATATAAAAATTCCCCCCCAATGGAATACTACTCAGCCATAAAAAGGACAAAAATTTGCCATTTGGAACAACATGGATGGACTTGGAGGGTATTATGCTAAGTGAAATAAGGTAAATTAGAGAGAGAGTAATGCAAATACTGTATGTTACCAATTATATGTGGAATCTAAAAAATAAAACAAACTAGCAAATATAACAGAAAAGAAACAGACTCATAGAGAACAAATTGGTGGTTAACAGTGGAGAGAGGGAAGGGGTGAGGGGTAAGATTGTGGTAGAGAATTAGGAGGTACAAAGTATTATATATAAAATAAGCTACAAGGATCTACTGTACCACACAGAGAATATAGCCAATATTTTATAATAACTATAAATGGAACATAACCTTTAAAAATTGTGAATCACTGTGCTATACGCCTGAAACTTAATATTGTAAACCAACTATACCTCAATAAACAATAAAATGAAAAATAAACTTTAAAAAAAGATATAAGTAATGGAAAGTAGGACATAATATTGTATAGCGGGGTTTAAAGTGTGAGCTCTAAAGCCAGGCTATGTGGACTAACCAGAGTAATTCAGCAAGAAAAAGAAATAAAAGGCATCCAAATTGGAAAGGAAGTAAAACTGTCACTGTTTTTATCTACAGAAAACCCTGAAGACTCCACCAAGAAATTATTAGAAATAATAAACAAATACAATAAAATTGTAGCATATAATCAGTATAAATCAAAATCTGTTGCATTTCTATATGCTAACAATGAGCTATCAGAAATTAACAATCCTATTTATAATCCTAAGAAAAACAATAAAATATCTAGGAATAAATTTAACCAAGGAGGTTAAAGACTTGCATCGTGAAAACTATAAGACACTGTTCAAGGAAATTGAAGACACAAATCAATGGAAAGATATTTTGTGCTCATGGACTGAAAGAATCAATATTGTCAAAATATCCTTATTACCTAAAGAAATCTACAGGTTCAACGCAATCCCTATCAAAATCCCAAGGACATTATTCACAGAAATAGAACAAAAAATTCTAAAATTTATATGGAACCACGAAAGACCTCAAATAGCCAAAGCAATCCTGAGAAAAACGAACAAAGCTGGAGGTAGCACACTCCCTGATTTCAAACTATACTACAAAGCCATAGTAATCAAAACAGCATTGTAGTGGCAGAGAAATAGATACATAGATCTATGCAGAACTGAAAGCCCAGAAATAAACCCATGCATACATGGACAGTTAATTTACAGCAAAGGAACAAAGAACATATAGTAAGAAAGGATAGTCTCCTCAGTAAATGATGTTGGGAAAACCAGACAGCCAATGCCAAAAAAACAAACAAAAAAAAATACCTAGACCACTATCTCACACCAAACACAAAAATTAATTCAAAATGGATTAAAGACTTGAATATAAGATCTGAAACCATAAAATTCCTAGAAGAAAATGCAGGCAGTATGGTCTTAGCAATATATTTCTAGATATGTCTCCTCCTCAGGCAAAGAAAACCAAAGCAAAAATAAACAAATGGGATTACATCAAATTGCTTCTGCATAGCAAAGGAAGTGGATCAATAAAATGAAAAGAGAACCTACTGAATGGGAGAAGTTATTTGCAAATGCTATATCTGATAAGGGGTAATGTCCAAAATATATAAAGAACTCATACAATTCAACAACAACAAAAAACCCCAATTATAAAATGGGCAGAGTTGGGACTTCCCTGTCAGTCCGGTGGTTAAGACTCAACGCTTTCACTGCAGGGGGCATGGGTTCGATCCCTGGTTAGGGATCTAAGATCCCACATGCTGTGAGGTGTGGCCAAAAAAAAAAAGAAAAGGCAGAGCAGTTGAACAGACATTTTTCCAAAGAAGACATACAGATGGCCAACAGGCACCTGAAAAGATATTCAACATCACTAATTATTAGGGAAATGCTAATCAAAACCACAATGAGATCACCTCATACCTGTCAGAATGGCTATTACCAAAAACAAGAAATGACAACTGTTGGCGAGGATGTGGAGAAAAGGGAACGCTCATACACTGTTGGTAGGAATAAACTGGTACAGCCACTGTGGAACACAGTATGGAGATTCCTAAAAAAATTAAAGACTTGAACTACCATATGATCCAGGTATCCCACTTCTGTGTATTTATACAAAGAATACAAAAGAACACTAATTTGAAAAGATAACGGCACCCACCCATGTTCATCACAGCATTATTTACAATAGCCAAGATATGGAAACAACCTAAGTGCCCATCAACGATGAAATGGATAAAGATCATTGATGTATATATATACATACCCCCCTCACAAACACACATAACCAAACCAAACAATTATGTAGATATAGAGAACAGAGTAGTGGTCACCAGAGAAAAAGGGGCAGAGGGTGAAATGAGTAAGGAGATCAATTGTGTGGTGAAAAAATAAATAAAAAATAAAACCAGACTATGTAGGTTCAAATCTCATCATCATCACTTATTGGCTGTGTAATGTCAGACATGTTGACCCTCCTGTGACTGTTTCCTGGTATGTAAAACAGGCACACAGCACTGCCGTGACTAAAGAACTTAGTGCCTGGCATGTAGTAAGCACTCAATAAATGTTAGTAGTTATTTTTATAATTGTTGTTATTTATATTATTTGAAGGTGATTAATTGTCAAATCTGGCAAGTCACGTGAAGGATCATTATAAGCAAAGAAGGTAATTAAGGAGACGGTTATCAAATAGAGTTTTAAAAACAGTTTTTAAAATAGAATATGCAATACAAAATTATTCCTTTTACAACAGCACCAAAAACTTTAAAGTGTGCAATTTATAATGGCTAAATTGTATAACTTTCCTGAAGGGCCAGAGAATTAAAACCAACACACAAAGTTTTTGTATAATTAAACACAACATTGCCAAGATGTCAATACTCCCCAAATGAAAGTGCTAACTTGACGTGATTCCAATGACAACATCAGTACATTTTGGAGATGAGGTAAAATGATTCTAAAACATACTAGAGAATACACGGGAGTCACCCAGAAAATTCTGGGTGATGCAGGATGGGACTAAACAGAACAGATATTTAAAATGGACTTTTAAAAGCTACTATCAATAGAATAATGTGACTCTGACTTAGGAATAGGTAAACACTGAACGAAGAAAGTGGACAGAAAGTCCAGGAATATACCTAAAATATATATAAACATTTAATGTATGATAGAACTAATATTTTAAATTACTGCAACAAGAATTATTCAATAAATGGTGCTAGTATAAGTAAATATTCAAATAACTTGGAGATGCTCTCTCCCTGGCCCCTGCTTGCTCCCTACCATTTATGTCTAAGCTACTCACAGAGACTTAAACCAGTAAACCAGACTAGGTCACTCCCCTATTGCAAACCTGCTATTGGCTTTCTGTCCATAACCTTTACCCTGACCTTACCTCCCTGATCTCATACCAAACCATTCTCACCTGTGCTAACAAGCATGCTGCTGATTTACGGCCTATGTTCCCCTAGATTTTCACAAAGCTAGTTCCCTGCTGTTACTCTATTAAGGTCATCTCTTCAGCAAGGTCTTTGTATAGAATTTATCACTCCCTGATTTTTCTCATTTATTTGTGAGTAGCAGTGCCTGCCTCCTCCCATGAAAGAGCACGACTTTGCTGGACTTGTTGCCCTATGCCCACAGCATGTAGACAGTGCCCGACATACATATAGTTGTTGTTCATGATATGCTCTTAAGTGACAAAAACTGGTTACAAAATACTTTATGTAACCGTATCCCTTTTTGTTCTGAAAAAAGTTATGTTTGTGTATAGAAAAAAGTTGGGAAGGATATATATACATCAAAATGTTAGTAGTCAAAGTCTCTAGACTGTGAAGTTATACATAATCTATTTATCATACTCATCAGCAGTTCATTATCTTAATTTGGCTATTAAAATAAGGGGAAAGGACTTCCCCGGTGGCACAGGGGTTAAGAATCTACCTGCCAACAGAGGGGACGTGGGTTCGAGCCCTGCCTGGTCTGGGAAGATCCCACATGCCACGGAGCAACTAAGCCCGTGCACCACAACTACTGAGCCTGCGCTCTAGAGCCCGCAAGCCACAACTACTGAAGCCCGCGCGCCTAGAGCCCGTGCTCTGCAACAAGAGAAGCCACCGCAATGAGGAACCCGCGCACCGCAACGAAGAGTAGCCCGCACTCTGCAACAAGAGAAGCCACCACAATGAGAAGCCCGCTCACCGCAACAAAGAGTAGCCGCCACTCGCCACAACTAGAGAAAGCCTGCGCGCAGCAATAAAGACCTAAAGCAGCCATAAACAAACAAACAAACAAATAAATAAATAAAATTTTTTCAAAAAGAGAGAGCGAGACAGAGATAGTAACCAATGACCACCCTTGCAACGACTGCCGGACACATTTTATCTACAAACCACTGATGATTCTTAGGACGAGGCATACAATCATTTCTTTCAATTCATTTATTCAACAATGTACACCTACTGTATGACAGCAATTTCTTTTAAAACTTGATTTTCTATTGCTCTTAAATTAACAGGTTGTCAAAATGATAATTTCTATAAGGAGGGACTTTCACTCAAAAGATCTGAAAGACCATTGCAGGTAATACCAAATAGCCAGCAATATATTAATGCTTGAAAATGAATCAACTCACCTCCAATGACTCCGACACACAAGTAAAGCTCCTGCACAGTGTTACAGAAGGAAGCTGCGATCAAGCCACAGCCTGACAAGCAGCCGCCAACAATCATGATTGGACGACTGCCATATTTATTCACCAGGATACTGCTGATAGGACCTAAGAGATAATCAAAAATTTAGTGGTACACAGGCATTGATGGCACTAAATGACAAGTCCTTCCAAATAAGCAGATACAACAAAAGGCAACGGTAAGAATATTGTTATCTATAATTATTTCATAATCATAGGTATGTATGCTGGAAAATAAAGATGGTAGAAGAATCATTAATTGTGTATCTTCTCTATCTTGAAATCTTGGATGGAATTTTACTAAAATATTAAAGACTCTAGTCTTTTCTTAATCTTTCTCTTATAAGACATAATAGGCTGAAAGCCTTGGTAACAGACGTTCAGAGGCTTCTTGATTTATCTAGGATATGATCAACACATATTTAGTAAGTTTGCTCTATGCTAATTTTTGGGATAGGCAGACTGATGAGAGATTTTAAGAGTATTCTTTACACATCATCATAAGTGTAGTTTGTGTCATATTTTTTAAAAAGAAGAAAAAACAAAGGTAAAATACATAATTTTTCCCCAAGTTCAGTAGTTTTGCAATTAGGACATCTAAATTTAAAACAAAACAAAATAAAACTGTTCCCATTTACACCTAGATATCTCAGGTATTGAATTGAATGGAATGTCTTCTAGGGTTAACCGGGTTCCGTGCCTATACTGCTGTTTTGTGACAGCAAAACTATGAAAAAATGTTTGTAGAAGATTAAGTCAGATAATGGTCAAAACATTCTCAGGTTTAACAACATAAACCAGATTAAATTTCCTCAGCTAAAGAGATGCATACCAAAAAATCAGTTTTTCTTTAACGTGAGAGAAGAAACCAAACAAAAGTGTAGTGTTATAAGGATCACAAATAAAAAGATTTTATGCGTTTCATGTATCAGTTTTCAAATACAAAAAAATAAAATGGCCTTTCCTCACTTGCTACAAATAGGTATAAACTGTAATTCCCCTTTTCCAAAATTTTAAGTCTTAATTATGAGTCTTATCTAAAGCAAACAATGTTTTAAGAGCTGTAACACAACTCTTAGACTAACAATATTTGATTACAAACGAATGACATTTGACATTCTCTGAATTTCATTTATTTATCATGTTCCTACTTCATGGCTTTGGACTTTGGAGATGACAACTTTGTTTACATGACACCATAACATGTCTGCCTTGTTAAGGCAGATGACTGCAAATAAGAAAGGGTCACTGCAATGCATCAGTAGGGAAGGGGACACAAGAAGAACTAATATTTTTTTTTTAACATCTTTATTGGAGTATAACTGTTTTACAATAGTGTGTTTCTCCTTTACAACAAAGTGAATCAGTTATACATATACATATGTTCCCATATCTCTTCCCTCTTGCGTCTCCCTCCCTCCCACCCTCCCTATCCCACCCCTCTCATGGTCACAAAGCACAGAGGTGATCTCCCTGTGCTATGCGGCAGCTTCCCACTAGCTATCTAATTTACATTTGGTAGTGCATATATGTCCCTGCCACTCTCTCACTTCGTCACAGCTTACCCTTCCCCCTCCCCACGTCCTCAAGTCCATGCTCTAGTAGGTCTGTGTTTTATTCCCATCCTACCACTAATCTCTTCATGACATTTTTTTTCTTAGATTCCATATATATGTGTTAGCATACGGTATTTGTTTTCCTCCTTCTGACTTACTTCACTGTGTATGACAGACTCCAGATCTATCCACCTCATTACAAATAACTCAGTTTCATTTCTTTTTATGGCTGAGTAATATTCCATTGTATATATGTGCCACATCTTCTTTATCCATTCATCTGTTGATGGACACTTAGGTTGCTTCCATGCCCTGGCTATCGTAAATAGAGCTGCAATGAACATCGTGGTACATGACTCTTTTTGAATTATGGTTTTCTCAGGGTATATGCCCA
>NC_041217.1:84564933-84571775 GCF_002837175.3 Physeter macrocephalus | reverse complement strand
GTTCCCTTTTCTCCACACCCTCTCCAGCATTTATTGTTTCTAGAGTTTTTGATGATGGCCAATCTGACCGGTGTGAGATGATATCTCATTGTCGTTTTGATTTGCATTTCTCTAATGATTAATGATGTTGAGCATTCTTTCATGTGTTTGTTGGCGATCTGTATATCTTCTTTGGAGAAATGTCTATTTAGTTCTTCTGCCCATTTTTGGATTGGGTTGTTTGTTTTTTTGTTATTGAGCTGCATGAGTTGCTTATAAATTTTGGATATTAGTCCTTTGTCAGTTGCTTCGTTTGCAAATATTTTCTCCCATTCTGAGGGTTGTCTTTTGGTCTTGTTTATGGTATCCTTTTCTGTGCAAAAGCTTTTAAGTTTCATTAGGTCCCATTTGTTTATTTTTGTTTTTATTTCCATTTCTCTAGGAGATGGGTCAAAAAGGATCTTGCTGTGATTTATGTCATAGAGTGTTCTGCCTATGTTTTCCTCTATGAGTTTGTTAGTGTCTGGCCTTACATTTAGGTCTTTAACCCATTTTGAGTTTATTCTTGTGTGTGGTGTTAGGGAGTGTTCTAATTTCATACTTTTACATGTAGCTGTCCAGTTTTCCCAGCACCACTTATTGATGAGGCTGTCTTTTCTCCACTGTATATCCTTCCCTCCTTTATCAAAGATAAGATGACCATATGTGTGTGGGTTTATCTCTGGGCTTTCTATCCTGTTCCATTGATCTATATTTCTGTTTTTGTGCCAGTACCATACTGTCTTGATTACTGTAGCCTTGTAGTATAATCTGAAGTCAGGGAGCCTGATTCCTCCAGCTCCATTTTTCGTTCTCAAGATTGCTTTGGCTATTCGGGGTCTTTTGTGTTTCCATACAAATTGTGAAATTTTTTGTTCTAGAAGAACTAATATTTGAACTTGCAGCTAGTGAGAATCAAGTTTTGAATCCAGCCCATTTTCTTCCCATTACATATGTATTTTTGGAACTACACCTCCAAACTTATAAAGCAGAAGACATACAAATCAAGTTTTTCTTCTATTTGCACAGTAAATTCTGACTTTATTCTGTTTATTCTATACTTAGCTCCCTAGAAGATAGTCTTTTTTTTTTTTTTTTTTTTTTTTTTGCAGTATGCGGGCCTCTCACTGCTGTGGCCTCTCCCTTTGCGGAGCACAGGCTCCGGACGCGCAGGCTCAGCAGCCATGGCTCACGGGCCCAGCCGCTCCGCGGCATGTGGGATCCTCCCAGACCGGGGCACGAACCCATGTCCCCTGCATCGGCAGGCGGACTCTCAACCACTGCGCCACCAGGGAAGCCCAGTAAGTCTATTTTTAAAAACAGACACAGAATGCACATATTCAGAATATACTGATTCATATGTTGACATATTTTATTTCCATAAACACTGAAAAATTCTGCATTACTCATATTCTAGTGCTACTATATTCAGAGTTGCAGTATGGTACACTATGATTACAAGGACAGGCTCTGGCCCCAGGGAACCCAATTTCAAATTACAGTATGTATATTCAAACTGTGGTATGTATATATGTATACATACATATAATAAACATGGAAGAAGGAATGAAAGCTTTTGATATCCTAGTATTTTGGAGGACCAATTCTCTCTAAGGGGCTGGGTCAAGAAATGGCTGTGGGAGAGACTTCAGGCTCAACCTAGGATGTGTATAAACAAGTTCTCATTGAACTTTTAAGTCACTTCATGAAAATATTAGGCCACAGCTGCTTTGGAAATAATTTGAATTTACAGCTTATGTATGATGAAAGAATTAAATATTGAAAGAATATTCATGAAATATGTCCATATAAATTAGTCATTAAACAGATTTTTGTATAGTCAGAATTACAAAGATTAAAAAATATTGCCACATTGTTGACTCTGAAGTTGAAGTTAATGCTGTAAAGTTTGCAGTATTTTAAGTTCTAAACTAGGAATGTTACGATGACATTACTGTGGAACTGAAAATATGTGAATTTATACTCTCATTTTTTAAAATTAATTTTTATTGGAGTATAGTTGCTTTACAGTACTGTACAGCAAAATGAATCAGCTCTACGTATTCATATATCCCCTCTTTTTTGGATTTCCTTCCCATTCAGGTCATCACAGAGCACCGAGTAGAGTGAGTTCCCTGTGCCATACAGTAGGTTCTCATTAGTTCTCTATTTTATACATAGTTTCAATAGTGTATATGTGTCAATCCCAATCTCCCAATTCCTCCCACCCCCCATACTTTTCTTCCATGTTAAAAAAAGGAAAAACTAAGAGTAAGTAACTAAGATTTTCTCCTTTAAAAATATACTTTAACAAGTATCAGTACGTATCTGTGAACCAAAGCACATGGAGGGAGGGAGGGAGGGAGGGAGGGAAGGAGGAAGGGAGGAAGGAAAACTGAACCCTAAACCACTCACAACTCAAAACATATTAGTGTTGAGGGTGTGGCCGAAATGTACACGTTAAAGAATTAAGGCAGTTTTAAATATAATTCTTATGGGGTCATACCACCTAGGAGCCAAACAAAACAAAATAACCCATTTAGTAAAAATTATGCCACAAGGCTCTTGATATGCAATTTATCTTTCAGAGTTATTTCAGGAAGAATGGCCCCAATTAGCTATCATTAAAAATAGAGCGGGTGGCGGGGGTGGGGGGTGTACAGTTTGTAGGCCTATTATAACACAAATGCATAGAAACGTGCTGGTTATCTCTGGGTGAGGACAAAGAAGGAACTGTTTTCCCAAAAGAAAGTGTCATGTGCAATTAGCACAACTGACATCACTTACTTCTGATGCAAAATGCAAGCAGCTCTCAAGCTCTTGCCCTTAGAATTGCAACATGTGAACCTCTTGTTTGTAATCAGCTTAAAGGTACACTGAGCACCTGGAGTACCTCTAGATAATATTTACGCCCATTTCTTCAAGCCATCAGTCAAAACCTGATTAGAAATCCTAGCAGATCAAGTTCAGAGCCTCCAAAATTATTGGTTCTCAGAAGCTAGAAAATGTCCAAAATCCCTTTTGATTTCTCTGGGCTCGTGAAAAAAAACTAAGTACTATAATTTAGCACTTACATTCTTTTAAAAAGTACTTAATTTTACAATAGACAAAACAGGCATACGTTCAAAATTTAAAAGGCACAAAAAACCCGTTTTTCTGTGCAATGAGATTAAGTACTGAACTAATTTACGGGCTTCAAATACTTATTCCTGTTTCATGAGATTACATTATTGTCTCAAGAGGATTACAAACTTCCCAAGCACAGGGATCAAGATCAGTGTTGTCTATCACTCACACCTAGCCTAGTGAGGACTATGTGCATCCGGCTTAATAAATATTGGTTGAATCTGCCACCAGATTAGAAGCCTAAGCTAAGGTTTTACAGTTGAAATGCAGAATCTTTATATTGGGCTATTAAAGAGCTCATGTGAAAATAATCTGAGGCACTAAATTATGATTTAAAAAGTGAAAGCTTGGCTAAATAAGCAACATGAAACCCTGTCAATCCCCAAAAATACATACACTTAACTTTCGAATGTCTGCTAACTAAGCAACTACATATTTTATTATTATGGGAGGTTTTGACTTTTACATGTTAAATTGTGTTTTGATGTTCCAAGGCAAACAAATAAACAAACAAACCCACAGTATTTTTTTTTTTTTTTTTTTTTTTGTGGTATGAGGGCCTCCCTCTGCTGTGGCCTCTCCCACAGTATTTTAAATGATATTAAGGTAAGCAACTTACTCTCCACATTTCCTTCACAACATGTCAAAGAAAACAGAAACGGAAAAAATGATAAAACTTAAGTTTAAATGCTTTAGGACTAATTACATCGCAAAGAACAAAACAAGGAGGATTTTATCCAGTTCTTTAATTCTAACACTATTTTATCCAGTTCTTTAATTCTAACACTATGAAAAGATTTTACCTGAGACTTTGAACTGTGCTATTCAGGTTGGCCCGATTTACTTTAATTCTCCCAACATCAATTTTTAAAACTCTTTATTTACATTTATACTTCAAGAGTCTAGCAGAGAGCAATAAGAAAAATAAGTTGTGCACATGTCATTTTTCTGAGAGTTTTAAAAAAATTTTTTCCCTCTGAGAGCTTTAAGTTCAATGATACGGAATTGGAACAAATCCTCACAATTTCTTATTTCTGTTTCAGAATACTATAGTGCAACAAACAAAGCAAGAGTTGTCATTGTTAACAAGAATAAAAAATGTGACTCTAAACATAAAGCTCTGAGAAATACCATTTCAAAACACCTCACCGAATAAAACATTTTTTTTTAAAGCTACCTAAAACAGAGCATCTGGTTGCTTAATGAAAATTAAAACAGCAGGCCTTAGTGGGTACTTACCTCCACCGTACATGACAGCCAACATGATGGAAGATATCCATGACACTTCACTGGTGGTGGCATTGAATATACCTTCAATTTCTTTGAAGAACACAGTAATAGATTTGGGAAACGCATAGGAGAAGCCGATGGAAATGAAAGCTCCAACTACCACTGCCCATCCCCAGCCTCCATCTGGGGGGGTGTATCCAACTGGACCTCCAACTGCCGGTGGCATTTTCAGTGTAGATAAATCCCAAAATGCAGTTCAAATCCAAATATCTAAACGATACAAAATTTAAATAAAATATCAGCAATAAAACACTCCCACCTAGCATTCCCAACAACAAAGCACCCTTTACACCTAGCTCTCAAGTAACTGAACTATTTTTCCACGTTACTTGGCCAATATACATTATCTTCTAAGGACGTTATCAGAAAAACAGACTTCAGAGCCATGATATTGTCCACATTTTTTAGTAGCTTAAAGGAAAATAGCTCCTCACCATTTAAGAAACCATAACTGAAACAAATCCTTTTCAATAAATGAAGCCTTTGTATTTCAAATAAGCCTTCTTGTCTTAGCAGTTAATAATTCCTCAAATTACTAATAACTAAATAAGTAAATAAATGTCTTATTTGACTATCTGCTTGCAAAATTCACATAACACATACCCTACAAAAGTTTCAGGCTTGTTTTTTTTTTTTGCGGTACGCGGGCCTCTCACTGTTGTGGCCCCTCCCGCTGCGGAGCACAGGCTCCGGACGCGCAGGCTCAGCGGCCATGGCTCACGGGCCCAGCCGCTCTGCGGCATGTGGGATCTTCCCGGACCGGGGCACGAACCCGTGTCCCCGGCATCGGCAGACGGACTCTCAACCACCGTGCCACCAGGGAAGCTCTTTCCTATTACTTTTAAGTCAGCATATTAGTAAGAGAAAGTCAGTATTGTAGAATACATAGGAAAAGGGAAAAACGTATAAAGCCTGTATTAAAAGCTGAAACTTTGGGCTTCCCTGGTGGCACGGTGGTTGAGAGTCCGTCTGCCGATGCCGGGGACACGGGTTCGTGCCCCGGTCCGGGAAGATCCCACATGCCGCGGAGCGGCTGGGCCCGTGAGCCATGGCCGCTGAGCCTGCGCGTCCGGAGCCTGTGCTCCGCAACGGGAGGGGCCACAACAGTGAGAGGCCCGCGTACCGCAAAAAAAGAAAAAAGAAAAAAAAATGTAGCAATTTGCAAAATAAAAGATCATTCTGAACACATAAGGATTTCATTTAATGACCTGGAAAATTATTTCAGAAAAGTTCCCTTTTATCTAACTTCCTTGGTTAAACTCCTAAACAACAAAACTAATCAATGCAGTTAAACTCACAAGTTGAACTATAATGTCAAAAGATGGTAGTTTCAAATCAAAGATTATCCCGTTTTCTTGAAGCCACCTAGTACTAATGAATGGCAAGGTGAGAAAATGAAACTTCCTGTTAGATTATGAATAGGGAGAAGATGGAAATGTTTGATAGTAGGCTTACCTATTTTCTCATGAAGGTCTTTAATTTATTTAAAGCCAACTTCCACCCTATACTATAACTCATCCTACAACAGTATGTTAGCATGTCCATTTCAAATTATCTCCACTCAGACTGTATTATACAATAAATAAATACAGGTCATAGATGACAAACTCACTCTTGGCTACAGCATTCTTTAGTCTAAAACACAAATCCTAACTTCATAGTGTAGGAGTAGTGTAGAAGTCATCTCCTAAATACTGTTCCTTCCAATCCATCTGAACACTTCAAATATGATTTAAGACAATGGACATTGTAGGGGTGGGAAGAAGACAGTCCCAAAGGGAAGTTTCCCTAAAGGCAAGGATATAGGTTTCATCACTTCTACTCAACATTGTACTAAAGGTTCTAGTCAGTTTGTGCAGGCAAGAAAAATAAATAAAAGGCATAAAGACTAGAAAGGAAGAAGTAAAGCTGTCTTCATTCACATAAGACATAATTGTCTATGTAGGTAATAATTCTAAAGAATATACAAAAAATGGTACTAGAACTAAAAATGAACTTAACTAGATCTCAGGATACAAGACCAATAAATAGAAATCAACTCTATAAGCCAGTAAAGAACAATCAGAATTTGAAATTAAAAAAAAAAAAACTGAACAAAACATTTACAACAGGACCAAAAAACTGAACAGTGATAAATCTGATAAATTATATATAAGATGTGTACACTGAAAACTACAAAATATTACTGAGAAATTAAACAACTAAATAGATAACCCACCCCTATGATTTGAAAAAATCAAAATTTAGTCAAAGATTTCTGAAGGCACATGGCAACATGTTAATTTAAAAGTTTATAAATTGGGGTTTCCCTGGTGGCGCAGTGGTTAAGAATCCACCTGCCAATGTAGGGGACACGGGCTCAAGCCCTGGTCCTGGAAGATCCCGCATGCTGCAGAGCAACTAAGCCC
>NC_041217.1:84534516-84564293 GCF_002837175.3 Physeter macrocephalus | reverse complement strand
CGGAGCACAGGCTCCGGACGCGCAGGCTCAGCGGCCATGGCTCACGGGCCCAGCCGCTCCGCGGCATGTGGGATCTTCCCGGACCGGGGCACGAACCCGTGTCCCCGGCATCGGCAGACGGACTCTCAACCACCGTGCCACCAGGGAAGCTCTTTCCTATTACTTTTAAGTCAGCATATTAGTAAGAGAAAGTCAGTATTGTAGAATACATAGGAAAAGGGAAAAACGTATAAAGCCTGTATTAAAAGCTGAAACTTTGGGCTTCCCTGGTGGCACGGTGGTTGAGAGTCCGTCTGCCGATGCCGGGGACACGGGTTCGTGCCCCGGTCCGGGAAGATCCCACATGCCGCGGAGCGGCTGGGCCCGTGAGCCATGGCGTAGTGTAGAAGTCATCTCCTAAATACTGTTCCTTCCAATCCATCTGAACACTTCAAATATGATTTAAGACAATGGACATTGTAGGGGTGGGAAGAAGACAGTCCCAAAGGGAAGTTTCCCTAAAGGCAAGGATATAGGTTTCATCACTTCTACTCAACATTGTACTAAAGGTTCTAGTCAGTTTGTGCAGGCAAGAAAAATAAATAAAAGGCATAAAGACTAGAAAGGAAGAAGTAAAGCTGTCTTCATTCACATAAGACATAATTGTCTATGTAGGTAATAATTCTAAAGAATATACAAAAAAAGGTACTAGAACTAAAAATGAACTTAACTAGATCTCAGGATACAAGACCAATAAATAGAAATCAACTCTATAAGCCAGTAAAGAACAATCAGAATTTGAAATTAAAAAAAAAAAAACTGAACAAAACATTTACAACAGGACCAAAAAACTGAACAGTGATAAATCTGATAAATTATATATAAGATGTGTACACTGAAAACTACAAAATATTACTGAGAAATTAAACAACTAAATAGATAACCCACCCCTATGATTTGAAAAAATCAAAATTTAGTCAAAGATTTCTGAAGGCACATGGCAACATGTTAATTTAAAAGTTTATAAATTGGGGTTTCCCTGGTGGCGCAGTGGTTAAGAATCCACCTGCCAATGTAGGGGACACGGGCTCAAGCCCTGGTCCTGGAAGATCCCGCATGCTGCAGAGCAACTAAGCCCGCGCGCCACAACTACTGAGCCCACATGTCACAACTACTGAAGCCGGCACACCTAGAGCCCGTGCTCCGCAACAAGAGAAGCCCGCACACCGCAATGAAGAGTAGCCCCCGCTCACCACAACTAGAGAAAGCCTGCGTGCAGCAACAAAGACCCAACACAGCCACACACACAAAAAAAGTTTATAAATTGAATTTCAAGCTACAGATTGGGAGAAAATATATACAAATCATATATCCAAGAAAAGACATGTCCAGAATATAAAAAGAACTTTTATGGCTTAAGAGCAAAAAGACAACACAATTTAAAAATGTGCAAAAGATTTGAAAAGATACTTTACCTAAGAAGTACATGAAAAAATCTAAAAATTGTTATTCGTTTGTGAAATATAAATTAAAATCCTAATAGAGATACTAATATATCTCTATTAGAATGACCAAATTTCAGACTGATAATACCAAGACTTGGTAAGGAATATGAAGCAAACGGAACTCCTATATTGCTGGTGGTAAATCAAAATGATACAGCCAAGTTGGAAAACATTTTGGCAGCTCCTTATGAAGTTAAATATACATTTAACATGTGACCCGGTCATTTCTAGGTAACTGAAGCCGGCACACCTAGAGCCCGTGCTCCGCAACAAGAGAAGCCCGCACACCGCAATGAAGAGTAGCCCCCGCTCACCACAACTAGAGAAAGCCTGCGTGCAGCAACAAAGACCCAACACAGCCACACACACAAAAAAAGTTTATAAATTGAATTTCAAGCTACAGATTGGGAGAAAATATATACAAATCATATATCCAAGAAAAGACATGTCCAGAATATAAAAAGAACTTTTATGGCTTAAGAGCAAAAAGACAACACAATTTAAAAATGTGCAAAAGATTTGAAAAGATACTTTACCTAAGAAGTACATGAAAAAATCTAAAAATTGTTATTCGTTTGTGAAATATAAATTAAAATCCTAATAGAGATACTAATATATCTCTATTAGAATGACCAAATTTCAGACTGATAATACCAAGACTTGGTAAGGAATATGAAGCAAACGGAACTCCTATATTGCTGGTGGTAAATCAAAATGATACAGCCAAGTTGGAAAACATTTTGGCAGCTCCTTATGAAGTTAAATATACATTTAACATGTGACCCGGTCATTTCTAGGTATTATCCAAGAGAAATGAAAATATAGATCTTCACAAAGACATATATAAGAATTCTCTAGTAGCTTTATTCATAAGGCCCAAACTGAAAACCCAAATGTCCATAAAGAAGTGAATGGATAAACAAATCATGGTATAGCCATACAGTGGAACATTACTCAGCAATAAAAAGGAACCAACTACCAACACATGCAAGAACATGGATAAATCACAAATGCATTATGTTAAGTGAAAAAAAAATAGACATGAGCCTACATTAAGTTCTAGGAAAGACAAAATTATAGTACTAGAAAACAGATCGGGGGTTGGGGAGAGGAGGCTGACTGCAAAGGGGTTTCAAGAGAACTTGATTTTGGTCATGGAAATGCTCTATTATTATGGTTGTGGCAGTAATTATTCATCGAATTGTACATCTTAAATTGGCACATTTTATTGTATGTGAATCATATGTCAACACAGCTGATCAAAACAAAAAATATAATCAAGGACAGTGGTAAGGAGGATAAACTCTGGTGGCACAGGGACATAATACAGACGGAAAAGATGATGGCAGGCAAATTCCTCTGTCTTGCCTATCTGGATGGTTAAAAGAAAAGAATAGGAAAAGGAAGAGGACAAAGAAGAGGAGAGAAGACTCTCTTCTGAGAATTCACAACTACAGGCCTGTGTGAGCTTATGCTTGGCACGGGAACATTTGTGGGAAACCTCCATTGTTCTTCCAGAGATATATTATGTTTGATTTTGCTAGCAAAGATTTCCCACAGACAAAGCTCCACCAAGTATAAGCTGACAATCTAAATTTTCAAAACACACCAAGAGGGCTTCCCTGGTGGCACAGTGGTTGAGAGTCCGCCTGCCGATGCGGGGGACACAGGTTCGTGCCCTGGTCCGGGAAGATCCCACATGCCACGGAGTGGCTAGGCCTGTGAGCCATGCCCGCTGAGCCTGCGCGTCCAGAGCCTGTGCTCCGCAACGGGAGAGGCCACAACAGTGAGAGGCCCGAGTACTGAAAACAACAACAACAACAACAACAACAAAAAAAAAACACCAAGAATCAATTAACCATGAGTGAAGTAATAAAACCAATCCAACGCAGCCAGAACTATAGACATTGGATATGGATACTTAAAATGATTAAAAGCATGAAATAAGGCATTAAAAGAAAACACACACACAAAATACTATAAAAAGACTAGTTAATTTGAAACAGAACTTCTAGAAATGAAAAGTATATTCAACAAAATTAATAGGTTAACCAGCAGACTGAACATAGCTGGGAAGAAACACAATGAACTGGAGGATGGGTTTTAAGAAAATAAAATTCAGGGAGACCTTTATTCTGAAGCTAGGAGAAAGGTTTAGAAACATGGAGTTTAGAATGGGAGGATCTGGCAAACATCTAATGGGACTTTGGAAGAAGATAGTAGAGAAAGTAGGGAAGAGACAATTTTCAAGAGTTAATGGCTAAGTATATTCCAGACTTGATGAATAATATGAACCTACAGTTTAAGGAAATCTAACAAGCCCGAGAAAAATCTTAAAAAATCACTATTGAGAAAACACAGATTATAAAACTAACAGATAATCACACCGACAAAACAGAATTCCCATCAATTTTGAAAAACTCTCAGCCACCATATAGTCAAATATTGATTCTTAACCATTCCCTCTTTCCACTCCTCTGAGACTCCAACTGGATGTGGCTTCTCCAGACAGAATAAGGTCCTGCCTCTTCCAATATTTCTGCCTAACCCCTGTCACGAGACTCTTTCTCTCTGGGACTATGTATTCTGGAATGTTCCCTCCTTTGAGGGCCCCAGAGATTTTTACAGCCTGTGGCAGTGAACCACAGTAAGATCTGGGATAAATGAGAGCTATACTTACTTTCCTTGTGTAGTGGATCTAAGGGCTTTTGGATAAAGCAAATTAGAAAAGGAGAAGCAACAGACCTCAGGCCTCTATTCTCAGGAGAGATGATTTTTAGTTAAGGGTATCTGAATCTGAGAATCTGGAGAATAATTCCATTAAAAATATAACCCAGTTGAAAGAGTAAAGACCTCGTCCTAGGGCATTTCACTTACCTATGATTCAGGTGGGACAAAAATATTTACATGTTGAAGCTTCCTTAAATTTCTACTGGAATGAATATAAATAAAAGCTATTTAACAGCTCAGTTCTGCTGAAGGAAACAGTCTGGATTCTAAAATTATGTTAAACAGAACGGCTCTGGGCATTAATTTTGAGTTTTTCCTTCATCTAATTATGAAAAAAGAGAAAAGCACTTGAAATTTTTCAATCAAAGAACCACTAAAAAGATTACTTTGCCTCAGAATGTTTGCACACACGGAGAGAGACACCCACACACAGACGGTAGAGCTGCTTAACACATGAAGCTCTGACTCCAACGGCTAATACGTGCTGGACGTGATTAAACTTTGAGCTTTGCTGCCAGCTATGATTTGTCCCAGTTAGTTACAGCAGTTACAATTTTTAGTCTCCAAGACTTGCCTCATCAAGTTAATAATACCTTATTCCATAGTATAAAACTTAAGATTTAAAACTTCAAGAAGTTTTAAAAAGATTCATTAGGAAATAAAAAGTATAAGAAACAAGAGTATCCAAATTTCAAAAGAACACTTCAAAAAACCAGACGTGGATTCAACACAGTTCTGCCACCATCCAACAAATGCCTGTCCTTCCTAACTTAAAAATTCTGATGGTACCTTATAGAAAGTGTGTAATATCATTATCTAAACACACTATTTTCTTTTAAACTGACCAAATCTCAGGTATAAACAAAAGGTTTCATTCAGAAAGTAAATTATGTGAGCAGGCCCCCTGGCGCAGTATTCAGAGCCCCACTGAGAAGAAGGAATACTCAAATCCAGAGGCTAAAAGAGATTAAAGTTTAATCACAGTAGCCTTCCTATTATTAGCTTAGCTATTATTTTATGACTCTCTAGTATTTGCCTGAAAGCGACAGGAAGATTTTTTTAAAAAGAGATATGTCAATGCTACTCTCTTAGTCCCACCTTCCCCTTCCCACCCTGTGTCCTCAAGTCCATTCTCTATGTCTGCGTCTTTATTCCTGTCCTGACACTAGGTTCATCAGTATCGTTTTTCTAGATTCCATATATGTGCGTTAGCATATAGTATTTGTTTTTCTCTTTCTGACTTACTTCACTGTGTATGACAGACACTTAAGTCCATCCACCTCATTACAAATAAGTCAATTTCGTTCCTTTTTATGGCTGAGTAATATTCCATTGTATATATGTACCACATCTTCTTTATCCATTCATCTGTCAATGGACACTTAGGTTGCTTCCATGTCCTGTCTATTGTAAATAGTGCTGCAATGAACATTGTGGCACATGTATCTTTTTGAATTACAGTTTTCTCAGGGTATATGCCCAGTAGTGGGATTGCTGGGTCCTAATGATTAGTGATGTTGAGCATCTTTTCATGTGTTTGTTGGTAATCTGTATGTCTACTTTGGAGAAATGTCTGTTTAGGTCTTCCGCCAATTTTTGGATTGGGTTGTTATATTTTCTCACATTCTGAGGGTTGTCTTTTTTATGGTTTCCTTTGCTGTGCAAAAGCTTTTAAGTTTCTTTAGTTCCCATTTGTTTATTTTTGATTTTATTTCCATTTCTCTAGGAGGTGGGTCAAAAAGGATCTTGCGGTGATTTATGTCATAGTGTTGTGCCTATGTTTTCCTCTAAGAGTATTATAGTGTCTGGCCTTACATTTAGGTCTTTAATCCATTTTGAGTTTATTTCTGTGTATGGTGTTAGGGAGTGTTCTAATTTCATTGTTTTACATGTAGCTATCCAGTTTTCCTAGCACCACTTGTTGAAGAGGCTATCTTTTCTCCATTGTATATTCTTGCCTCCTTTGTCACTACCAAATGTAAAATAGATAGCTAGTAGGAAGCTGCTGCATAGCACAGGGAGATCAGCTTGGTGCTTTGTGACCTAGAGGGCTGGGACAGGGAGGGTGGGAGGGAGGCTCAAGAGGGAGGGGATATGGGGATATATTGTATACATATAGCTAATTCACTTTGTTGTACAGCAGAAACTAACACATTGTAAAGCAATTATACTCCAAAAGAGATATTTTTTTAAAAAAGAATTAAAGGAGGTACAGTGCCTGTCAAAAAGAAAAAAGGGATACGGTAAAGAACAATAGGCAACAATAAATAACCCTAACTTTTCTTAGCAATGATGGTGACGTGGTGACAAGAACCACCTTCTAGATTTTCTGATTTCTCTCCTTTTCTCATAACTCTCAGGAATCGTGCAAGTAAACATCTGGAAAACCAAAGTTGAGCTCCCTACCCCTCATGCTCTGCCGCTACTCCAAAATAGTTAGAAAAGCCCCTGGAAATAGTATTCATTATTTTCTCCAGCAACATTTTAAAACAAAGCCACTGTCATTTCCTAAAATGACAATGGCCAGTATGTGAACTTAAAAGAAGCAGAAAGCATCTAAAATCAATTATCTGAAAAGAATTTGTTACTAAGTGTAGACCAGTTTTAGGTTTCAAATTCACATGCAGGGACTTCCCTGGTGGCGCAGTGATTAGGAATCCACCTGCCAACGCAGGGGACACAGGTTCAAGCCTTGGTCCGGGAATATCCCACATGCCACGGAGCAACTAAGCCCGTGCGCCACAACTACTAAGCCTGCGCTCTAGAGCTCACGTGCCACAACTACTGAGCCCGTGAGCCAAAATTACTGAAGCCCGCGCACCTAGAGCCCATGCTCTGTAACAGAGAAGCCACCCGCGATGAGAAGCCTGCGCACCACAACGAATAGTAGTCCCTGGTCGCCGCAACTAGGGAAAGCCCGCGCACAGCAACGAAGACCCAATGCAGCCAAAAATAAATAAATAAATTTTAAAAAACCTCACATGGACACATTCAAATCCAGAAACGCTGATTTACTGAAGCTATTGGTGCTGAAGTAGCTAATTTACTGCTCTTTATAACTGGCCTTAGTCCAGCTTCATGGCTTTCAGAACCACTTGCCCCAAGGTAAATCACATGATTCAAGGTCTAGGGAAACTCCTTTTGCCATCTTTTCCATTTTGAAATTGAATAAAATGAAGAAAACAAAAAACAAATTTTAAAAAAACCCGACAAACAAGCAGAAGGTACTAATGAAAATGAGACAGGAGGGAAGGTGGCAGGGCACAAGCTTTTTTTTTTTTTTTTTTTTTTTTTTTGCTGTAAGATCTAAGTTTCCTGACCAAGGATCAAACCTGACTACGGGCAGTGAAAGCCCCGAGTCCTAACCACTGGACCACCAGGGAATTCCCAGGGCACAACTTTTAAAAGAATGTCATAGCCATTCAGGACAAAAACTGATTAGGCCCAAGATGGTGGAAGATTCAACTTCCAGTGGACCTGGAGCATCATTATACGCTCACTGTAGTACATTAGCACATGCTACATGACACACCCACAGGCACCATGACACTTCCGAGGCCGACCATAAAAGGCCAAAAAATGGGCAGTGGCCCAATTCCTGGAAACCCCTGCCCCTTCCCACCCAAATAATTGGAAAAATCCTCCCACTGGTTAGCCTATGACATTACCCAGCCCATAAAAACCAACAACCCCATAACCCAGGGCTGCTCTCACCTTCTGAGATGGCCCACACTCTGTGGAGTGTGTTGTAGAGTGCGTATCTCCCAGGGCTGCTCTTGCCTTTTGAGATGGACCACATTCTGTCTATGGAATGTGTGTCTCCCAGGGCTTCTCACCTCCTGAGATGGCCCACACTCTGTCTACGGAGTGTGTATCTCCTTAAATAAACCTGCCTTTCCACTTGGTTCTGGAGCAGAGCCTCTTGCCTGCCTGCTTGTGTCCTTCCAAGCATTCTATATTTAATAAATCTACTTCTTGCCTATCGCTTTGCCTCTCACTGAATTTCTTCTGCACTGAGACATAAAGAACCTCAGCTTCATTAAGTCCTGGGACCAGGTGCGTGGTTTCATCTGAGAGATTGTGGATTTGAGTACCCTCCTGAGCCAGAGCTTGTGGGTTCAAGTCCCAGCTGAGAGGTACGATCGGGTTCAAGTCCCAATCTGAGGTGTGCAGTTTCAAAAGGAGAAATATAACTACTCTAACTGGCTAGGCAAACACTTGGCAGTTTTGAAATGCATGATTCTGATCAAATGGCATACGAAGAACTTAAAAAAAATGTAAACTTGGTTTTGTAAACTTCCAACAGTTTGAATCTCCCTTATCATTCAGGGTAAATCCAACCAACATTACAAGAAATTATACATACTACCCTTGAAGAGAGATGAACTATTTGCTAAATACTCTATGGATGTACCATACTTTTTAAAAAAAGAAAAAAATCACCTATTGTTGCACATATGGGTTATTACTTTTTTTTCTTCTATAAAAACTACCATGGTGGGACTTCCTGGGCAGTCCAGTGGTTAAGATTTTGCCTTCCAATGTGTGGGGGTGTGTGGGTTCAATCCCTGGTCAGGGAGCTAAAATCCCACATGCCTCATGGTCAAAAACCAAAACATAAAACGGAAGCAATATTGTAACAAATTCAATAAAGACTTTAAAAATGGTCCACATCAAAAAAACAAAAAAAAAAAGCTACTGCGGTTAACTAGAAATTTAGGACAGATTTTTAGATATGGAATTTCTGCAAAATTCAAAGGCTTTTGATTCATATTGTAAAAAAATAAAAAGAGCCTATTTTTCCTCTTTCATTGTATTTTGTGGCAAAAACACTTTAAACTAAGAATCATACCAATATTCGGAACTCTGAGAACAGTGTATGTCAACAATGGTAAGGTTTATTTTAAGACAGACAATAACATTACATTTTTTTTCTACGTTAAAAAGCAGCTGGGCTTCCCTGGTGGCGCAGTGGTTGAGAGTCCGCCTGCCGATGCAGGGGACACGGGTTCGTGCCCCGGTCCGGGAAGATCCCACATGCCGCGGAGCGGCTGGGCCCGTGAGCCATGGCCGCTGAGCCTGCCCGTCCGGAGCCTGTGCTCCGCAACGGGAGAGGCCACAACAGTGAGAGGCCCGCATAACGTTTAAAAAAAAAAAAACAAAAAAAAACCGCAGCTAATACTCCAATATAACAAGTCTGTGGATTATTTAGGGCTGAGCATAAATTAAAATCCTTGGGTAAAAGGTGGACACCTAGTCAAAGAAGTGGCAAGTTCATTTTTACTTTTCACTGCAAATCCCTAACTTCCAGGGCACCATCCCACCTCAATGTGTGTGGTTAGGCACTTAGGCTACCCTCAAAGTCACACAACAGAGAAGCTAAAGTCTGTACATCTGTAATACATTTTAGGAAATAGCAGCATAATTAACTAAAAAACCATGAGATCAAGTTAGTTTAAGTGCTCTTTAATACTGGGGCTTACATATGGGGATAAGGAGGCAAATGAAGATGTCCAAAGATTAGAGAATAACTTCTATGGGGGAATTCCCTGGTGGTCCAGTGGTTAGGACTAGGTGCTTTCACTGCTGTGGCCCAGGTTCAATCCCTGGTTGGGGAACTAAGATCCCACAAGCCATGCTGTGTGGCCTAAACAGACAAACAAACAAAGTTGTTTGCTCATTAAAAAAAAAAAAAGAAAGTAACTTCTATGGATATTTCAAAGCTTTTTTAAAAAATTGGAGTATAGTTGCTTTATCAAAGCTTTAAGAGAAGTTAGTAGAACCAATTCTTTATTACATCAGACACAACTAAAATTTATACTTACAAGAGGCACCAATGCTTTAGGATACCTTAGTGTTAAAGATCAATTCAGAAACGAACAAAAGCAAAAACAGTATAATTTTCTTCCAAATCCACATATTGGTGTGACACAAGCATTTAGTAATTTTTGCAAAAATGAAATTTTTTCATTAACTGACAATACCATAATTATAAATTTATCTAATGCTAAAATTCTGTTCCAGCCCACCAACATCACTATTGTTTTTCTGAATATACCTTGCCACATGGAATTAATCCCCTCCATGACATTTTAACTCAATGCTTCTTGGGTAGCATTCTGAAAACTCTAAGATAATAAGTTGCATATTTGTTTCTTCCTTTGTAAGTAACTATTTCCCTAATTAGCGTAGGTGTGTGCTTTTAGATCATGAATTAAGGACAGAGGCTATTGTTTCAACAACAAGCTAGGGAATTCCCTGACAGTCCACTGGCTAGAACCTCAGGCTTTCACTGCAGTGGGCTGAGGTTCCATCCCTGGTCAGGGAACTATGATCCCACAAGCTGTGCAGGGAGGCCAAAAAAAAGTAACAACCAACTAACCCCTCCCCCATGACCAAATGTTAGGATTCAAAGAATCTGACTCTCCCAGTTTTTGAGAAGTGTGGAAAAATATGAAACCAGAAAAAACCCTCCAGTGATGTTATGCTTTCTGGAACTCTAAGAAACACAGGCAGAAAGGTATTTTGTTTTGTTTTAATAAAAGAAAAAAATTATGGAATACAACTTTCGGCACAGAACTTATTTGATCAGTATGACTTTCTGAGTTATTACTACACCAGCAGATTTTGCCTTCTTTAATGCTTCATTTCTGCGTGATTCTAGCAGATTAAAAAACTAGCTATTGTCCATGTTGAGACCAAGTCCTGTTCCCTTTCACATGTTAATTTATTTCTTGCTTGGGCAAGAGTTTCCAAATGTAAAACCATTTCAAATTTATATAAAACATAAGAATGTGAGCAGTAGTGAATGAAGAAAAGGAAGTTGGAGGCTGTGTCCTCCAAAAGCAGGTTTTGCTTGGCAGAATTCCAGGCTATATTTTGGAATACCTGTATATGTTGTTTTCTACAGCAATGCAAATATATATTCAACAAATCAAGATCTAAGTGGGCCATTTCAATTTATTAATATATGACCTACCATTTCAATTTATTAATATATGACCTAGCCTCTTCCAAAATCTAAAGAAGAAATATAGGCTGAATTAAAATTACAAATAGATGTGATGTCAAAACTGTGTCATTTATGTTACTTTGAACATAAATCAATACTTGAATATAATTGGTGGTATTTCAGTTAGAATCTACTTCACTACAGGTGTTCTGAAGCTTAATGGGGAGATTTACAATTCATTAAAAGACAAACAACAAAGAAAGCTTTTCCTTTTCTTCCAAAAGGCTAAGTTGAACTCAGAAAAAATTAACACTATACTTAGTTTCACCTGAAAAACTTTCAGTTTTGACGACTAGAGGCAACATAGTAATATGCTGACATTTCATTTCAAAGCTTAATTCTCTTCCTAAAAGTTTCAAACCATATTTTTAAATATATATTTCTTCATCCCTTTCTAGTAATTTCTTAAACACATAATTGTTTAATAAATATCCTTTGAATGAGCCTGAACTTCATTATTATGCTATCTTTGACCCTCATTATTTTAAAGAACTAAGTTGGTTTGTTTTCTTGTTTGTTTTATTAGTAACAGACAAACCACAAAAGAGTAAGTATTAAAACTGAGTACTGTTTGTCTGGCATTAAAGCATTATCCACCATTCTCAAATGTTTACTTGCAAAGCTTTTTAAGAATAGAGACTAAAGATGTATCAAAAAGAAGTCGGGAGCTTCCCTGGTGGCGCAGTGGTTGAGAGTCCGCCTGCCGATGCAGGGGACACGGGTTCATGCCCTGGTCCGGGAAGATCCCACATGCCGCGGAGCGGCTGGGCCCGTGAGCCATGCCCGCTGAGCCTGCGCGTCCAGAGCCTGTGCCCCGCAATGGGAGAGGCCACAACAGTGAGAGGCCCGCGTACCGGGGGGGGGGGAAAAGCCTGCGCGCCCAGAGCCTGTGCCCCGCAATGGGAGAGGCCACAACAGTGAGAGGCCCGCGTACCGGGGGGGGGGGAAAGTCGACATTATTACCTCAAAATATACTGTTATTAAACTTAAATAGCCTCTTTTAAACTTTTTTTTTTTTAGATGTTGGGGGTAGGAGTTTATTAATTTATTTTTGCTGTGTTGGGTTTTCGTTTCTGTGCAAGGGCTTTCTCTAGTTGTGGCAAGCGGGGGCCACTCTTCATCGCGGTGCGCGGGCCTCTCACTATCGTGGTCTCTCTTGTTGCGGAGCACAGGCCCCAGTCGCGCAGGCTCAGTAGTTGAGGCTCACGGGCCTAGATGCTCCGCGTCATGTGGCATCCTCCCGGACCAGTGCTTGAACCCATATCCCCTGCATTAGCAGGCAGATTCTCAACCACTGCGCCACCGGGGAAGCCCTAAATAGCCTTTTTAATTGCTGACAATATAAATCTGTGTTCTCGTTAAGATAATAATCAGTTCCTTTATTAGAAATACGTAAGTTTCAGGGGCTTCCCTGGTGGCGCAGTGGTTGAGAATCCGCCTGCCAATGCAGGGGACACGGGTTCGAGCCCTGGTCCGGGAAGATCCCACATGCCGCGGAGCAAATAAGCCCCTGTGCCACTACTGAGCCTGCGCTCTAGAGCCTGCGAGCCACAACTACCAAAGCCCACACTCCTAGAGCCCGTACTCTGCAACAAGAGAAGCCACCTCAATGAGAAGCTCGTGCTCGGCAACGAAGAGAAGCCCCCGCTCGCCCCAACTAGAGAAAAAGCCCGCGCGCAGCAACGAAGACCCAACGCAGCCATAAAAAAATGCCCCAGTCGCGCAGGCTCAGTAGTTGAGGCTCACGGGCCTAGATGCTCCGCGTCATGTGGCATCCTCCCGGACCAGTGCTTGAACCCATATCCCCTGCATTAGCAGGCAGATTCTCAACCACTGCGCCACCGGGGAAGCCCTAAATAGCCTTTTTAATTGCTGACAATATAAATCTGTGTTCTCGTTAAGATAATAATCAGTTCCTTTATTAGAAATACGTAAGTTTCAGGGGCTTCCCTGGTGGCGCAGTGGTTGAGAATCCGCCTGCCAATGCAGGGGACACGGGTTCGAGCCCTGGTCCGGGAAGATCCCACATGCCGCGGAGCAAATAAGCCCCTGTGCCACTACTGAGCCTGCGCTCTAGAGCCTGCGAGCCACAACTACCAAAGCCCACACTCCTAGAGCCCGTACTCTGCAACAAGAGAAGCCACCTCAATGAGAAGCTCGTGCTCGGCAACGAAGAGAAGCCCCCGCTCGCCCCAACTAGAGAAAAAGCCCGCGCGCAGCAACGAAGACCCAACGCAGCCATAAAAAAATAAACAAATAAATTTATATATATATATAAATATAAAATACGTACGTTTCAAATGAATGTTTTACTTTCCTGGAAACAGGTAATTTGTTAAACCACTCCTCTTCCCTCTAATACATCAAGTAAGTAGTTCTCTAGGTAATACAGTAAATACAAATAACATCATTACACAATCACAATAGGTAAGTGTAATAATAATAGTAAGTGTATTTCTAACCTACAGAGTAGGTATTTCAAACCTGAGATTCATCAACATCTTTAGGGGTTCCTCCAGATAAGCAAAATAAAGGCCTGAATCTAATATAGTGTGCTGCTGAAGACAAGATGTGAAGCAATTTTAAGCACATTTGCTGAAGCACCCAAAAGAGGGCAAGAAAATCCCCCAAGTCAATGACGACACGCATTATCCTATTTAAGTTATGGCCCTTAAAACAGAACTCCTTTGGAAACAGTAATTTTAAACATATACTTCCTAAATACAAGGGAAAATTATTCTGCCTTAATCTGAAAATCATTTTACTCTCCCTTAGCATATACACAAGCATTTTGTTCCCTCTCATTTGTGAGATCAGAATTTATGATTTAGTACAGAAAAGTCAAGGGCCAAAAAATTTACATAACTGTGACATCATGAGTTGTGTGCTGTGCTGCATCACAGATTCTGGCTAACTTTACTCTCACATAGGAACAGAAGTACAGGAGTTAGGGGCAGCAGTTCTTAGCTGTTTTGGTGCCACAGATTCCTTTAGCAGTGTGATAAAACCTATGAAGCCTTTATCAGAATGTTTTTAAATGTATACAAAGGTATTATTGTCAAAACATTTAAAATTGGATATAATAATGTGATTTTTAAAGTAAGAAATTAGATAAGATCTAGCAGTGGGTCTAACAACCACAGTAATTTCGAAGTAGTAATGAATTTGAACAATTTCAAGACAGCTGCAGCCGCTGTATCATGATACGAAAATTTGTGATTTCTATTGGTGACAAAGTCATAGGTACTGCCAATACTACTATGGTTTGTTGCCTGCATTCACAGTTGAAATAAATTCTAAATTTTACTTAGAGGTTAATGAAAAGATGTAATTTTTTCCCCAACCAAGTTCACAGACTCCCTGAATTCCATCCAACATGGAGTATCAACCTGCAGATCCCAGGTTAAAACCTCTGGGGAACAGAAGAGAAAGTTAATAAAGTAAAAACTTAGCTTTCATTCTCAAAAGCTCAAAGCAATTTACAAAAGCTCTGTTATTATCCAAGATAGTTTAACACACCAGAACAGTATCATCAGGCCTTCACTCAATAATCTTCCAAAGATTTATATAAGAAGAGCAAAATCACAGGGAAGAAATATTTTTCAACAAATAATCAAATATGCAGCTTACAATGCCTGTATATTTTGAGGAATTTCTCCTTTATAGAAGGCTAAATCATTGTAATCAAATCGGATTCAACATTATGAGTAGTTGTGATCAGCAATAGGGGAGTGTGGACAACCAAAGGAGCTGGATCCTACTGTTTCTGCATAAAAGGTCAGTAGCAGTCTTCAACGGCTTAGCCCATGCAGCCAGTCACACTGTCCTGGATGTGAACTCATGTAGTTATTGTGTATACTGTGACCCCAAGAGAGAAATCACCATTTCTATAAGATCATTATTGCTCTTTTAATCACTTGTCTGCAAGACACTATGGCTCAAACAGGTCACCCACACTAGTCTTCCTGCCATAAATCCATTATAAAATGGATCCTACAACCAAAAACAGAGAGGGAGAAAGAGGTGGGGGGGAAGGAGAAGGGGAAGGGAAAGGGGAAGAGGAGGAAGAGGGAGAGGTAAAAGAAAAAAACTAGAGGAAAAAAGCATGGAGAAAAATTTGTCAGGGCAAATTAAAGGATGAGTAACATACAAATTAAAAGGCCACTGTACCAATCTAATAATGACAGCAGCCTAAATTAGGTAGCAGTAATAAGAATGAAAAAGGGGAGTAGAATGGGGTGGGAAGGAGTGGACACGAGACAACAAAGGGGAGAAGGGGCTGGCACTTAATTGCATTTGGTAGAGTGGGGGCCCACTGGAGAACTATTAAAATGACTCAGATTTTAAGTCTGGCTACCTGGAGTAGTCAATCCCTGTCCTCAAGGAATTTAAAATCTGTAATCTGGTTACAGTTAGAGATTTAGATTTGGTAGGGAGTGATTCTACCAGAAATTCCCCCAAAGCTATGGGAACAGATAAGCTCTTCAAGAAAGAACAAAGAGCAAAAGAATCCCTACCAATTTAAGAACAGAAGTTCTAAATACCCCAAATACTAGAAGCTATTCGAAACATTAACATCAAGTGCTAAAAAACAACCTAACAAAATATGTACTGGCTTTTTAAAGATGATGTACCTTGATACATTTAAATACATTTCTCCAAAAAGAAAGTGTGATCAGCACACAAACTTTTAACTTGTCCTTCCTATTCCAACTACCTCTCTTTTATAGAGGTATTCTAGCTAACCAATTACGAAGGAATGTTAGAATTAAAGGCACAATTAAATTATTGCCATTTGCAAACCACTAATGAAATAACGGAACTAGGCCATCAATATAGCAGAATGAGGGACAACCAAACATCATATGCCTCCTGATGGAAAAATACACACCACCACCTATGAATTATATTTGCCCTCTCCACCACACCATGCCTCCTCTCAGAAATCCAACCTCAATCTAGCTACAAATTTACAGAAAACACGAGGGATAGGAGAACATGTTAAACTAGGACATGTTAAATCTATACCAGAGGGACATTCAACAAAATCCAGAATGAGGGAAACTGCAGAAAAAATAACCCGGTTCCATCAACAAATAACTTTTGAGGAAAATAAGAGAGAAAAGGGGAACCTGTAGTTTAAAAGACATACCAACCAAATGTAATTTGGATCCCAAATCAAACAGAGCACTTACTTTGAAACAATTTAGGAAAATTTGAATACTGCCTGGTTATTTGGTGATGTTAATGCTTAAAGGTGGGATAATGGTATTGTGGTTATGGTTTTTTAAGAGTCATATCTTCTAGAGATATACTGAAATATTTACAGATGAAATGCATATCTATGTTTTGCTTCACAATAATCCAGTAGGGGGCAGCAGGGAGTAAGTAGGAGTACAGATGAAACAGTAATGGTGGTTTGAAACTTCAATTGGGTTTGAAACTTTCCATAATAAATTATGTAGAAAGGAAAAAAATCACTATCAACAACAGCAAGAACACAGAAAGGACAAAAATGGATTTGAGTCTTGTTTCCAACCCTTACAAGTTGAACAGCCCTGGGCGGTCACACAACCTCTTAATGTCCATATTGGTTAAATGGAGAAAAATAATAAACTCATTTGCTCAAGCTAGAAACCTGGGAGATATTTTTAACTTCTCTTGCTTCCCCAGTCTCCCACATCTGGTCTATCACTGAATCCTGTCTGTTCCCCTCTCTCTTCCATCTTCCCACTACTGTCCATCTTGTCCATCACTGTGGTCTCACAAAACTCCAACAGCCTCCCTCCAACCTATTCTCCACTTTGTATCCAGAGTGATATTTCTAAAATTCAAAATCTGATCATGCTATTTCCAGCCCCATTTAAAACCATTAAACTGCTTCATTTAGCTTCAAGACAGGAGCACTCTTCCTTAAGTGCTTAAGTTTAAGCACTTAAGTTTTTTTTACCTAGTCCCTTCCTTATTTCCTTAAGATGACTAATAAGGCCTTTCATTATTTGATATTGTCTACTTCCATCTTTCCCCATTCTCTCTGCTCCCTCTTCATGCTTTAGCTTTGGTGAAATTCTTTCCGTTTTTCTAATGTACCCTGTACTCTGACTGTAGCTTTAGTACTCATGTCTGTAATGCTCTTTGCACTATCACTCCCTGGCCTAGCTGGCTCCTATTCATCCTTCAATTCTCGGGTTAAATAGCATTTCCTCGGAGAGGCCTACCTTTGCTTCTATACTAAATTGGGAGTTTTCTCACACCTACATAATACAGTACTTGTTCCCAAAGGAACCTGTACTTCCTCGATCATATATATACTCAATACTTGTTTGTAAAGAGTACTTGTTCTGGTAATTATATATATTATTTGTTTTCCAGTTACACCATAAACTCTGGGAGTGACAGGGCTAGAACTTGTTCATTGTTGAATCCTAGCTCTCTCTGAATCCTAGTGCCTGGCAGCCAATAATAAATCAAGTCGCATCTCCCTAGTCCTCTAACAAAATGAGATCGACCATGTAGGCATTTACAGGGACCTAAATCCTGCATAGGAATGCATATTATGAAGGGGATGTAAAATATAGTGGGAATGAAGGACGTAAGAAGTTGGAAGTTATTATTCAAAATAACTTTTTTGGCATGAGATAATTCATATCTATATTTATAATTTTAGAGAACGCACAGGAGCACCGAACTCACTAAATGGGAGTCAAAGACACATAATCTCCACCCAACCATTAAAAAGTTTTCAGAACTAAAATGAGAAGTCACTTACCCTCTCCAACCTTAGTTTCCTAACCTATAAAATAAGGGAAACTGACTAGCTGGTCATTAACATCTTTTCCAGAGTTATATGCATTAATATTTAAAAGGCTAAAAATATGTAAACTATTGAAACACTGATCAGTTGGTTCCTCCTATGGTGGCATGATCCTTTTTAATCTGTTTAGGTATGCTATAGCCTATTATGTTAAGCTTACAACTAAACCTTTGATCCTACTCAGCTATAAAGATCTCAGGTAATGCTCCCCAGACCATTAACTTGCATTTTTAGTAAGGATCACTGCAATCCAATGAAAGAACAGCATCAATCTAATCCCTGAATTACTGAAGTGCAACTTTTGTTTAATACTTACCCAATACCTGTTTTAAGGGCTAGATGTCTTAAATTCTTTATTATATCTATGGCAATTTGAAGGCAAAATTATACCCTACGGTATAAAACTCGGATTTATAGGTATATTTAGTGCCTAACTAAAAAACTACACTAAAATACATACTCTCTGCATCACCTCACTGGTCTGGTAGCTGACATCAAAACTGCTTATTAATGGCTAATTCCTACTTACACTCTTTCAAACTCTCACACAATTCAGAGTTCACCCCATCACGACATTCCTCTAGTAACTATACCCACATTTGTTTTATCAGGGCACTGAAATGTACACGTTTTATTTCGAAACCAGAATAATTTTTGAAAAAAAAAAGTCAAAACTAGTTCTGACAAATAAAGTAGCTTGTTAACATTTTACTGTTATCAGTAGATGCCTAGTTTATAAGCAAACTGGAAACTCGACTAAAGTGGTAACGTTTGTTTTTTGGGGAGTAATGTTTGTTTTTTTGATTAAGATTAATTACAAACTAGTTTTGGCAACTAATTGCTTGTCGCACCAAATAAGTCATGACAAATAAATGAAATGTTAAAACGCACGTGGAAAAAAAGGATGTAATTGGAACAAAAAGCGTGCATCAGACCAAGTGTAACGCTATGCTTCAGATTCCTCCCGACAGGGCCGCCTTAAAGCCCCAGAGCGAGGGCGCTGCGGCGGACGTTCTGAAGCTACAGGTTGAATGACAAAGAGTTCCCGTCAGCACCACTCCGGGCGTCTGCCAGTTGCAACGTCCCCTCGTCAAAGTCCTCTCAGACACTGCAGTCACGCCTAGGCTGCGGGGACTGCAGCTCCGTCAGGCCACTACCGCCAACTCGCCAGGTGGGACAAGGATTGGCTGGCCGAGGAGGTTGGGGCGGGCGTGCCACGAGTCCAAAATAACTCCCGCCCCGAGTCCCTACCCCGCAAGAAAGCCGCCAGCAGTCTGGAGGCACCACGTGAATCGGCCCCACGTCGATCCTTTCCCAGATCAAAAGCATCTCCGGAGCAGCCTACTTAAGACTAGAGGGAAGCGACTTCCCCAAGGTCACCGGCACCTCGACCCAACTCCT
Source organism: Physeter macrocephalus (assembly GCF_002837175.3). Classification (NCBI taxonomy): domain Eukaryota; kingdom Metazoa; phylum Chordata; class Mammalia; order Artiodactyla; family Physeteridae; genus Physeter; species Physeter macrocephalus. The sequence goes on along the minus strand of NC_041217.1, from coordinate 84,544,852 downwards.
CGACCAGGCCGGTGGCCCGCACCTGACAACGGGGCTGCAGCTCTGCTGGGAGAAGCGCTGTCCCCAGCGCCTCAGGGTCTCCTTCACCAACGCTGCGCTCCGAGGCCACGTGGCTGCTGCGGCCAAGATGCCCCCGCCCGGCCGCCTCCCCTCCCCCGGAGACCAAGCTCTCCACTCCCCCGAGGCTCCCTCCGACCCAGCCGAGGAAGCAAGGGCACCGCGGGGTCCCGGCCGAACGCGCGGCCGCCAGTTACCAACTAACCGTTATGCGCGGCTCGCGGCGCCGAGCGTGAACGTGACGCCGCGGCGCGGCTGGAGTGCCGCAGGGCCCAGGGTCCAGGTAGCGTCCTTCACCGGCTGCCTCGTCTGCTCGCCCGGGAACCCACGCGACCGGGTAGTCACGTCGCAGCTCGCCAGCACTTTGTCGGGCCGGGTCCGCGAGGCTGCCTTATAACTGGCCGGGGCCGGAGCATGCGCACAGGGGGCGGAGTCGGCCCTCCCGGCCACCGCCCCCTCCCCCCTACACTCACACCCGAACCGCGACTCGCGCCTCCACAGCTCTCAGGCGCGCGCCCGCTCACTCTCGCGCGCGCGCTGGCGCCCCCTCCTCGCCACGTGACCGGCGGCCCGGCAAGACCCGAAAGCTGCGCCCCGCTATGCAGCGCCGACCGCGTTGCCGCACTGCTGTGGGGGACTCGCCCTTTCGGCCAGCTGTCGGAGGACCTCGGGGTGGCCTACTCGCATCTGGGACACCAACGTCGATCTCGCCCTCAGTCTCTGCCAGAGAAAAGGGGGAAACCGCTAAGGACGGATGGGGCGTGCCCCCCGGGGCCTGACTCAGGTGTGGGGGGAGATGGGCGCGCGGAAGAGCGGGGAAGTGACTGGAAGTGGGGAACTGGGCGGGGCTTGAGTGGACGCGGGTGCACCTCCCACCCGGGAAGAGGCCGAGGGCTAGAGGTTAAGAGCGTGGGCTGTGGGCTCGCTGCTTGAGTTCCGTGACCTCGGGGAAGTCACTCAGACCCTCAGGGCCTGTTTCCTGCTCCCTAAAATGGCAACAGTAGTAGAAGCGACCTCAGAAGGGCTTTTGGTGGTTTTGATGAGAGAATTTATGGAACCTTCTTCCTACAGAGCCTGGTCTGTAGCATTTGGTGAATGGTGGGTGTAAAGGCAGAAGTCGGGAGAGAAGAGCACGACTGACGGTGGCGACACTGGTCCCAAGGGAGGGTCTGTGTGTCGGAAATATGAAGAAATGAGACTGCAGAGAGGCCAACTTTTTAGGGACGCTGAGGATTTGGGACAAAATATAATTATAGCTCACAGTTCTGAAGGGCCGATTGTATTCTTAGCAGTTCACCTGAACTATCCTCACAACCCTATGGTGTTGTTGAAGTGATCAAATTAAATAATCATGGAGTGCTTCTGATGTCTCAGAGGTATTTCTTTTGAGAAATGCCAAGAAGGTACGAATCAAGGCCCCTGCCTTACAAATTTTGGGGGAGGGTGAGTCAGGTAGAAATCCACCAACATTGACAAGTACTTGGAGCCTGCCCTAACCCTGCCCTCCTCTCCTGCCCTCCCCCTCTGCTTAATTCCCTCTACAACCCTGTGAGGTTGGCCTTCAGCTTTTTGTTTTGCAAGTGAGGAACCTAGATTGATGGAGTGGGGATTGAAGGATAAAATTCTGAACGCTTCCGTGTGCTTTCTTCCTCTCTCCCACTCTGCCTCTGTTTCACACAACAAAAAGCTTTCAGTAACAGTTCAGCACATTAGAAGACAGTATGGAATCTATAGCCAAGTACTGCTTATAAGCAGTAATCGCTTTTTACCTTTGATAAATGCAGAGAAGGAAGGCTCTTCAGGTGTTTCAGGTAGTCAGGATTTAGAACAGCAGTGCTTCAGGACTGTTAGGGTAGTAGCAGCGTTCAGGGTAGATGGCAGGAGAGTTGAATTAGGGAGACAAACTAGGACTGGTTCAGAGGTGAACTATCAAGACCAGAACAATGGAATGTAGTGGTAAGTAGTAGAATAAGATGATTCCCAGGAAACCTCAAAAGAAGGCTTATAGAGGAGCATAGTGTGGTAGATTAACGATATGGACCCAGGATCAGATCTGAATTCCAACTTTGATACTTGGCACTTAACTAGCTCTTTGTCCCTAGGCAAATCATTTTACCTCTCTGACCCTCCCTCATTCTCTGCTCTGTAAAACAAGGACAGTACCTTCCCCATAGAGTTGTTATGATAATAAAGTCAGTATTTACTTTAGTGTCTGGCATATAGTAAGAACTAAATAAATGTATAACCACGGAAAACCGTGAAATTGAATCCTAAAGATTAACTCTAAAGGTCCCTCACTTGGTCCTAACAGTGTAGTCACAGGATCATACTTAGTGTTGTATTGTACTTTTGTATTTCTTTTCTTGAAGCTGTCCACCAAAATTATATATACCTCAAGCCCCATAAAATCTGGATCTGCTCCTAGTAGGATCTGTAGTGTTGTGAAAGAACATAGGCTTTGGAATCAGACTTGTTCCCATAACTTATTATCCCTGTTACTTTAGGCAGTTAATTCACTGACCTATTCTGGTCTCAGTTTTCTTACCAGATAAGTTGAAGGTAATATCTACCAGCCTGAGCTGTTGTGAGTCAAATAAGATAGGATTCACAAAAGCAGTGAAACTTGGAAAGTGCTCTACAAATGTTTATGAATTAATATTGGTATAATTTGTCCATAAAGTGTTTAAGAGGCAAAGATCAGAAGCATCCCCAAGGTGGGACTTCCCTGGCTGTCCAGTGGTTAAGACTCTGCACTTCCAATGCAGGGGACGCAGGTTCGATCCCTGGTTGGGGAGCGAAGGTCCCACATGCTGCGCGGCCAAAAAATAAATAAAGGAAACAAAGTAAAAAAAAAAAAGCAACTCCTGGGTTCTTAGCTGAAAAAGTAGAAACGGCGTGGGTGAGCTGGCAAAAATAATGAAATGACACAGGTAAAATTTTTACTTTTCTGCCAGGTTTTCTTCCTGATTAATCCATGAGGCACTGAAGAGGTAAACTAGTAAGCATAAGATCAGAAATTTAGATCTGAGAGGAGGTTGAAGATCATCTAGCATAACCCCCTACATTTTACAGAAAGCGAAATTAAGGTCTAGGGAAGCTAAAAGACTTTTCTAAGGCCACCCATCTAATAAATGGCATGCTCAGAAGAACCAGATCTCTAGGCTCCAGGTTCTTACAGTTCCAAGCAATCTTTAAGATAAAAGCATTTCATCATGGGGTCTTTCAAAATCAGAGAAGGTATGGTACTCTCTAGTGGCTTTTGGCTTCATCACAAAATTTTCTAGGTACACTTTTCTGTTTTAAAGGTTGATAGACTGTTTGCAAGCTTGTTAGTAAGTGAGCAAAACTTCTGAAGATTTCAAGGTAAGAGTTATAACTTCAGAAATTAGTAATGAGATGAGACAAGCAAATGCAAAATTTGCAAGTTCATAACAACTAGTTACTATTCAAGTTGAGAAAGTTACTCAATTGCTTTATCTGAAAAAGGAGAATAATAAAATTACCGTGTATTTTCTCTGGAATTCAACTGCATACTTCATTTACATTCCCCCAGTTATTCCATCATTTCTGTGACGTAGGAAATAGCAGGAAAGGATTCTTTTAAAACACAATAATACTTAATAGATTAAGAACATTCCCCCCATTTAACATTTATAGCAATTTAATTGGGAATGTGGAAAATGAAATTTTCAGAACAGTCTATATGGGGAACAAGTGACAAGAATATTCCTTTTTGACCTATTTATCCTCTAATTCAGTTTGTTTTCAGCCAAACTGCATAAGGCTCTCCTTATGGCAGTCCAGTTCCCATACCCTTATTCCATTCAGTGGTCTGATATGGCTTTTGTCTCCTGCTTCTTGTCTCTGCCATCACAGTCTAGTTTTGGCCTATGCTGTTTGTATCCTACATCACTGTTTAGGACCTTTCCTAGCAAGCATTCCTTTTAGGCATGGTCCTACATATTTGCCAGCCTGTCTACTTCCTTGACCCTGGCTAACCCTGAGCTCTCCCCTTCTTTTTTTCCTCTCTCCTGTCTCTTCCTTTCTTCCTTCCTTCTTCCTTCCCTTTCTGTCTTTAGTTTTCTAGACAGGTGGGCTGAGGGTGGGGGAATAACAATAACAATAAATTGATGATGGCTAAGATTTAGGGAATATTTAGTATATGCCAGGCATCGATCTAAGCTTTTTACACATATTAACTCATTGACTCCTCATAAAAATGCTATGGACTAGGTACTATTTTTTTTTATTATTTTTAAAAATATTTATTTGGCTGTGCCAGGTCTTAGTTGTGGCACATGGGATATTTTAGTTGCGGCATGCGGGATCTTTAGTTGCGGCATGGGGGATCTGGTTCCCTGACCAGGGATCAAACCCGGGCCGCCTGCATTGGGAGTGCAGTCTTAGCCACTGGACCACCAGGGAAGTCTCTGTACTAGGTACTAGTATAATCCCTATTTTACAGACAGATACAGAGGTAACATACAGAGATGTTAAGTAACTGGCCCAAAGTCACATAATCAGCATTGTCTGGAATTAACAGGAAGTAGTCATTATTTAGTTTTCAGTATGAAAAGAGTAGAAATTGTCATTTGTAACTGATAATACCATAGGAGACTAATCAATAGACTTTGAAGGCCGTTCTAGGTTGCTTCTATCCCTGGTAAAGCTAAACAGTCATTACAAAAACTGTTGGCCAGGGCTTCCCTGGTGACGCAGTGGTTAAGAATCCACCTGCCAATGCAGGAGACACGGGTTCGAGCCCTGGTTCGGGAAGATCCCACATGCCACGGAGCAACTAAGCCTGTGTGCCACAATTACTGAGCCCGCGTGCCTAGAGCCCATGCTCCGCAACAAGAGAAGCCACCACAATGAGAAGCCCGCGCATCACAACAAAGAGTAGCCCCCGCTCGCCGCAACTAGAGAAAGCCCGCGCGCAGAAACGAAGACCCAATGCAGCCAAAAAAACAAAACAAAACAAAACTCTTGGCCATGGAAGCTGCCTTTGAAACTAGAGAGTTCAAAAGGAACTACCCCCTGCTTATCTGAATCAGGGTAGTTGTGAACCTCTGGGCAGCTAAATTGGGGTGGAGATGTTGGGATATCTTTTTCAACAGCTAAATTTTAAGATCACCTGTATTCCAGGAAGTTCTGGGTGTCCTGGCACCCACATTCCACACTGTGAGATCTTTCAGCATGAGAACTTGGACCTTATGGCCCTCACCCAACAGCAGCAGCAGGCAGTTGGAACTCCTTGAACAGCTGTACCTCAAACCTGGTGTGACTCGGAAGAGGGGTGCATGCAGCGAAGGAAGCCTCTTAGATCATAATGACTAACATTATGTATCCACTTGGGGAGTCAGGCCTGGGTGTTCTAACTGGACCTTGATACTGCTGCACTGGTGTACAAGATGAGGCTTGGATAAAGCACAGAAATCAATCTGTGGTGACCTCTGAGAACCCTGAATCTGCCACAGTGCCCTGCACCATACAGCACCTGTGACACCTGTGCCCAGGTGAGGTCCAGGGCTGTCAACCTCACTTCTGAGCTGTGTATTAATAGAGTGAAGCCTCTCTCCACCCGCTTTCCTTTTGCACAAATCATGAGTTCAGATGTCATGCCTATTGTATTTTACCCTGACAGCCTTATTTTTTGTGGTCATAGAATAAGGCCATACCCCTCTGGGTAGGGTGTAAAGATTTCCCTAAATAAAGTAAATGTTCTCATCATCGATCATTCAAAGAAGAAGAGAATTCTCACACAGGAATACTTGCAGCATGGAACAGGCAAGATGGCACTTCTGGATTTACTTTCTTAGGGTTTGGACTTAGAGGAGGTAAGAAATGTTGAGGGCCCTCCTCACTGATTCTGGGGAAATGGCCTCTGCCACAGAGCTGCCTAGTAGGAACCAGGCAAAGAGGTTTTCCTGGAGACCCAAAAATGAAGGTAAATATTCATGTTTTGTTCGTCTGCTTATTGATGCATCACTCTACTTATCCTGGAACTTCAGTCAAGTTTAATCTATCCATCTAGGCATCCAAGTTCGTGTTTCAAATGAAGCACTTTCCCATGTAGCAATAACAGTACAAGTTTGCTCGACATTTCTGCATAATACATTATTCGATAATTCAAAAGAAAATAGAATTCTTTAAATTACTAGCACTTTATATTTAATCAATATAAAGGGGAAAACAACGACAGGAAATTGTGGGGGGTTAGAAAGTGAGGAACGGGTAGGCAGATGGGGAGTAGGGCGAACAAATATTGCAGCAGGCTAGTCTGTTCCAGATTGGTCTCTGCTGAAGGATTTAAGAAGCAGGCAAAAAGGGGAGTGCTCCTTCCTGGCCCCCAAGTCCTCCCCATGGTGTCAGTGGTGATTTATGAAAGATCTTCAAGGAAAAGCTTAGTCTCAAAACAAAGGTCTTAGTAACAAGATTTGGCAGTCCCCTCCCTATGAGGAGATTCTCCTTCCATTACGACCTTTGGCAGATCAGGATTCAAGTTTGCGACCCTGTGGATTGCCTTACAATTTCACCCACAGTTTTCTCCCATTCCAGGCCCATGGTTCCATTTTGGTCACCATGGCCACAGTAACTGAAATGGCCTGCTTCATCATTTGCAATGGACAGCCCTCCAGCCCCAGACTCCAAACCAACTGCCTAAAGACAAGTTATTTTCTCCCTAGTGTCTCAAACTCATGGTCTCAGACTGAGGGCTTTAATTTTATCCTGCTTTGGGAGAGCCCTCTTTAAGTCTTCTAGATCTACATAATGCCTCTTACTGTTTATCATTTCTAATCTAGTAGCAAAAAAGAAACTGAAATATCTTGTAGCAGAATATCCTTTATTCTATGATACCTACCTCCGGGATACCTGGTCTATTCAGTGCCCCAAAACCAGAAGTATAGTAACTCTTACCAAGCTCAGAATATACCATTCTACTGCAGCTTTGTTGTGTTTTGTTTTTCACCACTCCCTCATTGATTTGTCTCATGTATGCTTGCCATAGCCACATCACCAGGAACCAGAATCTGGAGAAGTTACATGCCAGCAACAACAGGAAGCACAAAGCCATAAACTGCAAACAGGCAACAAACATCAGGGCAACCATCCATGTAGAAGATTAGGTATGCCTTTCATGTTGCATCAGGCCAAAACAATAATAATGAAATAATGGGTTTTTTACTCCTGTTTCCAATGAAAAGATAATTTAATCTTGGAGCCTTCCAACTTCATATGTATCCCCTCTGGTTTGCTAGTCATTGCATTTACCAACCCAGGTGAGACCACATCATGCATGAAACACAGCCCAAATATGCTTCAACCATAACATGGGAATATATAATGCAGACTATGTTGATTACCAAGCCCACTTACAGAATCCAATGGGATGAGTGAGGTATGGACACCAGGACTTACCAGAGGAGTTCTTTGTTGCTGCAACCATGCTTCTTAACAAAGACCTTCCACCAAGAATCTAGGAAAATCCCATCCCATTCCCCCAAACTTATAGGTATGTTATTAAGCTATTCTTATGCTTAGTCATAAAGTGGGTATTTTTTAGCTTATAATTACTAAAAGGCTGAGATTTAAACCTAGGTCTCATAGCTTGTGCTCCTAAATGCTGGACGATTTTCATTTATCTAAAACTCTGAGGTCATAGGGAGGGATGGGGATGAGGAGGATAAGAGGCAGGAAATAGATGGCTGTTTTATAGTCCCAACCCTGAGCCTTAGCCTTACATGCTGTTTCTTCAGAGAAAGCACTTCCTCCGTGTACCAGGTGAACTGTATACAGAATAACATGGAGGTGAAAGAGAAGCAGACAGACTAACAAGGGAGTAGTTTTAGTAATTCTGTTATATAATTCAAACCTCTTTGTAATCCAGTTTAGCTGCCCCACTAATTAATGTGAATTAATAAGTTTCATAATTATCATATTTATTCACCAGGTTCTTTCTACATAATTACTGTTTACACTTTAATAAATTGCTTAGGAAGGCCACCTCCAAATCCAAATTAAATGTAGTGTGTTTCATTTCCTATTTCCTTCCTGTGGGCACATGATTATTTTGGAAAAAGCTTTCGCTTGATAATTAAATTCCATATCTCGCTCTCTCTATAACATTACATATTCATAAGCCTTGCCAATCCAAGGGAAGGGCGCTTCTAGGCTGTTAGTGGATCTCCTGAAGTTTTAAGGACTTCAAGCAAAAATGGATGCAGTCTTTGTACTTTAAAATTCAGGCTTTCCGGGGGATTCCTTGGTGGTGCAGTGGTTGAGAATCTGCCTGCCAATGCAGGGGACACGGGTTCGAGCCCTGTTCTGGGAATATCCCACATGCCGTGGAGCAACTAGGCCCGTGAGCCACAACTACTGAGCCTGCGCATCTGGAGCCTGTGCTCTGCAACAAGAGAGGCCGCGATAGTGAGAGGCCCGCGCACCGCGATGAAGAGTGGCCCCCGCTTGCCACAACTAGAGAAAGCCCTCGCACAGAAACGAAGACCCAACACAGCAAAAATAAATAAATAAATAAATTTAAAAATTGAGGAGGTCCGAGGTCCCCTTTAAAAAAAAAAAAAAAAATTCAGGCATTCCAAACTTCTAATGTGTTGTCAGCTAACAAGAATGCAAAAGTCATAGAATTCAGAAAATATCTTAAGAGTATTAGATAGCCATATAAACATTTTATGATCTAATTTATACATTTTTCATATAGAAAGCTTTTCCTCAGGTCAGCAAAGCAAATTAAGTTTCTCCTTTATTTTCACGTGAGGGGAGAAAGCTGGGGAGAGAGAAGGAAAGGTAATGTTTTTAAGGTAGATTAAAAAGGCCTAATGCCCCAAGAATTTTCTATCTATGTATTGGAGGGACATTTAAATTCTGTGTTAGCATTTGGTATGACTTTCTGTCAACTTGGAAAGTTAACCTTTCTAGGACAGTCTCTACTAGAAATTGGGACTTCCTCTTCAAAAAGATTTTTGCTTACTTCTTTTTTTTTTTTTTTTTTTTTTTGCTGTACGCGGGCCTCTCACTGCTGTGGCCTCTCCCATTGCGGAGCAGCACAGGCTCCGGACGCGCAGGCCCAGCGGCCATGGCCCACGGGCCCAGCCGCTCTGTGGCACGTGGGACACTCCCGGACCGGGGCACGAACCCGTGTCCCCTGCATCGGCAGGCGGACCCCCAACCACTGCACCACCAGGGAAGCCCCCGCTTACTTCTTTTTAAAGAGATTGCAAGATAATTTTAACTCACTGAAGAACATTTTCCACCTCTTGATTATCCAATATAGCTATAGTACAGTTCCTTTTATCCTTCCTCTCTTTGTCTTTTAGACTGGAAGGTATCAAAAGGTAAAAGGTGTTCAGAAATGGAGGCAAACATAGATGAAGCCTAAAGACATTCCCTCGTATCCAGGTCTCTAGCAGCCTTCCTCCTGGCCTCTTCCTCTTGGCATTCTATCCTTATCAGGAAAAAAAAAAAAATTACTCTGTAGGCCCCCACTCAAGGACCTGACTTCCCTGGGAATTTTTATTCTTATGTTCAGAATACATATAGAGTTTGATTCAGTTAAGTTTTATTACACGGGGACTTGCCTGGTGGCACAGTGGTTAAGAATCTGCTGCCAATGCAGGGGACATGGGTTTGAGCGCTGGTCCAGGAAGATCCCACAGCCGCGGAGCAACTTAGGCCCATGTGCCACAACTACTGAGCCTGTGCTCTCGAGCCCACAAGCCACAACTACTGAGCCTGCGCGCCACAACTACTGAAGCCTGTGCGCCTAGAGCCCATGCTCCACAAGAGAAGCCACCACAATGAGAAGGCCATGCACCGCAATGAAGAGTAGCCCCCACTAGCCACAACTAGAGAAAGCCTGTGCGCAGCAACAAAGACCCAATGCAGCCAAAAGTTTAAAAATTAATAAAAAAATTTATATTAAAAAAAGACCAGGGGCTTCCCTGGTGGCGCAGTGGTTGCGCGTCCGCCTGCCGATGCAGGGGAACCGGGTTTGCGACCCAGATAGATGCTAGTTTAAAAAGAAAATTTTATGACATTAAAATTGTTGAAAAGCAATAAATTATTACTGTGTAATTTCTGTTTATATCAGTGATCTCCGTTTTAAACTCGTTTGAGAAAGAATAGGCTATGCAAGACATGGAAGCAACCTAAGTGTCCATCGACATGAATGCATAAAGAAGATGTGGCACATATATACAATGGAATATTACTCAGCCATAAAAAGAAACAAAATTGAGTTATTTGTAGTGAGGTGGATGGA
>NC_041217.1:84488263-84534251 GCF_002837175.3 Physeter macrocephalus | reverse complement strand
TGGGGATATACGTATATGTATAACTGATTCACTTTGTTATAAAGCAGAAACTAACACACCATTGTAAAGCAATTATACTCCGATAAAAACATTAAAAAAAAAAAAAGAATAGGCTATGAACTTCTCTCAACCTTTGATGCAGGACTCCAGCTGAACTAGCAAAGGACATTACCTCAAAGAAACTTAAATATTTTTTTCTTTAACAATGTAACTTTCTATCTTTTCTTCTTCCCAATGTATCGCTATAAACTTCTTAAAAACAGGGACTGTTTCTTCTCCTGGTCTCATACAGATTGCTTTATATAAACCTACGTATATGCTAATACAACTTGGTTGATTATTTCAAAGTGGTGTCAGCATAATAATGATGGTAAATAACAACTAACATTTATATAGCACAGCCTCTGTGCCAGGCACTGTTGTAAGCATTTTATGTAGAGTTGCTTAATGTAAAGCCACTTTTATCTGATTGTCTTTATTTTTCTGGCAAAACGCTTTAAAAATCTGTGCTGCAGTAAATTCCACAATTCAGCCTTCACCTCCCCAACAAGAATAACTAGAATTCCAGTGTCGTCTCTTTATTATTTTGACTCCAATAAACTATCACTTTTTAGGTCCATGCTTGCCCTCAAGACTTGACCTGAGGACACAGCTGGTAGTTGGTTTGCTTATCTTAGCATAGAAAGCAGCAAACAAAGCCTCAAGTAACTTTGCTCTTGGTATAAATCCTTGATTAGCTTCACTGAAGTAAAAGATGCAGTAAAAATGTTGATTTGAAGTTTGCTTGCTCTACCTTTCATAATTTTTCGGAAAAATATTGGCCAGGTCAGCAAATATATGCCATATATATATATATATATATATATATATATGTATGTGAAAGTTCCTTATTCCTTGTAATGTAATGAAGAGTAATGGATTGGTTCAATTTATAATCTAACAAAATGACTAGTTTTTTCTTCCAATTCAGACTTTGTTTCTCTTCTTAAGACATTTAGTTTCATGCAATTATGAAATTTCACTGTTTAGCAGTGAGAAGAAGTTTGATAAAACTGCCATTAGACAAGCTTGGTCCTTTTTTTAAAAATACATATATATTTATTTTGGCTTTGCCAAGTCTTAGTTGTGGCACGCGGGATCTTCGTTGCAGCATGCGGGATCTTTAGTTGCAAAATGTGAACTCTTAGTTGTGGCATGCATGCGGGATCTAGTTCCCTGACCAGGGATTGAACCCAGGCCCCTTGCATTGGGAGAGCTGAGTCTTAGCCACCAGACCACCAGGGAAGTCCCGGGACCTGACACCTGACAAAAACAAGAGGTGTTTTTGCCAATTAGTAATTCTTCCTTAGATTTAGGGGATGGAAGATAATCTGGCTTTGTTTACTTAGGAATTATTTATTTATTTATTTATTTTTGGCTGTGTTGGGTCTTTGTTGCTGCTCACGGACTTTCTCTAGCTGTGGTGAGCGGGAGCTACTCTTTGTTGCAGTGCGCGGGCCTCTCATTGCAGTGCCTTCTCTTGTGGAGCACGGGCTCTAGCACGTGCAGACTTCAGTAGTTGTGGCACGTGGGGTCACCAGTTGTGGCTCGTGGGCTCTAGAGTGCAGGCTCAGTAGTTGTGGTACACGGGCTTAGTTGCTCCTTGGCTTGTGGGATCTTCCTGGACTAGGGCTCGAACCCGTGTCCCTTGCATTGGCAGGCAGATTCTTAACCACTGCACCACCAGGGGAGTCCCAACTTAGGAATTTTTAAAGCACTAGCCTAGAACCAATTATAAAAATGTTGTTGTTCTATTAACCAAAGCACTTTTCCTAGCTGCACCACACTTCTGCCATTTCTGAAGGTGTTTACAGAAAGTTTGCTACCGTTTTGGCACATCCATTTTAGCAATACCACTGCTATACTTACGGATTCCACAAGGCTTTAGTAATCCAAGTGCATGTTTAAGACATTCATTCATTGTACTTAATTCATCCATTTATTCATTCATTCCATGTTTATCGAATACCTACTATGTGTAATAAGATTTTTATAATTAAATTATTTGTAAAAATTTGTTAATTCCTGTACATGGGACAAAATTTTAATAATACAAAGGAATGGGCTTCCCTGGTGGCGCAGTGGTTGAGCGTCCGCCTGCCGATGCAGGGGACACGGGCTCCTGCCCCGGTCTGGGAGGATCCCACATGCCGCGGAGCGGCTGGGCCTGTGAGCCATGGCCGCTGAGCCTGCGCGTCCGGAGCCTGTGCTCCGCTCCGCAACGGGAGAGGTCACAACAGTGAGAGGCCCACGTAATGAAAAACAAACAAACAAAAATTATACAAAGGAATATACAGTGAAAAAGAAATCTTACATCCCAGTTCCTCAGCCATTCACCTCACCTCCCCACAGTCAACTAATATTACCAGTAGCATTTTTATTAATATGTTACTTTTATATGCGTCTAGAGATATTCTTTGTATATATAAGTATATACATAGATTTATATATATATATAATGGTAGCATACTGTATATACTATTCTGTACCTCTCCTTTTTTCACTTAACAGTTTCTAATGGATAAGATTTATTGCTCTTTGTGTACATTAGATTAATTTCAATATCATGACCAGCACATTTCAATATTAAAGTTTTAGTTAAAAGATGCTCTAGAAAAGACCGTGAAATGATTTCCTTAAGTCAATAGGACAGTGTTGGTTACAGAATCAAAAAGTTATCACAAACTTCTACCTTTTCTAAAAAATAAATTGTAAATATAGTTATACACATGAAACAACCAAAAAAAACAAAAAACAAAAATAAAAAAAGAGGAAAGAGAATAATAATAAATACATGCTCAGAAAAGAATCTGTATAGGCTCAGAAAAAGGTAAAGGGGCAATAAGCTATGTGAAGATGTGCTTTGTGATTCTGTACATGATGTTACAGGTTGTTCTTTTGAATGATCAGCTATCAACAATAACCTGCTCAGCCAGTAAGTCAGAGTCCAGCAAGGGGGTTCTGTGGGTTTCCATTGTTTCTAGCTTAGTGTTTTTTCTAAGGGGTCTAAAGAGCACCGCATTTGTCAGGATCACTGAAAGCTTTTTGTTTTGTTTTGTTTTTTAGAAAGTTCTAACGAAGGTAGTGACTTCCAAGGTTTTTGCCTTTTTATTTACCTAGCCAATCCACCCACATAATCTGATGAGTCAAATTGTCAAATATCTGAATGTAAATTTTTCTGCCATCATAATTTTGATACAGTCTAGGAAGTTGTACATTTAAAAATTGAATACCTGCAATGTGTGTTCCTCCAGTTTTTCCAGTATTGGCTTACTGATGTTTAAGATTTATTAATGTTCAATGCAAAAAATTAATGAAGTCTTAATATCTTACTAAAAGTATTTCAGGGCTTCCCTGGTGGCACAGTGGTTGAGAGTCCGCCTGCCGATCAGGGGACGCGGGTTTGTGCCCCGGTCCACATGCCGTGGAGCGGCTAGGCCCGTGAGCCATGGCTGCTGAGCCTGCGCGTCCGGAGCCTGTGCCCCGCAACAGGAGAGGCCACAACAGTGAGAGGCCCGCGTACCGCAAAAAAAAAAAAAAGTATTTCAGGGACTTCCCTAGTGGCGCAGTGGATGAGAATCTGCCTGCCAATGGAGGGGACACAGGTTCGATCCCTGGTCCAGGAAGATCCCACATGCCGTGGAGCCACTAAGCCCATGTGCCACAACTACTGAGCCTGCGATCCACAGCTACTGAAGCCCGCGCGCCCAGAGCCCATGCTCCGCAAGAAGAGAAGCCACCACAAGGAGAGCCCACGCACCACAACAAAGAGTAGCCCCCGCTCACCACAACTAGAGAAAGCCCATGAGCAGCAACAAAGACCCAACACAGCCAAAAACAAAAAAATAAATAAAATTAAAAATATTTCATTATTGGGACTTCCCTTGTGGTCCAGTAGTTAAGAATCCACCTTCCAATGCAGGGGATATGGATTCGATCCCTGGTGGGGGAACTAAGATCCCACATGCCACAGGGCAGCTAAGCCTGTGCACCACAAGTAGAGAGAAGCTTGTGCACCACAACGAAGAGCCTGTGCACCGCAATGAAAGATGCTGTATAGCTTAGGAAACTATATTCAGTATCTTATAATAACCTATAATGGAAAAGAATCTGAAAAAGTGTACATACAGTAAATCCCACATGTACGAACCTTCAAGTTGCGAACTTTCAAAGATGCGAACATACGTTCTCATGTCCAATCACATAAGTTGGTTCATGTGTCTGGCGTACATTGTCATATGTTCATCCTCTACAAGTAGTTGTGCTTTTGTGTACTTTACTGTACAGTATCATATAGAGTACAGGAGTACAGTATTTTTATTTCAAGCCCAGGATGTTTGGAAGCAAGCTTAAAAGCAGCAGTGATGTAGCTGGTACTACTGTACTTTTCAAGATAATGTACTGTAAGATTAAAAACGTTTTCTTTATTTTTTGTGTTTGTTTTTTATGTATTATTTGTGCTAAAAGTAATATAAACCTATTGCAGTACAGTACTGTATTGCTGATTGTGTTAGTTGGGTACCTAGGTTAACTTTGTTGGACTTATGAACAAATTGGACTTACAAGCATGCTCTCAGAACGGAGCTCGTTCATATGTAGGGGACTTACTTGTGTATATAACTGAATCACTTTGCTGTACACCTGAAACTAACACAACATTGTAAATCAACTATACTTTAATAAAAAATGAATAAAATTTAAAAACCTGAATCTGCAGGGCACCTTCTAAACTCTACCCCATCGAAAAAAGTGAGGCATTTGAGGATATCTCAAAAAGAAAAGTGGTGAGCAAGTGGGAAAATGGGCAAAAGAATGGGAATAGACATTTAACCAAAGAAAGAAATGCAAATGACCAAAGCAAAATATAGAAAAGTATTCAATAATAATCAGATATGGATATCGACAGGGATTTCTCTGAATTATAAAGTCCAGACCAAGGGGGGAAAGCGGCGGTGGGGGTGGGATGAACTGGGAGATTGGGATTGACATATATACACTAATATGTATAAAACAGATAACTAATAAAAACCTGCTGTATTAAAAAGTAAATAAATTATGTAAGAGTTTTTCACAAGACATATTGGCAAAGATTATTTAAATTATAAAACCAGTTTTATAACTCTCAAGGGTATCTTGAGAGCACTCTCATACATTGCTAGTAGGAGTAATTCTAGTTATGAGAATTTATCCTTAGGAAATAATCATATATTCTTGTACAGGTTTTTTCAGTGCAGTGTTATTTATAATAAAGCCTATACATAACCTAGATGTTTAACGATAATAAATGAGTTAAACTGTGGTTTTTCTCGGGACTTCCCTGGTGGTCCAGTGGTTAAGACTCCACGCTCCCAATGCAGGAGCCCTGGGTTTGATGCCTGGTCAAGGAACTAGATCTCGCACGCCACAACTAGGAGCCTGTGTGCCACAACTAAGACCTGGCACAGCCAAAATAAATAAATAAATATTTTTCTAAACTGGTTTTTCTAAATGTTGGATTACAAATGTAGCTGTGAAAAACAATCATGCTTTAGAAAAATATGGGGAATATTTATGATGTATTATTAAAGAATGAAGGTTTCAAAACACTAAGTACAAATCCATCACGATTTTATTTTTTAAGTAAAGTATGAGCACAAAAGTAACATTAGAAGATTATATCTCAAAATGTTAAGAATGTTACTCAGTGGTGGGATTATAGGGTGGTATTTATTTTCTTTATATCTTTATTTGGATATTTTTTATAATTTTTAAGTTGTGCCATGACTACCTGAAAAAAAAAGGAATACACTTTATATAAGAGAGCTATTTTGTTTTAAGCACCTGTGGTAAGTGATATATATATTTTTTAAACTGGAAAAGACTGAGCATTCCATATACCACAACAAGGATGACAAAGGGGGAGAGTTTGCCTGTCAGATGAAACCATAGACTATTCAAACTGGGGGATGAGTTAGAAATAATTAATCCAACTCCCTTTATTTTATAGATGAAAAAATACAGTCTAAACTTACCCAAGGGCACAGAGATAGTGTTTAGAATCCAAACAATAATTGGATTTTCTAATTCCTAGAATCTTTATCTCATCTTTCTTCCTTTCTACTTATTGTATAATGTAATAGTTGGCAACTGTGTTCTTTTAAGTCTGAGAAAAGAGATGGAAAAGTTTTAGGATTTTACTATATCTTAAATAACATAGTAACGTAGCTTTTCTTCCTGTTTTTGAATTGGCATTTGCCTCCCCCACCCAAAAAAAATACCCATACACGGTAGTTATCTTCAGAGTAGCCCATTTGAAACAACACCTATAAATACAACTTCATCATGCTGATTTAAATATCTCTCACAGCCTCCCTTTTCACCCAGCTACCTTCCTCAAGGCCACAGACTGATTATAAGAGGTAATAACGTGGACTAAGAAGCCCTGATATCACCTCACTACTCACTTTAACACCCTCCTTTCAAAGCAAATCCATCTTTCAAGTCACCTCAAATTGGGTCTAATATCTGGTTATGAAAAGATTTCTGACACAAAACTCATTTAAATGTGGCTTCCTAACGATAAAGCAAGCAGCCTTGGTGCTCAGAGACTGCTGTCATTTAGATCAGAACAGATTATTGTCATCATTATGTAATTTTTGTTCTTTATAAAGAAAACCCTTTGGCGTTTACTTTACAATGGTTTTCATAGTTGCATGAGATAATTTGGGGAAGTAATCCGAGCGATTCTCTGACCCAGCATTTTTGGAAGAAAGTAACATTTTTCAACACCAATACTTAATGGAAATCTCTAAAGTAATATATTTTTAAATGATCAGAATATCAGGAACTTATAAATTTTTGGAGATTCTTAGGTGGTATGCAAACTTATCATTTCATTTGCTGACTTCTCAGTCAAATCAGGATCTGTGCTCTTGAATCAAAGATGCAAAAGCCTGTAAGGGCTTTCCTCTGTTATCTCCCCTGTAAATAATAGATTTTTTTCTACTTTATTTACCTGGAGAGGTGTACACAATATGAAAAGGCAAAGACTTGCCCTCCATAGGTCTGGTCTACCTAACGGATAAAGTGGGGCTTACCTGGGACCTCCATGAGTTAGTCTCTACCGTGTCTTCCAAAGGAAACAGAATACACTGTCCTCTGGCTGATACAAACAGAAGACAGCAGCTGTATGTGACCTTGTGTCTGACATGGTTCTGGCATCTGGACAGAATCTTTTTGGTAGCCTGTGCTTTGTCACTTTCTAGCAAGTACAGCAACTAGGCACCTGGGCCTAAGACTTAACCACTCCACAAGATCCCAGACCTCCTTGAAGGTAGGAGAAAGGGGTTCCAGTATTCTCAGCATTTAGTTATCAGTCTCAGATGGGCTTAGTGTTCAGTTAATGAACAGGAACCATGCCAGGGAGAGATACATGAGCTTAGACCTCAAAGGGTATGTCCTCTGAAGCTGAAATCATAAACCAGAACATCTGATGTGTATCTCATGCACAATGAAGGAGGGAGGACTGCTGACGGAAATGTCACAAGCAGCTGCTTTTAGCACTTGGCTCTCACCAATGAAGCTTCCCTCTCGGCCACTACACTCTACCCTCTTCCTGCATGAAAGCCATTTAGGGCTCCTTAGTTCTCATCCTGCACACTGTGAAACAGGCTATAAATTTATATCTATTAAATCAGTCTAGTTCATGGCTGGTTGATGTGCCTGGTGGGTTATAAGAGTGACTGGCTCGGGCTTCCCTGGTGGTGCAGTGGTTAAGAATCCGCCTGCCAATGCAAGGCACACGGGTTCAAGCCCCGGTCCGGGAAGATCCCACATGCCGCGGAGCAACTAAGCCCGCCGTGCGCCACAACTACTGAGCCTGCGCTCTAGAGCCTGCAAGCCACAACTACTGAGCCCGTGCGCCACAACTACTGAAGCCCGTGCGCCTAGAGCCCATGCTCCACAAGAGAAGCCACCACAATGAGAAGCCCGCGAACTGCAACGAAGAGTAGCCCGCACTCGCCACAACTAGAGAAAAGCCCATGTGCAGCAACAAAGACACAAAGCAGCCAAAAAAATAAATAAATAATTTTTTTTTAAAAAAAGAGCGACTGGCTCAGCTACTGTTTTTTTTTTGCGGTACGCGGGCCTCTCACTGTTGTGGTCTCTCCCGTTGCAGAGCACAGGCTCCGGACGCACAGGCTCAGCAGCCATGGCTCACGGGCCCAGCCGCTCCGCGGCATGTGGGATCCTCCCAGACCGGGGCACGAACCTGTGTCCCCTGCATCGGCAGGCGGACTCTCAACCACTGCGCCACCAGGGAAGCCCAAAAACCTTAATTTCTTGAGGAGAGTTTTCCTAATCCTACTTTCTTACTTCTCAAAACCAAGAAGTCCCCCAGTTTATCACTCCATAGCATCTGGTACTTCCCTTTTTGCAACCTTTGTCATGCTTATGATAATAGTTGTTCAGTGTCTATCTTCCCTATTAGTTTTTTGTTGTTTTTTTTTTGTGTGTGTGGTATGCGGGCCTTCCTCTGTTGTGGCCTCTCCCGTTGCGGAGCACAGGCTCCGGACGCGCAGGCTCAGCGGCCATGACTCACGGACCCAGCCGCTCCGCGGCATGCGGGGCCTTCCTGGAACGGGGCACGAACCCGGTTCCCCTGCATCGGCAGGCGGACGCGCAACCACTGCGCCACCAGGGAAGCCCCCCTATTAGATTTTAAGTTCCATTAAGGTAGGAATCATATCTGTCTTTTGCACCTGAATCTCCATGAAGCATTGTGCTTTGCACACATTTGGTGCTTTAATAAACATTTGTTGAATGAATGATGAATTACATCTTATAATTACTTTGAGATTCCTTTGTGAAAATCGGTGTTGAACTCTCTGTGCCTTCCTGATCATGCAGGTGATATTAAGAACAGATGTTGAATTAGAGCCAAAAGGACTGCTACTTATTGCTCAATTCCCCATACCTGACTACTGTTTGCCTTTTTGTATCACAATCTGAATTCTTATCATCATGGCAAATTATCTCCAACTCCCTAAGCAATCATTTTTAGGAAGATTGCAGTCGTGTTCATTTTTAAGTAAAACTTAGAATCCAAACTGGCTTTAGAGTTGAGTACTGTGTTTCTTAATATTTTCGTAAATTTAAAGAATATTAAGCTCCCATAGAAAAGATTTCATGTGATCTAATTACTTTGAGAAAGAGTTTGCCAGCTTCAAATACATTCTTACCCAAATGCCTTCTCGTTGACTCTAGGTGTTTCTGAAATATTAACCTGAACTTGAGTATCTAATTCTATCTAGAAACTTTTC
Organism: Physeter macrocephalus; assembly: GCF_002837175.3. NCBI lineage: Eukaryota > Metazoa > Chordata > Mammalia > Artiodactyla > Physeteridae > Physeter > Physeter macrocephalus. The sequence goes on along the minus strand of NC_041217.1, from coordinate 84,524,910 downwards.
AGGGTAGATTCGTAGTTGAAACAAGGAAAACCAGCTTCATATGCCATTTATTAATTCACTGATTTATTAATTCAATAGTTATTAGTGAACACTATAAGCCAGACACTAGTCTAGATATTTGGGAATATCAGTAAAACATTCTTGTCCTCAAGGAAATAATGATAGGACTATTGTAGTGTAAACAGTAGTCACCAAACATTCCTTTGCTCCTCTGCTTTTCCCAGCCTTCCTTCAACTAGGTTGGGGTCAAGTGATTACTTCTGGCTAAGGGCCTGAAGGAAGTCTTGTATCACTTTCAGGCTGAGGAAGTTATAAGCTGATGTGCCTCCTCTAACCCTTTCTCCCCCTCACAGTGACCTCGGAATTTACATGTTCCACGTGTACAGCTGCAAGATGGTAGATCCTGAGTCATCTTGGTTACTTGAGTGAAGGTGTGGAGTAGAACAACACAACATTCACTGCCTGCAAACCTTCACTGCCTGCCAACCTAGGGCATGTGTGAGATACATATTTTTGTTGGTAAGTCATTGAGAATTCAGGGTTTGACTGCTGGGACAGCCGGCATTAACTACCTTGAGTGATACAACTTCTATTATTTATTTAACACCTTTTATGTGCTAGTACACAGTACTAGGCTGTAACAGTGATTTATTATTGTTACAGCCCTGTCAATCACTTTCCTTGCCAAAAGGGAGGCTTTTTTTTTTAATTTTTTTTAATGTATAAATATATTTACTTATTTATTTTATTTTTGGCTGTGTTGGGTCTTCATTGCTACGCACAGGCTTTCTCTAGTTGTGGCGAGCAGGGGCTACTCTTCGTTGTGGTGCGTGGGTTTCTCATCGTGGTGGCTTCTCTTGTTGTAGAGCACGGGCTCCAGGCACGCAGGCTTCAGTAGTTGCAGCACGTGGGCTCAGTAGTTGTGGCTCACGGGCTGTAGAGCACAGGCTCAGCAGTTGTGGCGCATGGGCTTAGTTGCTCCACGGCATGTGGGATCTTCCCAGACCAGGGCTCGAACCCATGTCCCCTGCATTGGCAGGCGGATTCTTAACCACTGCGCCACCAGGGAAGCCCCAGAGTCTGTCTTCCGAATTACTTTTCAACTCTGAGCCACTGACGTCTGTATTTTCAATACAGTATCACCCTCTGTGCCATCAAGAGCACTGGCGATGCAGCATTCCTTAAGCAGGGCTCCACCATTTTTTTTCTGAGATTTTCTTCCAAGCTTCTGACATCCATTCTACATGTTTTCATGCTGGTGGTTTCTTGATCTTACTGGAAGGTGTCAAGGGAAGGTTTTCAGGCAACAACTAGGATTTGTATTTCTTGTGTTAATGGTGCTTAGTTTTTTTTTTTTTTTTCTTTTTTAACATCTTTATTGGAGTATAACTGCGGTGCTTAGTTTTTTGACTAAAACGTCCATGGGTTTCAGTTATCCAGTCACGCCATCAGGAATAACGACCAGGTTTGTGGATGAGCAGACAATAGCAACTACATTGAAACTGCTGAGCAGTGAAAACAACTGGAAAAGACCAATTGTCTCCATTTCAGAGATGTTAAAATGTGAAAATAGATGTATCTTGGAAGAGATAAAGTATTGTTTTTTTTACAAATAAGGATATATAATAATAAGTCCCCAAAAAGCTCAGCTACCCAGGAGCTCACATCATTCTCTGATCTCCATCCCATTGTTAGCACTCCAGTCCAAGCCTTCACAATCTTAAATCTAGGGCAATGCATTAAGAAAGGCCTGGGGTTAAGAGGAAAGAGAACTGGCTTTAGTGTCTGAAGACCTGAGTCTGACTCTCAGCCCTGTGGTTTTTCAGATGAGCTGCTCCAGGAGTCAAGTTGCTATTCTTTGGGGAAATACCTAATTCCGAAGGTTTTAGGAGGGGATTTAATGTATGAAAAAGCACTTTAACTGCAAAATTTATATGCAGAGGACAAAGAACTAATATTTGTTGAGGGCCAGGAACTGTGCTGGGTACTTTGCTTGCATTATCTCATTTGATCTGATGTAAATGCTGAGGCATGTAGTGTCTTGATCATCTTGCTATCTAATCCACTTAATTCTGTATTAAGTTTTTTTCCTAAAATACCTCTTTCCTTGTCTCATGCCTTAAAGCAGAAATCATCTGTGCTACTGTTTGGATGACAAACAAGTTGATGACTGTGAGCCTGTCACAGAACTGCAGCCTCTTACTTGCTCTTCTTGCCTTGTAGCTAGAAACACTTGAAATAAGAGACCCTTGGGCTACCAGTGTACTGCCTTCTCTGTGACTCTGGTGCCAAAACTAGCCCCCGAGGACCATGCAGAAAGTTTTTACTTATGGTAAAAGTCCAAAATGGATCCAAGATTCGGGGTGTTAAGCTAAGCGAGCATTAGGCAATGTGAACCGATTCAGATGTGCATAAAGTTGGCATCCAAAAAACCATAGAAAACAGAGCCCCCAGTGACAAGAATATAGTTTGGGGGGCTGTAACTCTATTCATGGGCGGAGAAGTTACCAGCAAGAAATCTAGTTCTGGGGAATAGAAGTATAAGACAGGAATCCCCTTAAAGCTCGATTACCTTTGAGACTGAATCATTGAACTAGTGACTTAGTCTCCTCATGTTCTTCTAGCAGGAAGAATTTGAGTCCTTGAATTGAGTGAAGCTGAAACTACAAGTTAGGGTTGTAGATTCAAGCTCAAAGACTAGAGCATTACAAAGTTAAGAGCTAAGCACATTGTTACACCAGGTACGTGAAATGCTATCTTGAAATACAAATAGGCGGGTGTGAGGTGGAGTGAGGTGGGGTCTAAAGCAATAAACTTTATATATTTCAAATGTCCACAGGATAACTTTTAAAGCCTCAAAGGGGCAAAGATCCACAAAAATTGGGGGGCCTTGAAGACCCATATCAAGGCCACCATCTTAGGACACCTCCAACAGCAGTGCTATAATGTTTAATTTATAACTCAGTGTAACACTCATATTGTTCTCTGATTAGTTTATATTTACATTGACTCTACATTAAGATTTTAAGCTTATGGGTAGTAATAGCATCTTACTTTTTAAAATGTTCTACAGGGCTTCCCTGGTGGCACAGTGGTTGAGAATCTGCCTGCCAATGCAGGAGACACGGGTTCGAGCCCTGGTCCGGGAAGATCCCACAAGCCGCGGAGCAGCTAAGCCCGTGCGCCACAACTACGGAGCCTGCGCTCTAGAGCCTGTGGGCCACAACTACCGAAGCCCGCACACCTAGAGCCCGTGCTCCGCAACAAGAAAAGCCACCGCAGTGAGAAGCCCACGCACCACAACAAAGAGTAGCCCCTGCTCGCCGCAACTAGAGAAAGCCCACGCGCAGCAACAAAGACCCAATGCAATCAAAAATAAATAAATAAATAAATAAAATGTTCTACATGTGCAGTACCTAGCATAATGCTATATAGATCTAAAAAAATTTATTAATGTCACCCTTTCCTATTTGAATCTGGTGCAGTTTATATATGATCTCTATAAAGGTGAGAACCTAGATTACTTTTTACCATTCAGCACGTAATTTTCCGAGAAACCAGCCACTCCAGAAAGTCTATCTTATTTGTAGAACTATTGCAAAATCTGACACTCCTCTTCACTTCACTGGAATGCCCTTGTAATTGCCAAATGTTGCCTTGCCTCATGGAAATTCTTGGCCAGACCTATGGATTGTTGGCCCTTGCAGCTGTTGACCCTTGAAGTCCAATTCTCCTATAACATTAAATCAAACAACGTTTCTTAGTGACCTAATAAGAACAGGCACTGAGCTAGTTACCATCAAAGGTACAAATATATGATCACTGCCCTCAAGTAGTTTATAGTTTATATAAAAACAAACATCAATATTTAAATAGTGTAAAGACAACTGACAGATGATACAGAAAAAAATGAACTTACTGGAGGATACGACATCATTTTTACCCCTTTATCTAGAAAGCCAGATCCCAGTGTCAGAGCTCCCCATGCCCTGTTTTCCTTCATGTTACTCTTTTGAGGTGCACTTTTGGAAGAGATATGATGTCCTTGTCCTATATAAGTCTTCCATGTACCTTGGGCCATCTCCTGGATGTCTGGTTCTCATCTCTTGACCTAAGGTTACTCAATGGCACTCATTGAGATTCCTGCCTTGGGAAATGTCCACCTCTTCTCTTTACTACTAATTCTGTACATTAGGGCCTATACTCTTGTTGATTTTGTTTTTCAGTTTTCTAGACCTGCAGACCTTGGGCTGGTACAAGGCCACAAAGATATATTTATTCATGTTGTCACAAGACTTACTTTCTTCCCCTAGGATGTTGGGCCAGAATATATATGATTTCTACTCATCCTCATCACTCTGCCTGGACTATAATTTTCCCTGGGACAGCCTTTTCTTCTGAGATGAAGAGATTGTCAAAAGCAGTGCAGCAACCACTGCCTCCTGTTCCTTCACCGCATTTTCCCTGTTCCCTCCTTATCCTCTCTTCCTTGGCGACCTCATCTGTTTCCCTATGAGAATGAATGTTATCCCATTCCAAGTCTTCAATCAATGTGTTCTAAAAGGAGAGAAAGCCTAAGAGTATGAGTCAACTTTATTCCTGGTACTGAACCCTTTTTGTTCTCTTGTTAGTTGCCCTGCGGAACAGGGAAGGGAAGTGCAGCTTCTACTTGTCACTTCTATTTTTCTAATTCTCTTTCCCTTTCATAAAAAGGAAGTGAATTGTGGTCAACCTATTTCATTAAGTTAAAAGAGATCCATTGAAAAGAAAGTGATAACACACTGAGCTCCTGTTATATGCACATAGGGCGTTATGAAGTATTTACTTTATGGTGCTTAACATGTTACAATTGACTTTATTAACCTTAGTGTTGGCTTCTTAGGCAAAAACAGAATCAGACTACCCCAGGAGATGAACAGGCATCTGCCTGGTGGCCTGACAGTTGAAAATGCTCTCCTTCAACTTTTCCAGGTGTGGAGAGGGTAACTGTGACCTACCTTTCTGTCCTCACCTTATATTTCAGTGATTTATATGTGCAGCTAAGCCTCCATTATAATGCAACCTCCTGGAGGAGAGAATCTTATTTTCTCACCCATCTTTGTTTCCCTCCACATCATCAAGTTGCACATCCACATTGCACATGCCAATACTCGACAATTGTTTTTGATAAATCAATCAGTCAAGCAAGCCTTGCCAAAGTGGTCGCCTGTCGTTACTGCCTGGCTTTGTGGAAATCTTTCAACCCTGCGTGTCGGTTCTCTTGAGTGTTAACAATAACAACAACAACAATAATAGGTGTTACCTGTGCAACCATGAGCAACAACTCCCGTGAGAGCCAATGACAATGAGAGAAAGGGCAAGGAGTCATGTTGGGAGCACAATCATTCGACCCTGCCTCAAACAGACCCAGGGAACAGCTCTGAGGAATTACATCCAGAAGGGAGCCGCTGGAGAACACCCACATTCAACACCAGTATCTATGACTTTCTGCACTCAGGAGACAGTCCCTGAGAGACCTTGCTCCCTGTCTCACACCGGGAGTGAAGAAGGGGGGCCTCTCTCTCTGGCTCCAGCCTGGAAACTTGAGTGGTTCCCTGACACAAGGATTGCTGAGAGACTGAGCAGATGCAATAAGAATGCCTGTGCTCTTCCCTGACTTCCTATTTTGACCATCTCCCTGCTCTTAGTCTCCACAGTGGAGGGATCAGAGGCTTGAGCCATGCCAAAGATACAGGAGAAAGATCTGGAATATACCTCAGTGGGTAGGGAGGGGAGCGTACAGAGAGGAATGTTCAGAAAGCAAACTCCATGCAAGAATCTGGAGTCATAAAGGAGCCAAGTCTTCCACTCAGTTAACCCGCAGTCACTGGTGGGAGCGTCATTTTAATGTATGATTTTTGCGGAAAGGTGGGATATGGTAAATCATGATACTTCGAGGGGGTGGACCTGACAGTCTAGTCCCCTGGTTGGCCTTCAGTGAAGAGAATCAGTACCAGTGGCTTGACTTCCCTGATTCACCCTACCCATCTCCCAGCACCATCTAGAGATCTCTCCAGGGAGAGGCTGTGGCTATTATTGAGTCTATCCAGTGTCCTGTGTTTATGCACCAGGAGCTCTGGGTCTACCTGAAATTCTTTCCATCTGGCAGAACGGAGCTGGGAATGGTAGGCCTCGAAAGGGCTTCAGTTCTCGACCTTTCCAATGTGGCAGCCCAGTAGTGCTGGAAAAATATTGCTCTGGCAGGACCCTCTTCCTTTTCCTTGTTCCCTGTAGATGTGTAAAATCCTCACCTGCAGCAGGAGAAGAGAGAGGAGTTTGTCCACACCATTCTTTCCCTGTCATCACCTGCTGTTCATAGTTGCTGCATAGCACATGTAGGCAGTGAGGCATCCATTACTTGACTTTAAACTCTGCAGTTACCCTGGGCCCAAAGGTTCTGGGAGCAGCTTCCCTCCTTTAAGTCTTTCTTTTGTTTTTTTTAAAGATTTTGTGTTTTTTTTGATGTGGACCATTTAAAAAGTCTTTATTGAATTTGTTACAGTATTGCTTCTGTTTTATGTTTTGCTTTTTTGGCCAGGAGTCATGTGGGATCTTAGCTCCCCGACCAGGGATTGAACCCGCACCCACTGCATTGGAAGGCAAAGTCTTAACCACTGGACTGCCAGGGAAGTCGCTCCCTCCTTTAAGTCTTGACTGCTCTAGCCAGTAGGACTTCCAGACTTCTCTTCACTAGTTGCAAGGAATTCATAAATTCCATGTTGTTATCAGCAGGAGACTCCCAGGCATTCTGGAAGCTCGACATGAGAGTAGGAATGGCTGCTGCTGCTGGACCTACAGCAAAGAGCCAAGGAAAAAAGTCACTTAACACCGTGTGCACCCCACTCCCCCAGAGCTGGCACAGCCGAAGGAGTCTGCAGAACCACGTAAATCTTCCTCCAAGCAGTCTGTCTCTACAGTAGCTGCAGAACAGTGTTTTTGTTACCTTTTAGTTTTCAGTAGATGGGTGAAAATGGATAGCAACAGTCTCTGTTTCTGAAGCTAGAGAGCCAACCAGCAAAACTTTCAGGAAGGAGAAGGCAGCTTCCGCCAGAGGGGTCTTGTCTCTTATTGTCGCTGTCAGTACTTTTGGGCCTCAGTGAGAGGACTTCCCCCTAAGAACCTGGAACTAAAGTTGCCCTTTTAGACTTAAACCTTCAAATCAATGCATAATGGATCAAAGTATAGTTGTTCAAAATCTGGGGATTCCCTGGTGGTCCAGTGGTTAGGACTCGGCGCTTTCACCACCAAGGGCTCAGCTTCAATCTCTGGTTAGGGAGCTGTGCGGCAATCAATCAATCCAATCAATCAACCAAAATCTTAGTAAAAGAAGAATTATGCTGTAACCTGAAAAAAAAAATAACCTAAATTCAGGAAAGAATTGGTCATCCCTAAAAACAGGAAGAAAAGAGGGTCTAAGAAGCAAATGCTGGGGCTTCCCTGGTGGCACAGTTGTTAAGAATCTGCCTGCCAATGCAGGGGACACAGATTCGAGCCCTGGTCCGGGAAGATCCCACATGCCACGGAGCAACTAAACCCGTGCGCCACAACTGCTGAGCCTGTGCTCTAGAGCCCATGAGCCACAACTAGTGAGCCCCCGTGCCACAACTACTGAAGCCTGCGTGCCTGGAGCCCATGCTCTGCAGGAAGGAGAGGCCACTGCAATGAGAAGCCCGTGCACCACAATGAAGAGTAGCCCTCGCTCGCTGCAACTGGAGAAAGCCCACGCGCAGCAAGGACACAGTGCAGCCAAAAATAAATAAATAAAATTAAAAAAAAAAAAAAGAAGCAAATGCTGGCGGTGTTTATCCAGGTGTTTTTAGGTGAGAGGTTACACTGGCCTGTTCAATTCTACAGGCAAGTAAATTGCTGCTTTGGAGTTGGATGAGTTTGGTTCTATCAAACATTCATACATAAAACAGACACCCTTGTTTCTGATTCCATGCTCTGCAAGCAGCCTACTCTTACAATCTGATTCTCAGGTGCTGGTCACAGGACATGAATGTTTTAGCCCTTGGCTATTATATTTCTATTCATAATTTTCATTATGAATAAACTGGTGCTCTGATTTTGAATACCAGCTTCTGGAAGCTTGAGTCTGCTCTGGGAGATGAATCCACAATCTATGTGTTAATTGATTGAATTTCTAAGCCTATAGGACTGAGGACCAGAAGTACACCCTGGTGAGTCATCAAAGTAAAACTATGCCGTGGAGGACCTTTTGGGGTCCCTGGAAGCTCCCTGACTGGTTGTGGTCAGTATCCTTCCTACTCATACTCCTAAAGTTATAAGACCTAGTGAGCATTTTATCTATATTCAGGGACTGGCAGGATAAAATTGTGTTTGGGATCCTGGTCTGGAGTCCGAGAGACTTGGTATATATCCTTTCTTCCATTTTTAAATTAAGCAAATTGTGTAATCTTTCTGTTTCAATTTTTCTCACTTGTGATTTGGGGATAACAAGTGTCCTCAACACAGAATTGTTTGGAAACAAATGAGACAGCATGTTAAGCACTTCATGCAGTACCAAACATAAAGTGATGCTTAATAAATAGTAGTTACTTATATTTTAATAGCTCTCACTAGATGCCAGGCACTATGCTAAGCGTTGATATATTTGCCCAAAGTCAAACAGCTGGCGAGTGGTAGAACTGGGCATTGAACCAGGCCAAAGCTAATGTATTTGACTACTAGGTTAAACTGTCTTTGATGGCTTAACAAACACAGCAAAACTTACCCTCCTGAAAAGTGTCCTCTCCTTTAGAGGAATACATTTGGAAGACTGTATATGTTTTCCTAAACCTATTCAGAACTCCTCTTTTGGACTTACCTGAGAAATCTGTGATATATTTTTGGAACACCCTTAACAAGGGCAAATCTTTGTTCTTTAAGAGAAGATTTGGTCTTCCTGGACTTCCCTGGTGGTGCAGTGGTTAAGAATCCGCCTGCCAATGCAGGGGACACGGGTTCGAGCCCTGGTCAGGGAAGACTCCACATGCCGTGGAGCAACTAAGCCCGTGTGCCACAACTACTGAGCCGGCGCACTAGAGCCCACGAGCCACAACTACTGAGCTCGCGTGCCACAACTACTGAAGCCCACGTGCCTAGAGCCCGTGCACCACAACAAGAGAAGCCACTGCAATGAGAAGCCTGTGCACTGCAACGAAGAGTAGCCCCTGCTCACCACAACTAGAGAAAGCCCGCACGCAGCAAAAAAGACCCAATGCAGCCACAAACAAATAGATAAATAAATAAATGTGTTTAAAAAAAAGAGAAGATTTGGTCTTCCTTAATAACAAAACTTACTCAGTGCCAAGCCCAGTAAATAAAGCAGAGAATTACAATGAGAAATGCCTTCTTTGGTCAAAAAACATGCGGTCTAGAAAGCAATTCCACAGTTTTGTCAGAAGCAGCAAATACTTCATCATCACAGAGCGTTTTCTATTGTTGCTGACTTCACTCTCCTGCCACATTGGTTTCGTATGGGGTGAAGTTAGTAAATATGTATTGTTATTAACAAATTAGATTAATTTCAAATGGTTGAATTATTGTAACTGAAGACTAATTTGGTGGATTAACATAAAATGAAGAAGGATCCCCAGTGAAGGCCTTGTCCTTTTAACAGTTCTATTATTGACATGAAAGTATGCTCATCAAACCTGTAAATCAAAGCTGGGAATAGGTGATTTTAGAAAAGGGGGGAGGGAATTGAAAATTTAACAGAGTAAAATGTAAGGTGCTTTACTTCGAGCTAGAAAAAATTAACTGCGTGTACAGGATAAGAAATATAGCATAGCAGAAGCACATTAGAAAAATGCTTGGAAGTTTAGTAGATAGGAACTCAACCTAAGTTAATGACTGCCAAGAAAAATACTAAGATATTAAGCTGAATTAAAGGAAGCATAGATTCTAGACAAAGGAGGTGACATACTCTGCTGATTAGCTTTCTGGAAACGACAATATAAGAGGGTTTAGGGTCAAACTGAACTGTATTCAGGGAGTTCCCTGGTGGTCCAGTGGTTGAGACTCCACTCTTCCAGTGTAGGGGGCACGGGTTCAATCCCTGGTCAGGGAACTAAGATCCTGCATGCCGCTTGGTGCAGTCGAAAAAAACAAAAAAACAAAACCAAAATGAAACAAACAAACAAAAAAACTGAACTATATTCAGAAGAGAATAATCATTATGGTAAAAGAATATGAGAAATGTTGAATTGTTAGGAGACGTGTTGTTTGAAGGTGAAAGATTGGGGGGCATGATTGATTTCTTTAAACATTTAATGTATAATCACATGGGGATGTGAGTGGAAGCTTCATTGAGATAGATTTTTAGTTCAGGATGCAAAAGAAATGTATACAAGTGACAAAAAAACTAAAAATGAAATGAGGTTTCAGGAAAAAGTTTCCCCATCACTTGAGGTGCTCCAGAGAAAAAGAAACTCAACAACTTACGTCTTTCTCCCCAAGAGAGGACTCAAACCTATCAGATCCTGTTTATAATCATCACCATCATCCAAAAGCAACCTTAAAGCACCCACATGTATTGTGAAGGTAAAGTGACCAACTATCCTGATTTTCCCAGGACTGAAGGAAGGCCTTCCTGGGGTGCAGGACTTAAGGGTGCTAAACTAGCAAAAGTCTCATGCAAACCTCGATGAGTTAATCACCCCATAGGTGAAGGAATCTTACATTAAGTGGGTCCTTTAAGGAATGGTTAAGACAAACATAAAAGATATGCAATCAAACCTTCCTTGAACCGGCACATGAACAAGTGAAAGCATTGTCCTTTCTCTTCCATATAAGTGAAATTTCTAGATATATGAAGCTTACTTTTAAAATACCAACAAGTTTATATATTTTAGATTTATAATGTCCTAAAACATATTACATAGTTCTTTATGCTCTTTATCAGACAATGTGGAATATAGATTTGTCTTTTTTTGAAAATATATTAAGAAAAAATTAGAATTAAAATATACAGTAGCCATAAAACAAAACAGGTAAGACTTAGGTTTTAAAGTCTGACAGATGTGGGTTTGAACTTGCTTCTGTCAATTACAACGTGTCAAGTTACTTAATCTGTGTCTCAGTTTTCTCAACTATAAATTGGGAATAACATTTGTACCTACTATGTAGAATAGTGCCCAATAGACCGTAATAAGCACTCAATAAATGGTAGGAACTTTACCATTATTGTTAATAACCACCAGAGTTATTGTCTGAGCTAAATAGCTCCAGCTGATTGCACTGTCTTCTAGATCATCTGAACAGACTCTGCTGTCTGCTATCAGTATCTCTGGTCTGTATACTTGATCCCTATATTTTATACACAATTGAATTGAAGTACGAGGGCACTTAAAACTCCAAAGGAGCAAAGTGCATGTGCTTTTTGATGGCTATTTACTCATTTATATCTAATCCCTGGAGTGTGTTCCAAATACTTGGGAGTTCTAGAAACATTGCCTTCCTATAAGTGTGACATTACAAAAATCAATCAATTAATCTACCAATTTTACCAGCAGTTTGAAGTCAAAATGATAATTTTCAAACATAATTTTCCAAAGGTTCCTCTCTTTGTTCTACCACCCATTTTGTACCAAAAAAATCTCCCTTTTTAATTTTTTTGGCCACTCCATGTGGCTTGCAGGATCTTAGTTCCCCCACCAGGGATTGAACCCTGGCCACGGCAGTGAAAGTGCCGAGTCCTAACCACTGGACCACCAGGGAATTCCCCCCACCAAAATCTTTTTTCTTATCTAATGGTTCCTCAAATGCTAAAGAACTACTTGGACAAAATGTGCATCTGAACTTTATTAGTTTTCTCAGGGAAGCCCAGGAAAGGAATATTTCTAAAGCACAAAAATGAGCCTTTTCAGACAGTAAAAGTTTTTCCTTTATAACCTTACCCTTGACTCTATACTGAAACAGCAGTATATAAACATACATGTGAGAATCACAAGGAGAAGTCTCTGTATGTATAAAGGAACATGGAGGCACCCAACATGGCTGCACTGACTTTCCCTTCCCTCCTCTCCCCTCCTCCCACCTGCAGTCCTAAGCATTCCAACCGAAATCTGTGGGTCACCACTTAATCAATTGCACTCCTCATTTCAGTACTGGACAAAGATTACCCATTCACGTTTTTCTCTTAAACCCACAGTACTGCCCTGAGGTGTAACTTGGGAGAGAAGAAATACTTCAGGAGAGCAGGTAAAGTCATGTATACTGGCATCATTTGAAAGTCACAGAGTTTTCTAAAAAAAAAATCTCTCAGGGCTTCCCTGGTGGCGCAGTGGTTAAGAATCCGCCTGCCAATGCAGGGGACACGGGTTCGAGTCCTGGTCCTGGAAGATCCCACATGCTGCGGAACAACTAAGCCCGTGCGCCACAACTACTGAGCCTGGGCTCTAGAGCCTCCGAGTCACGACTACTGAAGCCCGTGCGCCTAGAGCCCATGCTCCGCAACAAGAGAAGCCACTGCAATGAGAAGCCCGTGCACAGCAACGAAGAGTAGCCCCCGCTCACCGCAGCTAGAGAAAGCTCGCACACAGCAACAAAGACCCAACGCAGCCAAAAATTAATTAATTAATTAATTAATTAATTTTAAAAAAATCTCTTCAGTCCAAAGTTAACCTATTTGAAACTGACCACTGGGAGTTGGCCTCCTGTCTAAAGGTTTAACTGTAAGTAAACAATCTAAAAAAAATTTTAAAGACCTTGTTTTTGATCAGAGTGTTCAAAGAAAGACTTTTGTGGGTAAAAGTTCACTAGGCTGAAACAATAGAAACATTGGAGAGTGGAATATGGCCTTCACCCTTAAAGCAGAGGGTCCTAGTTCACCTTTGCTGGCCTCCATCATAGGAGAGTATGGATACAGCTTAGTTCACCTCTCAGAATATTTTGCAACTTGACCTTTAATAATAGGAGAGTCAATTAGAAATTACTGTGTTCAGCAGTTGAGCATTTATCTAGCTCTAGGAAAAGTTGGGAACGAATTTCAGCAAGGTTGATCTTCACTTAGCAAATAACCTCCTGAATTATTTTTAATGATTAAAAAGTGAAAGGAAAAAAGTAGCAGGAACTTTCCCACTCCCTTGTGCCTGTATGGATCCCACTATAGATTCTCAAATTGCCTATAAAGACCATTCAGAACTGAAAAGAGATAGTCAGTCTAACCCATCCCCTGATTTAAACCTTACTTTTTAACCTTTAAGAGAGAGAGAAATGAACCTAATCCTTCATTAATGAGCCTCTAAGCTAGGAGAGGCCAAAAGTAATTACTATTTCAAGAGTATGAAAGTAATGACAGGTCCATGAGTTTGCCTATGTGCTCTAGTTGTGGCAACCATATGTCAAATTATCTCAGATAGTCCAGATTTTACACATTTTATCTCAGAAGTTCTTTACTCCTCAGATCACGAAGATCAGAGATTTTTCAGTTTGTAAAATATGATTATTTTAGCTAAAGCCTCATATGCTCTGTTAACAATAATGATGTGCAAAGCTCTTTTAGGCTGAGGGAAGGCTGTTGAAGAACAAATAATCATCTTCCACCCCCTAATGACATCTTACCAAAGTAATAACTAGTCATATTGCCTATATGATTTAAACGCCCACCAAAAGAACAGCGGTTATCGCAATTATTGTTAGAATTATCCCGTCCCTCTCCTTACTCTAGTGTAAGTGGAGAAAGAAGGAGAGGGGTACTGGTTGATGTCCCTCTGAGTTGTCCTCCTCCTAGTTGGAAGTACCGTGCTCTTCCCAGGTCCCCACGGCATCCTAGGCTCTTCACCAGCCATTTGCTCCATCATGGGTCACCACTCAATACAGATCACTGCCCCAACTCCTGGACACAGTTCTCTTTGTAGGACGTTGTTCCCTCTGATGGGCGCAGCATATGAGTAAAAGTGAGGTGGGGCGCACTTCTCTTTACAGTTTCATCCCTTTATTCTCCACACCTCCACTACACTAGGTAGGTCTATTAGACTTAGTGATTGGTTGGAGTAACTTAAAGAAACCACAGTGTAGGAAGAAAAAATATTTTTAACTGAACTCGAAATCTGTGACAGTTAGGAGCTCTATTTAAGCTGCCTTCATGGAGGTCCCATCAAGACTTCCATTTAATCTCATTAATTAGAAACTTAGGCTCATCGCCACATAGACTTGCTGCTTCCAGAGTGAAGTCCATATTTCTCTCTCAAACCTCTCATGTCACAATGGTTTCAGCCTAGTGAACCCACAAAAAACTTTAGAAGGGAGGCCAGCGTAATTAAGTGCCCTGACCCCACCACCACCATAGAGAAAGTCAGGGGTTAGAGAATGAAATGGGATTAGTGATATTAATTGATTGTTATATATTTTTTGTAGATCCTAGTTTTAGGGGATCAATAGTAATGCTGCTAAATGACCTTTCTGATAGGCCCAGGAAAGCTAACGATACATTCCATCTATCCTAGATGATCGACATGTAGATAACCAGTCTAATCTTTCTCTAATCTTTCTCTTTTTTTGGCTGTGTTGGGTCTTTGTTGCTGCATGTGGGCTTTCTCTATTTGCAGCGAGTGGGGTCTACTCTTCACTGCGGTGCACGGACTTCTCATTGTGGTGGCTTCTCTTGTTGCAGAGCACAGGCTGTAAGCACGCAGGCTTCAGTTGTTGTGGCACACGGGCTCAGTAGTTGTGGCGCACGGGCTTAGTTGTTCCGCGGCATGTGGGATTTTCCTGGTCTAGGGATCGAATCTGTGTCCCTGGCACTGGCAGGCAGATTCTTAACCACTGCGCCACCAGGGAAGTCCTATAATCTTTCTACCATACCCTCAGGTCTGAGAACCTTGCCATTTCCTAACCTCTGCTGTGTGGCTGTCTGCCTACTTTGGGAAGCTCTAACTAGTACCCAGGAGTTGGTCTCATCCCAGGAGCTTTCTCTTGCTGCTCCCAGTAGCTCATTCTCTGAGTCTGAGTTATTCAGTCCAAAAACCCCAAATGCTTCAGATAGCTCTCACAGAATAGTCCAGGTGGGCACATGGGCCCTCTAAGTGTGATCCCTATTTAAGTCTCCTCACCACTGTGATTAGCAAATATGCCTGTTTATTCTTAAAATTGTCCAGCCAATAACTGTTGGCACACAGATGCACACACATATACAAACCTTTCAGGAGCAAATGTTAAATCACAGAAACAACGTAAAATCTAAACTAAAGCTCTTAAACTGCTTATAAAGGGAATTCTCCCACAGACATGTCTCATCAGCATGGTGTTTTGTTGTTGTTGTTGCTGTCTTTAAATGAGTTCTAATGTCTTTAAAGGGGGCATGTAATTCCCATTTCCCCCAGTCAGGTTTAGTTTAATAATTTAAAACTTTCTTCTATTATGCCACCAAACATTTTTATTTGTTCAACAAATATTTACTGAGCTCCAACTATAAGTCAGGCATATTCATACTCAGAATAGGGCGATGAGCAAAACAAAGCTCCCTGCCCTCATGAAGCTTACATTCTAGTAAAGGAAATAATTTCATTATTCATGGTAAAGAGCCTATTGTTAATGTCTATAATACTGAAGATTTAATATATTCTGGCTTTAATTCAGAATTATCTGCCTTGAATGTACATTTTTCATGTAATCAGGAGATTTTATCTCAACTCAAAGTAACTATGTTATTAAATACCCATTTAGCAATGAAATGTTCAAATGTAACCTGTCTGTGACCAGTTTACTCAATAGGGAATATTAATGACATTGAGGTCATTACACTTGGGCTTACTCTATGCACAAATTAGTTAATACCCTTCAGTCTCATAGCCACAGACTCTGCTAACCTGGCCAGTCCTCCTTCAGAGGCCTGCAGCTGGAAACAAGAGCAATGAAGGAATGATAGATTAGGTGTCCATTCGCGCCTTTGGAAAAACAACTTAACGTCCACTTCCTGATGATGGTGTTCCAAGAGGCATGCCGGACAATAGTGTCATTGTGATTAAATGTGGCTCAGGGCAGTCTTCACACTTTAAGCTCTCCAGGTTCCCCTCTGTCTCCACCAGCCAGGAGAATCATGAAGGAGTTCTTTTCCTTGGATGAGATCCTTGGGATAGGATTGCAGTCCTTTCATTTCTGTGCTGCTTCTGTGGTATCGTCTTCTGTCTTCAAGAGAGTTTCTGAACTATTGATGCAAATAATTTAAGAGAATAACAAATGTGATGAGGTGTTTTGAGAATTTAAGCTGACACATTCTGGTACTCAGACATGTTTGGAGGACCTGGCTGCTAAGGTTCCATGGATGTGAAGGATTAAGAATGAGTTCATCCTAAGGGAAGAGAGGACCAAAAGGCAGGGTTGGGAGAGAGGAGTGATTCTGGGCACAGACCAGATTCATGTTTGAATCCTAGGGAAAGGGAGCTAAGATAAAGGGCATGTAAAACCCTTTATTTTAAAAAAGAGTCGTTTCCATAAAATCTCTGTGAGCCATCAGGACCTTAAAGTAGCTCCTTCAGATCGGCTGTGTCACTGTATGGAAGAAATTGGAGGTGAAGAGTGCTTTTGCCAGTTGGAATTTCTATTGTAACAGACTGAAACGGCCAGGATCGGGGCCCCAAAAGAAGGAGGGGCAGCATCCCACCTCAATGAGCATTGGCTACAAAGCACAGACATCAGTGGCTTCAGGTGCTGTGGGGCCTGTCATCAGTGTGTACTTACAGGTTGGCTTTAGGATGGCAGGAGATTTCACCAAAGTGAATCAGAGTCAGGAAAGTGCATGTAGGTGTGGCTAAGTGCCATAGTCAAGACTGGTTCCACAGATTTCTCACTACCAGAGAAGTGAGCTGTAATATGGAAAGGGGGAATGCTAAAATGAACCCTGAAATGCTGGACTGGAACTGGAAATATCAATATGAACACAATGCTTTATAAGTGTGTGTGTGTGTGCGTGCATGCATGTGCACATGCGTGTGCATGTGTGTGTGTGTGTGTGTGAGAGAGAGAGAGAGAGATAGAGCAAGCAAGCGAGCCTGAGCCTGTTCTCTGAGAAAGCCTACAAGCAATGACACACCAGTACAAATTAGCACACCTAGAATCTGAACTTTTCTAAATACTATTCTCCACTAAAGAAACCAGGGCTTCTCAGGTAAGTGGCTTATTTCAGGACTTGTGCTAGGAAAATACAAGAAAAGCCTGGAATATCTCGTGTCATAAAGTCAGGAAGCGTAAAGAATTTTGGAGACATGTCAAAAGGAGAGTTTGAAGGGACTCCCACTATCCAAATCAGGGACAATTTTAGCATCAAAATAGTGTCAATAACAGATTATAACCCACTGAATAAAATAAGAATCTATGAGTCGTAATGGTATAAATAAATTGCCAAACAAATCATGTAGAAGAGAACATTTTTCCTTACTATAGAATGCCAACTAAAAAATATACAAGGAATGATAAAATTATAAAAAATCACCATTTGGCAATCATCATAGTAATAATTGACTCAGGCAAGAATCATCATTGGATGCTAAAACTAGTGGGTAAATTTTGATGAGAAACAAGATATTTAAGTAACCTCAAAGTATCTCCCTACAAGATACTTAACTATAAAGGGAAAAATAATAATTTTAAAATGGAGAAATCTAGCAGTTTCTACCTTAACACGTCATTAAAGGTAACTTCAATAGAATTGGAACAATTCAACTCCTAATATTATGTACTGTGATCGCATCACTTCTGTGGTATTCCTGCTTAGAATGCATAACCTGAAGCTAATCATGAGGAAACATCAGACAACCCAAATTGAGGAACACTCTACAAAACAACTGGCATGTAACTCTTCAAGTATGTCAAGGTCATGAAAAACAGTGTGGAAAATTTCTTCCAGATTGAAGGAGATTAAAGATACTTACAACTGAATGCAATGTATGATCTGGATTTTTCTTTTACTGTAATGGGTATTATTGGAACAATTGAACAAAATTTGAATGAGGTCTGTAGATTATATCATATTATTGAATCAGTATTGCACTGTAGTTATAAAAGAGATTGTCCTTGTTTTTAGGAAATACACACTGCATTACTTAGGGGAAAATGGTATCATGTCTACAACTTATTCGCAGACAGAAAAAAGTTCAGAAAAAAAAAAGATAAATAAGTAAATACATACACACATACAGAGGGAGAGAGTGTGCAAGCCCACACTAGGTATTAACCTAGGTTACTAGGAGAAAGAGTTGAAATTAACAGGCAATTTACACAGGACTACTTTCAGAAATTCTGAGAACATGCCCCTAAGCCCTTTTATTGGGTGCCCAGTGCCAATTTATGTTGTAAGATAAGGGAGAGCCCACACAGCAGAGTCTTGAATACCAGTGAGTCATTCTCTCTGTTTGAGACACCTATGTAACATTCTTCTAACAGAAAGTCAGTTTGACTCATCTCAACTTCTGTTCCACAAATGCCCCTACCAAAAATTGTTTCTTTAACTTTCATCTTCACGTTGAGTCATTAGAGTCAAAAATTCCACACAACTCTCCTGCCTGAACAATAGAATAATCTTTTTTTTTTTTTTTGGCCATGCTGTGCGGCATTCAGGATCTTATTTCCCCAACCAGGAATCGAACCCATGCCCCCCTGCAGTGGGAGAGCGGAGTCTTAACCACTAAACCACCAGGGAAGTCCCAGAATAATCCATTTTCTGATGAACAGATTTAATTCAGATAAATTAAAAATAGTTTTCTAGGGACTTCCCTGGTGGTCCAGTGGGTAGGACTCCACGCCCCCAATGCAGGGTGCCTGGGGTTCAATCCCTGGTCAGGGAAATAGATCCCCCATGCATGCCGCAACTAAGACCCAGCACAGCCAAAATAAATAAATAATAAATAAATAAATATTTTTTAAAAAATAAAAATACTTATCTAATATATGGATAAAATATTTTGGACCCAAAAGTCAAAGCGGATTAAAAACCAGGACAGATCACAGATTGAACCACCACCATCCTCTCTTTGCTGTATTATTTGTTTGCTCTCTTTGCTGTATTATTTCTATATCACTTGTGGGCAGGAAGCAGCCATATTGAAATACAAATTTTACTTGTTTCTTTAAAAAAAGAAAAACAAATAGATGGTTTATTCTAAGAATGTACAGGAACTTATATTCTAAACGTCCATAAATACATATTCTAGGGACTCTTATCACCTTAGAACCCTACTACAGTTTCTCTTTAATCTTTTTAAACATCCTGTTACATAAATTGCAGCTGTATCTATAGCAGGAAGAATAATAAGATAATAATTGGTCAGACATCAAAAGCACTTGGGTGGGTCATATAGAGACATTTAGTCTTCTCTCCTACCAGCACCATGTTCTTAGATTTTTTTTTTCCAACTACATTAATGTATTTTTTGTTTGTTTCTTCTTTTTCCTTTCCCTTAAGTAATTACTATGAATTTTTGCCAGGTCAGAATTTTTTCCCAGGAAGAGACCCCGAGTATTAAGAAAGCAGACAAATGGTACCTGAAGATAAGATGTAAACTCTTTCCAGGCCCGCCCCTCCCTTTGAATTCTTTTTGCATATTGAATGAGATTAATTGGTGGAGTTGTACGTCCTCAGTTTTGTATGAGGGACAGGTCCTACCTGACCTGTGCTAGGAATTTCCGATTAACTTTCACGGGATAAATTTGGAACTGTTCTTACCACCCAGTATTACAGTAAGAACCACACAATTATCTTATGTGGGTTGTGAATCATATGTATACATCCAGCAAGATTTCTTGGTCATAAAATGTTAGAGTTAGGAAGAGTTTTAGAAGCTGTTTAGCTTGATCTCTCTTCCAACGTAGACATTTCATCCATCACTTTTCTGACAAATGATCACCAGTTAAGATTCCAATTTTTGTTGTAACAAGGAGCTGCCTATGGTGTTGGGCAACCCATTCCGTTGCTGGACAGCTCTCGTTGTAACCCTTGCCTCTTGCTGTGGTTATTTGGAGCCCACAGAATACGTCTACCCCTCTTCCATACAACAGTCCTTTACACATTTGGTGGCTGCTAATTTGTCCTAAGCTATCATCAGGTCTCAGGATGATTTTTCAGATAATGTTGAGTAAATGCATAAACAACCAAAAGTTAACAATAGTAAATTATGATTATATTTTTATTTTCTTACTTATGTATAAATTCTAATTTTCAAAGTAAATAGTTACGTTAATAATGACATTAATGATTTTTATTGAGTTTTATCTAGATGCCAGGTCCTGGCATGCATATATAATTATCCTAAATAACCCTGAGAGACGGGAACTATAATTATCCCCATTGTACAGATGAAGAAACTAGGGCATAGAGGAATTAAATTTTGCCCAAGTTCACATAGCTAAGCAAGTGGCTGAAAAGAAACTGGAACCTAGGTTTGCCTGATTCTTAACCAATCATCTTATAACAAGAAAAACTGTTTCTTGGGGCTTCTCTGGTGGTTCAGTGGTTAAGAATCCGCCTGCCAATGCAGAGGACATGGGTTCAAGCCCTGGTCCGGGAAGATCCCACATGCTGCAGAGCAACTAAGCCCATGTGCCACAACTACTGAGCCCACGTGCTGCAACTACTGAAGCCTGCGTGCCTAGAGCCCGTGGCTCCACAACAAGAGAAGCCACCACAGTAAGAAGCCTGTGCACTGCAACGAAGAGTAGCACCCGCTCAGTGCAACTAGAGAAAGCTTGCGCACAGCAACACAGCCAAAAATAAATAAATTAAATAAATTAATTAAAAAAAAACACAACTATTTCTTTTGTGGGGGAGGGGAATCTTTGTTTTATTTTTAGTGTTGTGTCCAGAAACGGATATGCTGGACAGCATAAAGTACACTGTGATTATTATGTCCTTTGATTTGGACACAATGCAATCTGTTAATGTCCCTATGACTGCATTTGATTTTTCACCTGTGATATGAGACTACTGGCTCATATAGTGCTTTGCAAAAAATCCTTTGGTTCTTATTCTATTTTTCTTTTTTCCCTTGACTCCATCTTGCCCCCTCCTCTATCACCCTATCAGTTCCTGCCCCTCCAGTAACCATTTTATCAACCTAGTTGTTAACATTTTTCTCCATTCTCATATGGTCATATACAGACAAATACAAATGTACACATATTCAATATAGATTTTTTTTGTCATGTAAAAAAAGTGACTACTTTTTTCCTCCTACTTTTACTTAAAACAATTTCTCATCTAAAACTCCTCTAAATCAACTGGCAGAGTACAAACTTATTCCTTTTAATGGATGTTTCAAAATGTGGGTATACTATATTTTTTGCAACCATTCCCCTATTGATGGCATGCATAGTATTTATAATGTGTGTGTGTGTTGCCACTTAAAACACTGCTCCAATAAATATCCTTGTACATATGTATTGTTTTATACATATGTATTGTTTTATTTCAATAGTTTTATTGAAACTAGTGGTTTAATTTGAGTAGGATAGATCCCCAGAACTGAGATTGCTTGATCACATTTTTTAAATAATAGCTGTTGCCAGCAGTTGCTTTTGAAAAAGGCTGTAATACTTTTTATTTCAATAGCAGCTACATGAAAATACCCTTCACCCCATATCCCTGCAGCAATAAGTATTACAGCCTATTCAGCAGCCGTTCTAATAAAACCTCTGTGAAACAAGAGGTCAAAGGAAACTACTTAAACATAGTAAAGATGATTTACTGAAAATCAATAGCAATTATAATTCTAAGTGGCAAAATATTAAAATTCTTTCATTCAAAATCAGGAACTACACATTGAGCTTTTAATTAAATACATCTCTCAGGTCTCTTTTATGCTTAACTTTAAAATTGATGTATATTACACATATAAAAATGTACAACTCATAAGTGCACAGATCAATGAATTATTGCAAAATAGGGGAATTCCCTGGTGGTCCAGTGGTTAGGACTCTGCACTTTCACGGCGGTGGCCCCAGGTTCAATCCATGGCTGGGGAACTAAAATCCTGCAAGCTGCACGGCATGGCCAAAAAAAAAAAAATTATTGCAAAATAAATACATTCATATAACCACCACCCAGGTCAAGAAATAGACACTAGCAGCACCTCAAAAGCCTTCTTCATGCACCCTCCCAAACACTGCCCCCTTCCTCCTTCCTCAAGAGAACCACAGTCCTAACTTTTAACACCACAGAATAGTTTTCCCTGGTTTTGAAACATATAGAAGTAAAATAATGCAGTGTATACTCTTCTTTACGTGTCTGGTTTATTTCCCTCAATATTATCTTTGTGAACTTTTCCATATTGCAGATAGT
This sequence comes from Physeter macrocephalus, assembly GCF_002837175.3. Lineage (NCBI taxonomy): Eukaryota > Metazoa > Chordata > Mammalia > Artiodactyla > Physeteridae > Physeter > Physeter macrocephalus. The sequence goes on along the minus strand of NC_041217.1, from coordinate 84,502,598 downwards.
AATAGTTCACTCATTTTCATTGTGGTACAGTAGTTCATTGTATGAATAATATACACAATTATCTGTTCTATTTTTGATGGACTTTCAGGTGCTTTTGAATCTGAATCCTGTCCTCCAATATATCAGCCACCAATACTCCCAGCTTTGTGTCATCAGAAATTTGGATGATTACATCATCCCTGTCTACACATATCATTGACTTTTAACTGTTTGACAATACCAGAGAGATTTGTATCAGCCAACTAGAGATCTCCCTTCAGGTTAACCTTAATACACTAATAAATATTATTTGGGCAAAGTTATTCAATGAGCTAAAACTATAGCTATGTGTAGTATCATTGAGCATACATTTCCACACCTCATCTGATTCAAATAAACAAATATTTCTTGAAGGTCTACTATGCTCTGGGTATTGACTGGGGATACAGCAGTGAACAAAACAGATCAGATCCATAGCCTCACTGAATTTATGTTCTAGTTGATGAGACAGATATAAATAAAAAATTTAGATAATTTTATTTAAGTGCATGAGGAAAGCGAAACAGGGCAACAGGATAGGAAGTAATGAGGAAGGAGGCAGACAGCATTAGAAGGCAGTAACCACAGGAAGACTGAAGTGTAACATTTCAGGCAAGAGGAACAGCTAATGCAAAGGCCCTGAGGAGCAGATAAGCTACAAGAAACAGGAAGGTTAAGTAACTGTAAATGGAAAGTAACCTTTAAAAATTGTATAAAAAATTTTTAAAGAAAAGAAGAAAGCTAGTGTATCTAGAGCAAATTTTCAGTAGAAGCAAGTGGAAGAGAGGTAGGCAGGAGCCGGATTATTTAGGTTCTTGAAGTCTTTTTATTCTAAATGACGTGGTGAGACAGATAAGGGGATGCAACACCCAGATCGCCCTTTAAGGAAGGACTTGATGCCCAGATGTGAGGAGTGTGGTCTGCAAACAGCCTTGAGCTAAGCTTTTCCAGGACCTGCCTTGCTGTTTGAGATCACACCCTTCATGGAGAAAACCACATCTGTGACTGAGTAAGCAGCACTGGACACTTTTTTTTTTTTTTTTTTGGTGGTATGCGGGCCTCTCACTGTTGTGGCCTCTCCCGTTGCGGAGCACAGGCTCCGGACGCGCAGGCTCAGCGGCCATGGCTCACGGGCCCAGCCGCTCCGCGGCATGTGGGACCTTCCCGGACCGGGGCACGAACCCGTGTCCCCTGCATCGGCAGGCGGACTCTCAACCACTGCGCCACCAGGGAAGCCCATCACTGGACACTTTTGATGGACAATACTTGTTTTAGATCCCCGATGGGTTGACCAAGGCTTTGTTGGGTCTGCATCACTGATTCCTTTCCTTTCACAGGTGTTAAACCCTAATAAACAGCTTGGATCCCAAACTCCACATCTGTGGAGAACCCAACCTTTGACAAATGGGAAACTGTAAAGGATTTTAAGCAAAGAATCTAAATGATTTGATTTAGTTTTTGGATCACTCCAGCTCCTGTAGAGATAATGGATTGTGGGAGGTAAAAGTGAAAACAGTACCGTGGGGAGAGGTGGTGGTGGCTTGATCTAGGGAGGAAACAGAAGATAGGGAGAAGCGGGTGGATTTTGGATAGAATTTGGTTGTAGAACTGATAACTGTGGTTCATCCCAAGCGTTTTGATCACCTGTCTTGCTGAAAACAAATTTAGCATGTCCTTGGGGCTTCCCTGGTGGCGCAGTGGTTGACAGTCCTCCTGACAATGCCGGGGACACGGATTCGAGCCCTGGTCCAGGAGGATCCCACATGCCGCGGAACAACTAAGCCCGTGCGCCACAACTACTGAGCCTGCACTCTAGAGCCCGTGAGCCACAACTACTGAGACTGCGTGCTGCAACTACTGAAGCCTGCACGCCTAGAGCCCGTACTCTGCAAGAAGAGGAGCCACCGCAATGAGAAGCCTGCGCACTGCAGCAAAGAGTGGCCTGCGCTCACCGCAACTAGAGAAAGCCGCGTGCAGCAACGAAGACCCAACTCAGCCAAAAATAAATAAATAAGATAAATAAATTTATTTAAAAAAAAATTTAGTGTGCCCTTGGATTTCTTTAATCTGCCTGTCTAGTAATCACGTCATAAAAGGAAACAGCATTACTTAGGTGCCTGCGTGTTTCGGTCCCTGGTTACCTGGGTAGTATCATTCTTGCACCTCTAGAGCCGGCAAGCCACAACTACTGAAGCCCCCGCACTCTAGAGCCCGTGAGCCACAACTACTGAGACTGCGTGCTGCAACTACTGAAGCCTGCACGCCTAGAGCCCGTACTCTGCAAGAAGAGGAGCCACCGCAATGAGAAGCCTGCGCACTGCAGCAAAGAGTGGCCTGCGCTCACCGCAACTAGAGAAAGCCGCGTGCAGCAACGAAGACCCAACTCAGCCAAAAATAAATAAATAAGATAAATAAATTTATTTAAAAAAAAATTTAGTGTGCCCTTGGATTTCTTTAATCTGCCTGTCTAGTAATCACGTCATAAAAGGAAACAGCATTACTTAGGTGCCTGCGTGTTTCGGTCCCTGGTTACCTGGGTAGTATCATTCTTGCACTCTGCTTCCTGTTTACCGTTCCAGCCTCCTCAGCTTTTTCTCTGTTCCTCTAGCCTGCCAAGTTTATTGCTGACTCATGCCTTTTTCACACGTGGTTTTCAGATTGTCTCTGTAGCAATACTTCCTACATTCTATTCATCTCCAGGGCTCAGATTACATGCTGCTTGTTCACAGAGGATTTCTCTAGCACTGCCCCCTTCTGCAATGAGGCTAGTTCCTCTACTTAATGTTCTCACATGAATCTCAGTGTTTTCTTTCATAGCACTTACCACAAGTTGCAATTATGCTATAATTTTTGTTATTATTTGTTTTCCTTGCTAGAGTTCCACAAGGGGCAGAAATGTGCCTGTTTTGTTTTCTGCTTCATTCCTAGTGCCTTGCACAGTGACTGCGATCCAGTAGGTACACAATAAATATTTGTTGAACGAACAAACTTGCCCTTAGTGGACCCAAGTTGATACTTAGCATCAATTCCTTTAAGTGCTCATAAAACATTTTTTAATAATCCACCCAAAATCTTCCAGGGATCATTGATTTTAAGACCATAACTTTTAAGGCCTCATTTTTTTCCACATGAAATACATTTTTGGAGAGTAAAATTTATGTATTATATAGATGTAATTTAAAAGTAGTACCGAATATTTATAATGAAAAAACAAAACAAAACAAAACCTGCTCTACTCCCCAGTCTTACTCTCTAGATAGGCAGCTATTTTAAACTAAGCAGGTTTGGTCAGTCCTCTATCTTCAAAAGAAGCCCTTTTTCACACTTGAAAATCAGTACATGTCACCTTCCGACGCGTTTCCTGCTTTCAATAATTTTTATAATATTTCTATTTGTGGTTTGCAATCATATTAGCTATTTCTTTCACTACCTTTCAGTATTGGGATTAGAAATCTTGATTTGTTCAAAGCAGTGGTATATCTCGTATAAGCTCTCCTCAGTGGTATTTCAAATTTCTTACCTATGTTTGTTCTTCCTGTTCCAGCATGAAAATTATCCTCCTTTTTTTTTTTACTGAGGTAGAGCTCACCATAAATTTCACCTTTTGAAAAAAGTATCTTTCTTGTTGAGGAAGGTGGAAAGAAAAGTAGACCTTACATGGCTCACCAGCAGACATACTACTGCTTTCTAGAAGCAATGGTCTCTTGCCCAGGATGGCCTGGGTTCCAAAGCCAAGGTAAGGAGGGAAGACAAGAGTGAGAGTAGATAGGTAGAGGCAGGAAAATGAAAGCATAGACTGTCTATTCAGAAAGTAGTGAATTCCTTTCAACAATTTTCTCTCATAACAAGTTTGTCATTCCTTATTTCACATCAAATGGTCCTCTATCACATATCACAGGCAAATTTAGATATAAATTTATATTATATATATATATTTTTTAAACTTTACTGGTGAGGAAATCCTAACAGAAATTGGGTGATTTTTAAAAAAATAATTAATTTATTTATTTTTGGCTGCGTTGGGTCTTCATTACTGTGTGCAGGCTTTCTCTAGTTGCGGCTACTCTTCGTTGCAGTGTGCGGGTTTCTCATTGCGGTGGCTTCTCTTGTCGCGCGGGCTCCTGTAGTTGTGGCATGCGGGCTCCGTAGTTGTGGCTCATGGGTTTAGTTGCTCCGTGGCATGTGGGATTTTCCTGGACCAGGGCTCGAAACTGTGTCCCCTGCATTGGCAGGTGGATTCTTTTTTTTAAAAAAAAAACATCTTTATTGGAGTATAACTGTTTTACAATAGTGTGTTAGTTTCTCCTTTACAACAAAGTGAATCAGTTATACATATACATATGTTCCCATATCCCTTCCCTCTTGCGTCTCCCTCCCTCCCACCCCCCCTATCCCACCTACATATGTTCCCATCTCTCTTCCCTCTTGCGTCACCCTCCCTCCCACCCTCCCTATCCCACCCCTCTAGGTGGTTGGCAGGTGGATTCTTAACCGCTGAGTCACCCGGGAAGTCCTATATATATATTTTTTGTATATAGTTTGGAGTTGATGCTACGCAAGTCATCTTAAGAGCCTCTTGTGCTCTAGGCATTGTTACCTTTGGAGAGCCATTCTAGTATCATATAAACATGTTAAAATATCACCTCCCAAATCAAATATTAAATCTTGCTATAAAATTTTGACACAATGTTATATAATTTTTCTTTTGAAATTATTATTTAAACTAGAAGTAATGTTTAATTTGCTTATCATTTCTCAAAAATTATTATGCAATCTTATGAATTTATGTAGAATGAAACAAAATCTAGCCTTCAAATGCTTTTCAAATGTAATAAATTTATTTTGAATATTAATTTTATAATTGATAAACTTCACATGATACATGTGTGGACATTTGTTTTACTCGTTTCAAAAAATTGTGCACAAATATAACTTTTGTTTTAAATGTATTTTTAAATACATTAAATACTCTATAAATACTTTTTTTAAAGATTTATTTTTATATATTTATTTATTTTGGCTGTGCCGGGTCTTAGTTGTCCCATGTGGGATCTTTGTTGCAGCATGCGGGATCTTTAGTTGTGGCACGCAGACTTCTTAGTTGCGGTATAAATACACTTTAAAATACATTACATACATTCACAGAAGATCAATCAATCAACCCAGAAAAGTATAAAGGAAAAGTAAAATCCTTTTTCCTATCTAGCATTCCCATTTTCTAGAGTCTAGAAGCAATCACTGTTGATAGTGTCATGTGTCCTTCCAGAAATTTTGCATACATATCCAAGCATGACAATGAAAAAAATTAGTAGTCAATCTAAGAAAGAAATGGAAAATTTTATTCAAGCCAACCTGAGGATTATTACCCAGGAGACAGTGTTTTGAAAGCTCTGAGGACTATTCTGCCCCTTATAGGTCAAAGCATAGTTACATAAGTTTTCAAGACAAAGGGTTATACATCAAAGTAATATACTGACAGTTTACATAGCCCAACAAGGTGAGTAGTGGGTTATTGTGACCCCTTACAGGACTGAGAAAGGAATGTTATCTCCTAAGGTGTTACCTTGCTGGTGCCAGGAGGAAATTGCTTTTTTTGGTGAGTAGACATTCCTGTGTCTTCTAAGGGGGATCTAGTTAATGTATAATGCAGGTGCACAATGCACACTAAAGGGGAAGGGGTAGTGGCTCAAACAGGCAGGGAGAGAATTTTATGTTTAAAAATTTTCTTGTTCTGACTTAAAAATAATTTTATTTCATCAATCCCCCTTTTGATCATTAATCAAAAGGTGATCAAATATCTGGTCCCTCGATGCTAGGATGGTTGCTTACCTCCCCTGGTCCATCATGTCCCTCAATGCTGGTTTCTAATAGCCCAGTTCTTTGTTTTCTCTTACGGGGGTGTTGTACTGGTAGGATGTCTGGCAAGGACTGACGGTCAATATTTTTTTTTAATAAATTTATTTATTTTTGGCTGCATTGGGTCTTTGTTGCTGCACCGGGCTTTCTCTACTTGCAGCGAGCAGGGGCTACTCTTCTTTGCAGTGCGTGGGCTTCTCATTGCAGTGGCTTCTCATTGTGGAGCACAGGCTCTAGGCTCACGGGCTTCTGTAGTTGTGGCACACAGGCTCAGTAGTTGTGGCTCATGGGCTTAGCTGGTCCGCAGCATGTGGGATCTTCCTGGACCAGGGCTTAAACCCGTGTCCCCTGCATTGGCACGTGGATTCTTAATCACTGCGCCATCAGGGAAGCCCCGACAGTCAATTTCAAGTTGTCCAATAGGATTTATGCCAATTTTACCTTGCATGTACCTTGTGCATGTCCATTATTTTATAGAGAACTATAGATGTGATCAATAGTTTCAGGTTGTTTGGATATCATCTTAGTAGAAGCAGGTGATACACAGCATAAAGGCAAGAAACTATTACTTTCTTTCATTTTTCTTTTTTGGCTGCGTTGGGTCTTCACTGCTGCGTGCAGGGCTACTCTTTATCGCAGTGTGTGGGCTTCTCATTGTGGTGGCTTCTCTTGTTGTGGAGCATGGGCTCTAGGTGTGCAGGCTTCAGTAGTTGCAGCACACAGGCTCAGTAGTTGCAGGTCATAGGCTCTAGAGCACAGGCTCAGTAGCTGTGGTTCACAGGTTTAGTTGCTCTGCAGCTTAGATGCTTCGCGGACCAGGGATTGAACCCGTGTCCCCTTCATTGGCAGGCGTATTCTTAACCAGTGGGCCACCAGGGAAGTCCCAAGAAACTATTACTTTTAAAGTTACACAAACTGTGATAAAAATTGCCAATAGGAGTAACTATCATTAGTAAAGATCTAACCCAGCATCCTCCTGAACCAAACCATCTTCCTAGTATTTACCTTAAATTGGGAAGTAGATCATTCAGAATGGTAATTTGATTTTTCATATGTATCATAAGGTGGGTTACATTAGAAGACTCATCAGGTATAAAAGCACAACATTCACTATGTATGATAGTACAAGTTCCCCCTTTGGAAGCTGTTAGAATACTGAGGACCATGCAATTCTGTAGGACTGCTTTTCTCATCATGGAAACTTCTTAATTGAGCAAACTAATGACTTGGTTACTACAACTTAAAGCTTGCTGGGTGAATTTTGTTGAAGGCTCTATATGAGTAATGACATATTCTGTTTCAAGTGAAGGAACAAATATCATGGCCAAATAATCATACCACTGGAAAACTGATTGAACCCAGCATGCCCAGTTAAAGGCAGATTGGCAGGGAGTAGTTTCAAGGCTACCCGTAGGTGACCTTGAGCCCAAAGGAAACCAATTGTTCATCTTCCTAACCTACCTGGGGGTAGCCAATGCTGTAAATTTGTTCCATAAATCGATTGGGTCTTGTTAGCAGCTACCTAATATATTTAACCTCTAGTGAAAAGGAGTCTTCATGGACAGGTTCAGAACAGGTATCATTAATTGGCCAGGTAAGAGTGTCCCACTTCACAAGAGTGATATCGGCAGTCACTTGCATGGTACTAGAATTTCTTTCTTCTAAGATAAAATCTCTAAGACCTTGGAGAGGAGAAATCCACCAAGATAACCCAGGAACACTGACCACTAAGTTCACGCGCCACAGCTACTGAGCCTGCGCTCTAGAACCCATGAGTCACAACTACTGAAGCCCACACACCTAGAGCCTGTGCTCCGCAAGAAGAGAAGCCACGGTGATGAGAAGCCCGTGCACAGCAATGAAGAGTAGCCGCTGCTCGCTGCAACTAAAGAAAGCCTGCATGCATGAACAAAGATCCAACACAGCCAAAAATAAATAAATAAATAAACAAACAAACAAACAAATTAATTAATTAATTAAATTGGCTGTGCTGAAACTTTTCATAAGGAATCTCAGACTGAAGTTTTAAAAGGCCTCTGAAAGCCAGGAAAGCCAGGCCAAGGACTTGTCATAGATTTTGCCTATGCTATCTACAGATATGGGTGAATTCCACTCTTCTCAAGGTCTCCCAAATATTTTGAGATTCCTACACCTGTTAGGAGGTGGTCTTTCTTATTTACCTGGAAAGGCTGCTGTGAACCCTCTAAGTAAGGTACCAGGTTGGGGACTTCCCTGCTGGTCCAGTGGTAAAGAATCCTCCTTACAATGCAGGGGATGCGGGTTCGATCCATGGTCAGGGAACTAAGATCTCACATGCCATGGGGCAACTAAGCCCACGCACCACAACTACTGAGCTCACGCACCTCAACTAGAGCCCGCCTGCCGCAAACTACCGAGCCCACACGCCCTGGAGTCTGAGAGCCCCAACTAGAGAAGAGAAAAAACCTGCACGTCCCAACTAGAGAAAAGCCCATTAGCCAGACCAAAAGTTCCCGTGTGCCACAACTAAGACCCAACGCAACCAAAAAAAAAAAAAAATGACGAAAAAAATCGAAAAAGGTACCAGGTTGTTTGTCCAGTGGGCTTTATTGTTCCATAAAGTTCTTTAAAGCTGTCTGGTCATATCTGATTTTATGTATTCTCCAAATATGACATTTCAGTCAAAGTTATGGTAATATAACCAATGTTTCCAATTATGTCCTTTTATAAGGAGAACAGATTCTTATTAAACTTATGTACATAACTATATCACCATAAAAATTAGAATGCTCACTGAGAGTTTTCAAATTCTGGAGGGATCAAGAAGACAGAAAAAAATAAATGTTTCAGTTCTACTTACAAAGGAATAATTTACCAAGTTGCCTAAGCCGTATTAGCTTTAAGGGAAAGATTTCCTTATATCTGGAAAACACATATTTTTTTTTTTTTTTTTTTTGTGGTATGCGGGCCTCCCTCTGTTGTGGCATCGACAGGCGGACGCGCAACCACTACGCCACCAGGGAAGCCCTGGAAAACACATATTAAAGCCAGTAATAGGACTTCCCTGGTGGCGCAGTGGTTAAGAATCCACCTGCCAATGCAGGGAACACGGGTTCGAGCCCTGGTCTGGGAAGATCCCACATGCCGCGGAGCAGCTAAGCCAGTGTGCCACAACTACTGAGCCTGCGTTCTAGAGCCCACGAGCCACAACTACTGAAGCCCGTGCACCTAGAGCCCGTGCTCTGCAACAAGAGAAGCCACTGCAATGAGAAGCCCGCGCACAGCAAAGAAGAGTAGCCCCAGCTCGCTGCAACTAGAGAAAGCCCGCGCACAGCAAAAAAGACCCAGTGCAGCCAACAAAAAAAAAAAAAAAAAAAAGCCAGTAATATTTCAGACAAAAATCCATAAAATTATAACCATATTCACCAGTTCACTAAGTCCTATGTAACTAATCCTTTTTGTTAACAGTTTTATGAAGCCATACGGTTTTTCACGAGGATTCTTTAATTTCTTACCCAGTTCAGCAGTATGATCTGAAAGTTATCAGAAACCTGTACTTCTCAAAAAGCTCTATGAATCTTCTTGAAGATGTGGCATTTTTGCAAAGATAACAGAATAAAACAATGACTGTCTATGAATGACAAAAGACTTTAAAAGGCATAGTTAAAAATCTGATTACAATGCAATTGACAAAGAAACTTAGTTATTGCTGTGACATACATTTTAAGATACTAATTAGAATTATGATTGATAGCATTATACCAGGACATATCCAATTTTTAGAAATTTTATATAATTTCTAGAATATTTATATTAATGACTTTTTATCCACACAATGCAAGCTAAGAAGTTTTATCTCCACTCAGTTGGCAATGCTTCCCATGTAACCCAACATACCGAATAATGCTAATTAGTTTAATCTCTCTCTCTCTCTCTCTCTCTCTCTCTCTCTGAAGCATTCCAGAATTAGCTGGAGGCAGGAGAGAATTTTATGTTTAAAAATGTTCTTGGGGCTTCCCTGGTGGCGCAGTGGTTGAGGGTCCGCCTGCTGATGCAGGGGACACGGGTTCGTGCCCTGGTCCGGGAGGATCCCACATGCCGCGGAGCGGCTGGGCCCGTGAGCCATGGCCGCTGAGCCTGCGCGTCCGGAGCCTGTGCTCCGCGACGGGAGAGGCCACAGCAGTGAGAGGCCCGCGTACCGCAAAAAAATATATATATGTATTCTTGTCCTCCTGTAACAGGGAAGAGCCAAATCATGTTGGATCTGTTTCTTGTACTTTAAGCTTTTCTTCCCATTGCTTTTGTTCACTAAAAGAATGTAGTCTAAACACAATGGCCTGCCTCAGGGAACCCTGCCCCTCTGCCTGAATGTTAAACCAGAGTGCCTTTGTTTGGGGAAACATCCTGACCCTGTCCACCTGTGGATGGATGGCTGCAAGAAAGAAGAAATGAACACATCCTCTCCCCGAGGCTGGCCATTCCAGGGGGACATTTGCAAATCTTATGGCCTTTTTACTTACTTCCTCATCTCCTCCCCATCTCTGTTCTATAAAAGAAACTGGCATCCAAACCCCGATAAGATGATTTTTGGAGGCATTAGTTTCCCTTCTTCTCGGTCTGCCGGCTTTCTGAATAAAGTCGTATTCCCTGCCTCAACATCTCATCTCCAATTTATTGGCCTGTCGTGCGGCGAGCAGAGCGAGCTTGGACTCAGTAACACTCCCTTAAAATAAAAATAATTTTATTCCATCTATATATCTATAAAAATACACAAATGGTATTGCATGATGGGTATTGCTGTGCATCATGATGTTTTTCACTTTCACATAATTACTATGGAAGTTTTTTTCATACCTATAGATTTATCTCATTGTTTTCAAATGTTGCATAATATTTTACAGGATGAACTATAATGTATTGAGCTAGTGCCCTGTAAACATCTTTTTAAAAATGTTTATCTTTGGGGTGTAGTGGCATCGTGGGTGACTTTTTCTGCCCTATATTTAGAACAGTATTGATGTTGCTATACCATTTCTATAATTTTTTTTTTTTTTTTTTGCAGTACACAGGCCTCTCACTGTTGTGGCCTCTCCCGTTGCGGAGCACAGGCTCCGGACGCTCAGGCCCAGCGGGCATGGCTCACGGGCACAGCCACTCCGCAGCATGTGGGATCTTCCCGGACCGGGGCACGAACCCGTGTCCCGTGCGTCAGCAGGCGGACTCTCAACCACTGCGCCACCAGGGAAGCCCTATAATTTTTTTAATTAAAAAAAAAGAACCATCTTTTAGGGTATAGTTTGTAGTAACAAAATTCAATAGGGGACTCTGGGAGTCAGTAAACACTGAGAATGGGTATTCAAATCCACCCACTCAGGAGTAGATAATGGTCCCTAACTACATTTTCAATAGAGGTCAAAACCAAATTATTGGAAGTTAAGAGGTGAAGATAATTGCCAGGGCAGGTAATTTGTTAGAGTTTGCCAAAGACTGGTGGAAACAGGACAGAATCTTTAAAGAGCAGCAGAGTTGGGCCAAGCTTTGTTCCAATGTGGAAGGGCACAGGCGAAGCAGGTGTAAGCTCTGCCTCCTTAGCTATTTTGATTATAAACCTAAAGAAGACTTGATTAACAGTGGAGAGTTGGTAGCAGCCTAAGAGACAGCTTTCTTACATTTTTCTTTTCGTTGTTTTACTTTGTAAAAAGTGAGTGAAGGTAAAGTGTCCTTATAAATTATGCTCTTACGAGATCAGTGACAGGGCATTGGGAAGGGGAGGAAGCCACTTGATTGTAAATCCCTCACGTTTCACCCATAAGCAAAATCTAGTTTGTGTCAATCTTGCTCTTTTGAAAACGTGGGGCGTGGGAAAATGTATGATATTTAAAATCCTGAAATCAGATTTGCCTTGATGAGGGTCTGTTTTGTTTTTGTTTTTTTGGTTTTTTGGGGGGGAGGGTTTGGACGCGCCAGGCGTTATGCCGGATCTTAGTTCCCTGACCAGGGATCTGACCGAACCCCCTGCAGTGGGGCTGTGGAGTCCTAACCACTGAACTGCCAGGGAATTCCCCTTGGTGACAGTCTTTTGAAGAAAACGGAGAGAACAAAATATCCAGAGAATAATGATTATGTTGATAAACAGAAATGCCTTAAGTAAAATTACTGAGTTTGACAGTTACCCTTTTCCTGTGTGGTTCTGGAAGTAATGTCCTCATCTTTGCTTAGCATTAGGGTTAGCCCTCACGAGGAGGGGTGGGGGGGGGAATTTCCTGCTAGGTCAAAGGGGAAGGTGGTACCAGGCCAGTGGAGATATATTTTGGACAAAGCATTGGATCTTAACACACTTCTCAAATCACACCATTGTGGACAGGGAGTGTTGCCTGCTATCCCAGTTCTAGCCATTGCAGCACTGACAGTGTGCCCTGAGGGGAATTCAGGATGGAGAAAAACAGGAAGCATTCTGTGCTTTGGATATTGGCCCTAGATAGTTAAGATGCATATCTAAGGAGTAATTTCAATGAACCCAGATCCTTGCATCTTCCCAAAATAGAAAAGCGCTAAAATCATCAACTTGAGATACTTGTTTTTTGTGATTAGCAGTAATCTTTTGATGTTTGACTACATGTTTTTTTCCAGCAAAAAACTCCTATACCCTGGCTTTTCCCTTACCTCTTCAGAACAGTTCCTCAGTTTTCTGAGCAGCTGTCTCCCAGGAAGGCTGTAGTCCTCAGTAAGAGCTCAGAAACAACTTGAAAGTTTTAAATTTCTTAAGCTGACACCATGTAACGAGCATTATCTTCTAACACCTAGAACGCTCTCTGTTTAGGCTGAATCAAGGTCTCTGGATACACTGTGGTGGCCAGGCTGGCTCTGTGTGTGTTGGGGGTGTGGTGGTCAGAGGAGGGAGGAAAAATGACTTTTTTCATGTTACATCTTTTGTATCTTTTATTATGCAAATAAATCATTTTATTCAAAAAATTAAGTTGTTGTTTTAAAGACTTGATTGAAGCTGAGAAGAGAAGTTTGGTTTTGTTTTCTGGTCAGCATGGCCTCCTGGATTTACTTCATTTCATTCCTACTCCTTCATTTGCTCTGTGATTTCACAGTGTGACGTTTTAGTTTAGGGCCCTCTCCCTGCAAACCATGCCCCTGACCCAAGTTAACTAATCTAATCTAAACAAGTCAATTTATGTGTAACATCTTCTTTTCTTCCACCTCACTTTTTGTTTCCCATCAGCAAACAAAACATCTTGTTAAACAATGATTCTCCATCTCAAGCTTGAGATCTGAATAACAGGCAGATGCCAGCCCTGCCTGCCATCTATCAGCTGCATGACCTTCAGCAGGGCTCTCGTAAAATGCTCTGGAATTTGGTTGCCTCATGTGGGGCCGTGGAAGGTGCACTCACTAGGTCAGAGGTCAAAGGGCGTGGGCTAAATTTTCATTCTGCCACTTTGTTGCAGTGTAAACCTGGGCATGCTGCTTGGCCTATGAGCTTCAGTTTCTAAAACTGGCGATAAATCTTCCTTCCAGGGAGGTTGTGAAAGTGAGACAAGATATGTAAAAATGCCTGATGTCCAGGACAACTGGGCTCTCAAGCCATGTTAGTGTCTTTTCCTTCCTCTTCACCTTATTTCCACTTTTGATTTGTTTTAACTTTGTAAAATGGGAATGGTGAACTTTGTAAAGCCTGCCTGTTACTCAGGCCCCCTGCCTTTCATAGTGCTTTGCAAACTGTGAAGCAGAATATGTGATTGTTTTGGCACCAGGCAGACATGGGCCCCAGGCTGTGAATTTCTCTGCCCTCTCTAAATTGTGTTTGAATTCCAGAGGAGAGCTCTGTTTTTCTAGGTGGAAATTAGGTAAACTTTTCCAGGAGCTCGCCCCAGGCAGTAAACTGGGGGCTGGGAGCTCCTGCTGGAAGACCTTTCCATCATTTTCACAGGGCTCAGCATCACAGAGCCACCTGGGGGGAGTCAGGGAAGGGTATTGTTCTTAGAAGCCACCTGGATGCTGGCTTACTCCCTTAGGACGAGAGAAGGTGCTCAGACCTCTGAAACACATTACTGAAAACCTATTCACACTTATATGGAAGCCAGACTGATGAGGATGGCGATGATGATGACAATGACTATAATAATAATAAACCACACCTGCTGTTCACTATGTATACTGTGCTGTGGGAGAAGAGAGGATGCCCTCAGCCCAGTACTTGATTTGATTTTTAAAGCTTTTATTGCATTTCTATCTCCTCTGAAGTTTTATTCCTATGGCACGTGGAGGTGCAAAATCAAAGTTTTAAACTTAGACATACTAAGAGGAGGGAAGAGAGAAGACAGTTAAACTAAAAATTAGTAATTTAGTCAATTTAATTAGTTTAGAAATGAGCCAGAGGTACACATGGAGGTTTAGAAGACTTCATTAAGACACTTGGGCGGGGGGGGGGGGGGGGGGCTTCCCTGGTGGCGCAGCGGGTGGGCGTCCGCCC
>NC_041217.1:84470322-84488001 GCF_002837175.3 Physeter macrocephalus | reverse complement strand
CAAAAAAAAAAAAAAAAAAAAAAGACACTTGGGGGAGTTCCCTGGTGGCCTAGTGGTTAGGATTCTGGGCTTTCACTGCCGTGGCCTGGGTTCAATCCCTGGTTGGGGAATTGAGATCCTGCAAGCCATGAGGTGCGGCCAAAAAAAAGAAAAAAATAAATAAAGACACCTGGCATTGCCACTCAGTGGATTTGTAAACTGTATTAAACAAGCAACTCTCCCTGCCCCCTAGGTTTCCTTGTCTTAAGATGAGGAGGGGCAACTCTCCCTGCCCCCTAGGTTTCCTTGTCTTAAGATGAGGAGGGGCTTCCCTGGTGGCGCAGTGGTTGAGAGTCCACCTGCCGATGCAGGGGACACGGGTTCGTGCCCCGGTCCGGGAGGATCCCACATGCCGCGGAGTGGCTGGGCCCGTGAGCCATGGCCGCTGAGCCTGCGTGTCCGGAGCTTGTGCTCCGCAACGGGAGAGGCCACAACAGTGAGAGGCCCACGTACCGCAAAAAAAAAAAAAAAAAAAAAAAAAAAATACAATCCGCCTGCCAACGCAGGGCACACGGGTTCGAGCCCTGATCTGGGAAGATCTCACATGCCAGGGAGCAACTAAGCCCGTGCGTCACAGCGCAACTAAGCCTGTGCGCCACAGCTGCTGAGCCTGTGCTCTAGAGCCTGCGAGCCACAACTACTGAGCCTGCGAGCCACAACTACTGCGCCCACGTGCCACAACTACTGAAGGCTGCGTGCCTAGAGCCGGTGCTCCGCAGCAAGAGAAGCCACTGCATTGAGAAGCCCGCGTACCACAACAAAGAGTAGCCCACGCTCACTGCAACTAGAGAAAGCCCACATGCAGCAACAAAGACCCAATGCAGCCAAAAATAAAGAAAGAAAGAAGATGAGGAGGACTGGTGAAATAATATCAAACCCTTCCTAGCTCTAACTTTCCTAGGCCAGATGCTTACAAATTGAAGTTCTTTTGTTTCAACCTGTCTTGTTCCATGGACAAGGGTGAGGGAAGAAAGGGTCCTAGTTTTTATAGAGCAAGTAGCATACGCCAGGCACCGCATGAGGGATTTTGTTTACATTAATGTATACATTAACTCCTAGCACAGCATTGCTCTGTTAATTTGACCAGTGGTCTTAAAATGGGGGTGGGAACGCATGCCAATAGTACCATCACAAGGTTTTCCTATTTCTATCTTATCAAGAAAACAAGAAAGTAATTGATAAACAGAAATGGGTAGACAGAAGTGTATATATATATGTGTGTATATTTATTATAAATAACATATATATAAATTATATATTTATATGTGGTACATAATTTAAATTTTACACTGGGGTGCAAAATTTAAAAAAAAAAAGGAGTTGAAACATTATCCCAGACACTGGAAATAAGATAATTACTGTTAATCTACCAAACAGATATTTTACTTGGGGGAAATTGAGAGTTCATAGTATGTCCAAATGAAGTTTCATGTATAAATCACAGGTGAGCTGTTTCTTAATCCATCCTTTCTGTCCTTCCTTCCCTACTTCCCTGGCAGTCCAGTGGTTAAGACTCCATGCTTCCAATGCAGGGGGCAATTACACGTGTAATTCACTAAATCATTTTCATTGTAAAAGAATAAAATAACATAGAGCAAAGCCTTCTAGGTCATTTTCCACTCTGCCCTCCTCCCCACCCCCAGTCCCTGAACTTACCCTCCTACCCAGTCCTCTCCCCAGAGATAACCACAATTATCATTTAGATGTATATTCCAGCCCTATAAAAAGTAAAGTTTCCTCATTGCTATCCTTAAGTTGTTGCTTTAAGAAAAAAGAGACGGGAAAGAGTAAGGGGAAAGTGGGACTTGATAACCTACAAAACGTTTTAGGCAGGACGCTTTTCAAAACCCAAGATCAGAACTGGAACTTGAACCACATGCACGTGGTTTCCAACATGAGCATCTGGCCACCTCCACCTTGGTAAATACTGCTGATTGACTGGCTCTGGCTCTGGCCCACCTGCCAGTGACAGCCAAACACAGGAAAGTTGACAAATCAATAGCATCTTTCACTTTTTTATTTGTATTCTTTATATTCATCAGTCCCCCGTACTCTGATGATTGCCGAGAATAGGAGATTCTCTTACACAGAGTAGCAGGGACGCAGTTTCTCTCCTCTTTCCTTTCTAAAGGACAATGTCAAGGACATGTTGAGGCCAGGTCAGTAAATGTTACATCAGAGATACTGCTGCTATATTTACTCCCACTTGCCTTTCAAGCAAAGCAATTTATATGATGAAAAACAGCAGAGACAAACTGACCTGGGTATCTTCAGAGAAAGAAAACATTGAATTTTAAAGCTGTGTATGATCTTACATTGCAGGAAATTGCTCTGGGGGCTAAATTTCCTTTTTCTCTCTCTTTCCACTTTTTAGAATTCTCTCTGAGGAGAGAGTTAAAGAGACATACTACTTCATCCCAGGCCTACAGACCTGCACTTGCTATCCAGGGTTTAATTCATTCTAGGCTGTCACCATAGCCTTGAGATGAGAGAGACTAAACAGACAGGAGAATGACAAGCAGAATTACCACTGGATTTGCTTTGGTCTGGAAGTTCCCAGATCAGCTTCTGTCCCACCCCCACCCTGAAACCCACTCTGGACCAATTATTTTTATTCTTCAAACCTCAGTTTTCTGCTCAGTAAAATAGGAAGAATCAATTCTGTTTCACTTGGAGGGGTATTGTTAGGAGAATGAATAAATATGAATAAGGTCTTGTGGGGAAAGGAAGGTTATTCAGCACTGATTCAATTCAACAATCATTTCTTTTTTTATTGAAGTATAGTTGATTTACAATGTTGTGTTAATTTCTGCTGTACAGCAAATTGATTCAGTTTTATATATATATATATATATTTATTTATATGTACTTTTTTTTTTTTTTACTGTTTGGCCGTGCCACGCGGCATGCAGGATTTATGCAGGATTTTAGTTCCCCAACCAAAGGTCAAACCTGTGCCCCCTGCATTGGAAGTGTGAGTCTTAACCACTGGACTGCCAGGGAAGTCCCTATACATTCTTTTTTTATATTCTTTTCCATTATGGTTTATCACAGGATATTGACTATAGTTCCTTTTGCTATACAGTAAGACATTGTTGTCTATCCATTCTATATATAATAGTTTGCATCTTCTTACCCCAAACTCCCACTCCATTCCCCGCCCCTCCCCTTGGCAACCACAAGTCTGTTCTCTATGTCTGTTGAGTCTGTTTCTGTTCTGTGAATAAGTTCTTTTGTGTCATATTTCAGATTCCACATATAAGTGATATCATATGTCTTTCTCTTTCTGACTTACTTCACTTAGTATGATAATCTCAGTTGCATCCATGTTGCTGCAAATGGCATTATTTCATTCTTTTTTATGACTGAGTAGTATTCCATTGTATATATGTACCATATCTTCTTTTATCCATTCAACTGTCAATGTACATTTACATTGTTTCTATGTCTTGCCTATTGTGAATAGCGCTGCTATGCACATAGGGGTGCATGTATCTTTTTGAATTATGGTTTTGTCCAAATATATGCCCAGGAGTGGGACTGCTGGGTCATATGGTAACTCTATTTTTAGTTTTTGAGGAAGCTCCATACTGTTTTCCATAGTGGCTGCACCAACTTACATTCCCACGAACAGTGTAGGAGGGTTCCCTTTTTGTCACACCTTCTCTAGCATTTGTTATTTCAACAGTCATTTCTTGAGTACATATTAAGTGCTGGCAAAGAATACCATCCAGAGTAAAACATTGTACCTACCCTTAAGTAGTTAACAATCTGATAACTGGAAAAAAAAAAAAAACAAGTTTACAAAGAACCTTAACCTCAGGCAGCAAGTGATAAATTACAAATGAGGGAATAGGAGAGGATTAGGGGAAGTTTCAAAGGGAGAAGCTGCATTGAGATGAGAGATAAGAAGAGGACATTCCAGATAGAGAAGAAAAAATAAAGAAAGGTGTGGAGGAGGCAAAGCTCAGGATGAATTCAGGGGACAAGGAGTACAGCAATCTGGCATATGTCAGGGAGCCATGGATGGCAAGCTGGGTTCATATTGGAGAGGTTAAGAAGTCTATATTTAATCCTGTAGGTGTCACAGATGTTTCGTTGAGGAAAGACATGATTAAAGTACTGCTTTAGGGCAATTACTATGGTGGCTGGGATGTGGGTTGGGGAGGGGCAGCTTGGAGGGGTAAAAGGAACAGGTGAGGGTGATGGCAGAGCATCACAAAATCTTCCTTGACCCACAGTGAATCTCTTCATCACATGCTGTAAAGGAAGAACTTCCCTCCTAGTATTTACATATTCAGCATTTACACTCACCCCAGTTTGGTTTTGGTGGGTCTCTTTTCCAAGCATGACTCCTGCCTCCCCATTCAGGGGGATGCTTCCTGAGAACAGGGCCTTTATTTGTTCTCTTCCTCTTTCTCCTCTCTGTGCCAGCAGCCCAAATGCCCTCTATGCTATGGCCAGCCATAGCCCTCACTCAGGGTGGAAAGACTGGTACTTTCTTTCTGCTTTTGTTTTAGGCGTTTTTTAGCATCAACCAGGACATCCAATGAATTCAGAGGGTAAAAAAAGGAAATAATTAGTAGGCAGATGGGGGAGGAGGAGATGTACCAGTGTCATAATGAAAGACTAAGCTTTGGTTATGATTCTTTAAAGTAAAATTTAAGACAGCATTTTTTGAGCATTATTATATATCTTGTATTTCACATGCATTATCTCATTGCATTCAGTCGGCAATCCTATGAGACAGTTACTATTATTTACAAATGAGAAAACTGAACAGAAAATTTCGATAATTTGGTCAATAGCCCATAACAAGTGGCAAAGTCAGAATTTGAATGATGTTTCTCTGCCCATTATCTTAACCACTATAGTCTATTGGTCCTGCATTGTGGACCTATATACCGAGGTCAATTAGTTCTTCAGTCCATACCCTTCTCCTCCAGTACAATGGCACTGTTGCTTGAATGTTTACTGAAGGAGTTGATCCCTTCAGGGTTAAGACTTTGTTACTGGAGATTAAATTGCAAAGCCCTAACCTTTTCAATACTAAGTAGCTCTCAGGGGGATCTCAGTGCTTGGAAAGATTTTAGCCTGCCAGACAAATATCATTTATTAATTAATTCCATTTCCCATAAGACAACAAGACCTCCTACACTGAGTTGATGGGACTCCAGACAAAAAAAAAAAAAAAGAAAAAAAAAAGAAATCAGAGTAGCCTAAAAAGAACTGACAATTTCTATCAGGCTCCTTTGAAATGAAGAGAAGAGCTCTCAGCCTCCTTGGAACCTCAGGGTAGTGGCCTGTGGGATAGTGAAAACTAAACCCCTGCTGGAAATCCTTGCTCCTACCATTTCTGTTAGATTTGCTTGAGTGTCTGGCATTTTGGAGATTTGATGGGAAGGGAGCCGCGAAAGGGAAGAGAGCACAGCACCTGAGGAATGAGGGAGGGGAGGAAGGGACGGTGAGAGAGAGGGAAGGAGAAATTAAGGGGAGGAGAAACTCTGGGTATTCTCCTGGCTTGAGAATGATGCCTGTAGCTTTTATCTAATTAACTAAATTAGAGCCTGTTTTGGTTCAGTTGAGAAGGCAGTGTGATAGGACCTAAAGACCGTGGATTCTTTTTTTTTTTTTTAATATTTATTTATTTATGGCTGCATCAGGTCTTAGTTGTGGCATCTTTCTTGCCCCGAGGCATGTGGGATCTTAGTTCCCCAACCAGGGATCAAGCCCGAATCCCCTGCATTGGAAGGTAGATTCTTAACCACTGGGCCAGCAGGGAAGTCCCCAAAGCGTGGATTCTGAAGAGAGACACGTTTGAATTTCAAGTCCTGCTTTTTTCACTACCTGCGTAACTTCTGAATCTCATGGAATAAAATAGTTATTTCTTAGGATTGTTATACGTGAGAGCGGATAAGTTTTAAAAATTCCTGCTATTAATAGGCATTAAATGAAGGCCATTTATTCAAAGTCTTGAGAACTACCATTTTGTATTAATTTAAGAGGCCTCAGAATTAAACAGTTTGCATTATTCACACCTTCTTTTGAATTTCAAGTCTGTTATCTCTAAGAAATAATTGTTGAATTAAACTAGAAAGACCTCAGATATTTTTAGGAGATGATAGTGGTCAGCCAAACAGAAGAGCATGGACCTTAATGAATTTGCTGATCCACAGGAAGACAGAATGTTGACGAAGCCACCAAATAGTCAGAAGTTTTCATTTAGCTTTTCTAACATCATCTCTTATCAGTTTTAGACCAAAATGTAATTCTTTTCAACCTAAGGATCACCAAGAATGAACTAAGTTGCATCGTTTCAAGTTAGATCTTGAGACAAATATTTCTGGGGGGCTTGGGGTGGGGCGGGGGGCACCAGCCGTCTTGAGGGATCTTAGTTCCCCATCCAGGGATTGAACCCGTACCCTCAGCAGTGAAAGCTCGGAGTCCTAACCACTGGACCGCCAGGGAATTCCCCCCAATTTTCGTTTATTTCTGTTTTTAAGAGTTCTCATTCCAAGATCTTCTGGGTTGGAAGCTTGATATTTCAAGGTCCTAGTTTTCGGTTCGAAGCTTTTTCCTGACTTTCCTGTTTTGTTTTATTTTCTCGCCTGAGGCCAGATGCTGAGCTCTAGTGCCAGGGTCTTATCCAAACACATAACCCTTTTTCTCTAATATCTCCAGGAGATGTGGGGAGGAAGCAGTGGGGGAAGGCTGGCTCTCAAGCACTACTGCAAGTGCCTCCTAAGCAAGGCTATTGTGTTGGTGGGGGGTTGTTTTTGTTTTTTTAAATATTCCCAAGTAATAACAACATTTGCATATTCAATAGCTATTCTTGCTGGATTTCTGAGTTCCTTAATTTCAAAAAGTGTAAAATAAAACCATGTACCTCCATTGTAACCGATTTCAAAATTCAAGGAATGAGTACGATAGGTGTGTGTGCTCTCTTCCCTGTCCCACGTGGAGATCTGTCCCCTTGGAAACTGGTTTGGTCAGGTAGGGGTGGATGGATATCTTTGTCTCTCCAGTTCAGGTATTACCCAGGGATGGGAGTTGAAAATCAGTGAAATTTGTCAGATTTCCCTAAAAGTAGTTAGGAATTATACACATTAATGTAATAAAACAGCAAGACCGTCACATGGTCAGGCAGGGTCTCGGCCTGAGACCTCTTTCCTTACATTTGCATTTGGTTAGAGTCAGCTCAGACATCCCCGCCTCAGGGAAGCCTTCCCTATCACCTCTCCAATCACTCTGGGTTAGGGGTAGGCTCAAACTTCCTTCTCACACTGTCTTAACCTCTGTGTAGCATTGTCATCCACTGATTACAAGTTGATTGCCTTGCCAGAGCATTTGTTTCTCAAGAGATTTTTTTCACTCCATCTATAGAAAGTAGTGGAGGACCTGGTATATGATATGTACATATATATATATATATTTTTTTTTTTTTTTTTTTTTTGGCTGAGTTGGGTTTTCATTGCTGTGCGGGGTTTCTCTACTTGCGGTGAGCCAGGGCTACTCTTCATTGCGGTGCGTGGGCCTCTCATTGCGGTGGCTTCTCTTGTTGCGGAGCACGGGCTCTAGGTGCATGGGCTTCACTAGTTGTGGCATGCAGTCTCAGTAGTTGTGGCTCACAGGCTCTAGAGCGCAGGCACAGTAGTTGTGGCGCACGGGCTTAGTTGCTCCACGGCATGTGGGATCTTCCCGGACCAGGGCTCAAACCCATGTCCCCTGCATTGGCAGGCGGATTCTCAACCACTGTGTCACCAGGGAAGCCCTGTGATTGATATTTAATACCACTTTGCTCATGGCAGGAAGGAAGGAAGGAAGGAAGGAAGAAGAAAATGCATTTTGCATTCCCAGTTCATTAAAGTTTATCTATTTATTTGGTCTCTTCATTAAAGTTTATCTATTTACTAGGTCTCTTCAATCCGGCACTGAATAATTGAGAATGGTGGGCTTTCATGCACCAAACTAGCATATTTTTAAAATTCTCCCATTCCAATCAAAGCTTTTGTTCATAGTCAAATCTAGCTCCCTGCAAGAAAAGTTGAATGTTCTAATTCTGGTATTGATGCTGGTGGTGACTTGGGCTTTCGTTTTGTTTCAGTTTGTTCATCTGTAAAATGAGTCTGTGTTTCAAAAATGTGAGTTGTAATCCATTAGTAGATTTTCTTATCAATTTAGTGGGTGGCAACTGGCATTTAAAAATTGAAATCATAGCGTAATTGTTTGTGGTAAGGTAAGGATTGCTTCATGAAACTTAAGGTTTTGGTTATACACTATGTATGCAGGTACTAGGTCGTGGTGTAAAATGTACTTCTTTTTTTTTTTTTGCGGTACGCGGGCCTCTCACTGTTGTGGCCTCTCCCGTTGCGGAGCGCAGGCTCCGGACGCGCAGGCTCAGCGGCCATGGCTCACCGGACCAGCCGCTCCGCGGCATGTGGGATCCTCCCGGACCGGGGTACGAACCCGTGTCCCCTGCATCGGCAGGCGGACTCTCAACCACTGCGCCACCAGGGAAACCCAATGTACTTCTTACTGTATTAACACAACAAAAAATTTTAAAAGAATTGAATTGGATGATAAATGAAGCCCCTCTAATCTTAATCTGTGTGAATTTGGCAGGACTGCAGTGTAACTACTAAAATAGAGGGGAAAGAGGGGCTGCCAAGAATTAAAGAGAGATCAGAACAGTTCAAAACAGTAAGCAAACTACAAAACAGGAGGAACTGACAGAAGAGCCCCAGAAAGGTTCAAAATAGAAATCCTTCAGAGAATTGTGCAATTTGGCCCTTCCCGCCTTCTGAGCCTTAAATCTCTGACCTGTCTGTTGTCTTTGTTTCTATGAGCTGGAAAGAACGGTGGTATTTTCATGAGCTGTTCCCTCTAGCCTCACCCTTACTCTTCTCCTCTGCTTATATATTATAACTCCTCTTCTTGCCTCTCGGCAGCTCCTCCCCGCCCTGATGCACCCACATGTGTGTGCTCGCACCTCTTTCTGTTCATGCTTGCTGGTCAGCCGCAGGTACCCCACATGGAGCCAAGAAGTATGTGTCAGAATGTGGGGTCTGGACAGGATGGGTGAAGGGGTGGAGTGATTCCCTCAGCATCCCAAATCTTCCCAAGAAGGCAGATCAGTATAAATTCAAAACACATATTTTAATCCCACACACTGTTTCAATTCACATTAAAAGAACGTATCAGTATTTATTATTATTAATTTTTAATCAAGAGGCATCATGAGCTTTAAAAGTTTGAAAATCACTGGTCAATAGAGTCAAAAGTGCCTCCCATTACCCACCAACTCCAATCACCTGTCTTTGTTTCAGGCTATTAAGGCCAGCCAGCATCAAGGAGATGCAACTAGAGAGAGATGGAAATGAGTCTTAGAAACCCTGCTGCAGAATGACTGATGGGAAGGGTTTGGGCCACAAAGCAAGGACAGTTTGATTTCTAAAGTCCCTTGTAGTTATCAGATTCTTAAAAACTAAGATTTTAGGATTTAATGAACAAATGAGAAGTGAGAGGAGATTTTGTCAGGTACCTACTCTGTTTTGTGATTGGGGGGGTCCAGCCTGAGGACAAGGAGACAAGAGACCTTGGTGTATAAGCCTCAGCTCCCTATTCTGGCTATGGATGCTTCTGGACAGTGCTTAGCTGAAACCCATGAAAGAATGGATTGTTCTCAATGCTTGTGTCAGGAAAACGTGTTATGGACCATCCCTCCAGATTCTTCAGCAAGCTCTGAGTCACTGCTAGAAATTAAAGGTGGGTGGGCTGAATGCTGGCATCCCAGGGTTTCAGTCCTTTGCAACTGACCAATCAAATAACCTTTGACATCTGGCTTGACCTCTCTGTTTCTTATTCTTCCTTTTCTGTTAAATGAGTATTCAAGTAAGCAATAAAGACTTCCACTGCCAAGCACTTTTAAAGGTAACTTACATAAGTTAAAAAGAAGTTGTAGTAGTAGAAATGGAAGAAGCAGTAAATATTATTATTTTATAAATTAGAAAACTGAGGCACAGAAAGTTGAAATACCTTGCCCAAGGGTAACCAGGAATTTGTGTACGTGACTGAGTCTACAACCACCTGAGTCTGTGTGACTCCAAGGTGAGTAACTGGTGTTGGGTGCTGGGAGCTGGGGTGAAAGGGGCTAAGGAGGGACTGAAGACTGGTCTGGCCCTGCCCTGAAGAGTCTTGGAGTGGTGCTGAGTCACAGCCCTTCTAGGTTCTCCCTCTGGAAACGACTTTAGCCTAGAGCTGGAGTCCTCAAATGTTTTTGCTCCTGTATCTTTCTGAAAGAGTTTTGAAAAACCATACATCTCTTTGTACATTTTAAATTTGACATCTAACGTTTTTCATTGTAAGCTTAAAGAGTTGTAAGAGTTGTAAAATATAATTACTGGCTTTTGTAAATATTAATATAATAAAACTATGAAATCATTCTTTTAAATAGATCTAAAGGATTCATAGAAATATCATAGTAGTTTGATATTACCATCATCAATTTCACTAATTCATACTAAACTCTCTAAATTGGAAGTTTTATATTGTTTTTTTCTTTGAAATCATATTTTGATTCCTCTTTCAAGTAATCTTGTCTTTTTGTTTGTTTTTTGTTTTGTTTTTTGCGGTACGCGGCCCTCTCACTGTTGTGGCCTCTCCCGTTGCGGAGCACAGGCTCTGGACGCGCAGGCTCAGCGGCCATGGCTCTCGGGCGCAGCCCCTCCGCGGCATGTGGGATCTTCCCGGACCGGGGCACAAACCCGTGTCCCCTGCATCGGCAGGCGGACTCTCAACCACTGCACCACCAGGGAAGCCCCAAGTAATCTTTTCTTAATATAATTTGTTAATTGAAAGCATTTTACTGATTCTCTATTATACATACTTTTCTGCAACAAAAATACATAAATTGACATTCATTTAAAGATATTTCCAGGGACTTCCCTGGTGGTCCAGTGGTTAAGACTCCGTGCTCCCAATGCAGGGGACCCAGGTTCGATCCCTGGTTAGGGAACTAGCTCCCAGATGCCTCAACTAAGAGCCCGCATGTCACAACTAAAAATCCCGCACCTGGCAATGAAGATCCCGTGTGCCGCAACTAAGACCCAATGCAGCCAAATAAATAAGTAAATATTTTTTTAAAAAGCTATTAAAAAATATTTCCACTGACAGAAGGTTCTAATTGTTTAAAAAAATTACTGTTACTAATAGCATTTATCAAAAAAACAGATATTACAAATCTTTATAATTAGTAAGCATTATTACTATATAATGCTTATAATTAGTAAGAAGTGAAATTTTATTGGGAATTTGTCTCTTAAGGCGATGGAAAGAATGAGGAGGTGTTTATGGTTCCTTGGATTAAAATAATTGTGGAATTGTCCCTTTGATGTCCCAGAGGATTTTATACCCTAGAGCAATGAATGCATCATTTCGCAGGATTAGAGAAGAGGGAGAGATAAACTTCTTTTTTTTTTGAAGTGGCAAGAGGGCAATTGAGAAAGAGATAAGGAAAAGAAAATCAGGGCTGCAGATGTCCTCTGAGGCACACCAATTTTAGGGAAGAACATGAATGAAAACTGAGGACCTTGAAATTGAGTCCTTTGAAACCACTATGGTCCTGTACCCTTTGGAAAGCATTTACATGCCTGAACCCCTAGCAGCCCTGTCGATCTCCATGTTAACTGGGTTCCCCCATGTGCCCAGGGCAAGAAACTGGGTCACGGTAGCCATAACCAAGCAATGCTCTTTGTTTCCTACGCCAGTGTATTTAAACAGCCTCCCCCTCCTTCAAGGTCCTCCTGAGTCATTCTGGAGTCACTGGGCGTGGCTTTCTCGTGCTCACAAACTGGTCTGCTGGGCCCTTTTGTGGTTTCTGCCGGTTTTGCTTATGTTCTACGGTCTGGCACAGCAAGCTGCCAGCCCTTTAGATGCCAGAGCCAAGTAGATGGTCATATGAGGAAGCTGAGCATCAGACCCTAGATCCATAGGCCTCTTCTGGCTCACACACAGTGGCCTCCAGAGGGAAGAGTGACCCCACCCCCCCTAGTGTCTTCCCTGGGATAGAGGGGGTCTTTGCAGGGAAAGTACCTCCTGCTGATAGTTCTTACAGGAGTTTGTGAAACAAACCTTCCCTTTTGGTTTAGTAGTGGTGATAAATGCCCAAAGTGGGCTGAAGTACCAGGCGCTCTGAAACGGGACCCTCATCCCAGCCTGCATTTTATATTTCAGCATTTCCCCAATTTTCTTCACATCCCAATACTCAAATGGCTCCTTCTCTTGCCCTTGACCTTTTGTCTCCTTGGTGAACTCATATTTACTCATCAAATCTCAGTGCAATTTCTTCTTTCAGGATGCCTTCCCTTTCCTCTGATGGCCTCAAGGGTTTTTTGCTATCTCTCTGCTCTTACTACATTTTGGTAGCATTTGCTCTTACATATTTGTTAGCCTTTCTCTCCAATTAAACTATGGGCTCCTTAAGGACTAGGACTAGGTATATCAGAGTTTTCTCTGTTATCTTTCGGTACACAAACAGAAGTGAGTAGCTATCCTTAAGTCACTCTACTAGATGCTTTTAAGTGCTCAGCTCTCTGGAGGATAACCAGCTTATTCCACAACCTCTGTGACTATAGAGGTTCTGGAGTTTGGAGGATGCCGAGGAGGGGACAGAGCCTCTGGGCACAAGCTATTGAACACAGCCAGGGTTGTGTAGATAGAGTCTCCAAACCCTGCCTACTGTGAAGGACGGGCCTATGGGATTCTCCTGCCCTGTTGGGATGAAAGAAACAGTTAGTAGAGAACCAGCCTATTATCTGAACTCAGCCCCCTCCAAACAATGCTCTGCTTGATACAGTCTCTGCTCCTTTTTCAAGGGGAGGGAACAGCAGCAGGCTGAGCTATGAGATCTTCTGGCCTGGATTTGGAAGGATCTGGACTGCCTGTTCTAAGGGAGTTCACTTTATCAGGATTTTATTCAAGCAAGCCTCTGATGCAGATCTGTATAGTCTATTCACTGCATTTGATGTACAGCAGTGCTACTCAAGATGTGGTCTACCACTGGCAGCCATTAAAATATCTTGGGAGTGTTGAGTGTAAATTCTTGGGCCCCTCTCCAGACCTACTAAATCAGAATTCCTCAGAGAGGCCCTGGAAGCTGTGTTTTAACAAGCTCTCCTGATGATCTTGATATACACTAAAATTTAGAAAGTACTGTTATATTGGATACACACACACATTCCTTCTCTCTCTCTCTCTCTCTCTCTCTCTCTCTCTCTCTCTCTCTCACACACACACACACACACACACACACACACACACACACACACACACACACACACACACACACTCTAGCTGCCTACAGCTCCTACAGCTGTTAATCACACACACACACACACACACACACACACACACACACTCTAGCTGCCTACAGCTCCTACAGCTGTTAATGCCACTTGGGCATTTCCCTGTGTTTTCCCTCATCAGGGCCCTGGGATTTGTTTTTCTCCACTGTGGATCTAGTTCACTTCCTGCTGCTTCCAAGGGGTTGGGAGAGGAAAGAGCCAGCATGAAGGCAGGAGGGAGGGGGGAAGGGGTTAGCTAAGGCAGTGGAGCTTTCAAGAATGAAAAGGAAAATGCTTAGTGACAATGTTCCTTTGTGAAGAGGTAGCTTTACGATGTAGCTGCAAGTCATTAGCGATCGGGCGCGCGCGTGTGCGGGCGCGCGGCGGGAGGTGACCCGGTCATTCTCCAGGGCCAGATCGCCCTCTGCTGCCGACGGATAAATAATACTCCGTGACTCAGGGACTGCCAAGGAAAAGAGGAAGAGTCCCTGGGGCTGGCTCGGGTGGGAGAGAGGACGTGACTAAGGCCAAGAGGTCACAAAGTCACCACTTAGGCAGTAGAATAATCTTGTTCCAATCTTGTTTGCAGGAAGGACGAAGAAGCCAATTCAGTGGGTGTTTCCAGGACCCATCCAACAAACAGTGGGGTTCTGCCGAGAGCTCCACCGGCTCCTGTGATTACAAACTCTCAGCTTGATTTGGCTCTGCAGCCACTCTTTCCCCATTACCTCACCTTGAAAAAAAAGAAGAGGTGTTTAAAATAGGAAGAAGGAATTAAAAAAAAAAACACGAAAATATTTTGGTGTGAAGGCATCTAGGGGCAGTTGGTCAAGGCTCAGACTTTAAAAAAAAAATCTCATTTTCTCAGTCTCTTTTTTTCCTTTTGTCTCCATGAAAGCATTATGTCTTTTTATCTTTCTTCTCTTGCCAGGGAACACCTACACCACAGATGTGGAATCAGCCATTCTTTATTGCTCCACTTTATTGCTGTTGGGAATTATGGTTCATGCAGGTCACTGGTGAAAAGAGCAAAGATTTTTTCCTGGAATAAAAGCTCAGGCACAGCAGTTCTTCCTGCCAGCCACTGGGCAGTGACCCATTTCCTCCTGGTTCTTGTTTTTGCCACTTCCCAGCTGTGACTGGAGCCGGGCACCCGTAGGCCATTACCCCCGTATCCCCAACTCTTGGGATGTCTGCAGATTATTGGACTCCTGCTGGGGAGATACCATGAGGGTCCAGTCTAGAAAATTACTTAAACTGCCCTAAAAGGGGTAGGGTGGCGCAGAGGAAGGGAGGAGAAGGAGAGGGTGGGAGATTAGGGAGATGACTCGTTGGGATGGGAGTGTAGGTGGGGAGGAGATAAGAGCAGCAGCCAAAGTTTTCAGAATGTCCTGGTATCATGGAACATTCTGGCCTGTCCCCAAAACATCTTCGTGTGCAGAGTAAGTCTATGTGATTCCAAGTCCCTCAACCAAAACACATCTTAGATAAATCTTAGGTTGTTTTCTTGGTTTTTGGTCTACTTGTGACCAAATATCTGGATCTTTAGATAACCCCATTTCGATGATGGGATCTGTATGATCCCAGATATATGCTGGTTATCTATTTGTATTAAAATCAAGGCACTTTGGGCTTCCCTGGTGGTGCAGTGGTTAAGAATCCACCTGCCAATGCAGGGGACACGGGTTCGAGCCCTGGTCTGGGAAGGTCTCACATGCCGCAGAGCAAGTAAGCCCCTGCGCCACAACTACTGAGCCTGTGCTCTGGAGCCCGCGAGCCACAGCTATTGAGCCCGCGTGCCACAACTACTGACACCCACACACCTAGAGCCTGTGCTCTGTAACAAAGAGAAGCCACCGCAATGAGAAGCCCGCGCACCGCAACGAAGACTAGTCCCCGCTCGCTGCAACTAGGGAAAGCCTGCGCAGCAACGAGACCCAACATGGCCAAAAATAAATAAATAAAAAATAAATAATATAGGGCTTCCCTGGTGGCGCAGTGGTTGAGAATCCGCCTGCCAATGCAGGGGACACGGGTTCGTGCCCCGGTCCGGGAAGATCCCACATGCCGCGGAGCGGCTGGGCCCGTGAGCCATGGCCGCTGAGCCTGTGCGTCCGGAGCCTGTGCTCCGCAACGGGAGAGGCCACAACAGTGAGAGGCCCGCGTAACAAAAAAAAAAAAAAAAAAAAAAAAAAAATATATATATATATATATATAAATTTAAAAAAATCAAAGCACTTTATACACTGCCTTGTGGTTATGGTACTTGAAGGACAATTTCATCTCTCATAAGTGATCTACTTGGTTGTCTTCATTGTGAGCAGGGTTGCATCTCTGGAGCAGTTTGTGCCTGGAGTTGGACCAGAATTCTAAGTACAAGGGGCATAATCGTGGATACTTTGGCTGGTGAGAGTGATCTGGTCTCTGCAAACATAGGCAGCTAGGGAGCTGGGTAGAGGAACTGTTCATAGAGGGTGTGATTGTAACAATGTATGGTGGTTAATTGTAACCAGAATTATTGTGGTGATCATTTCACAGTATACACAAATAGTGAATCATTATGTTGTATACCTAAAATGAATATAATGTTTTATATATATGCCAATTATATACCAATTTAAACAATGGAGAGTGTGAGTAGCTACATAATTTGCAAGGTTCATGGCAAAATGAAAATACAGGACCTCTTGTTCAAAAATTTATTAAGAATTTCAAGATGGCAACAGCAGAACATTAAATGTGGGCCCCTTGTAAGCATGCGGGCCTGTGTGATTGCACAGGTTGAAAGCCCATGGAGCCACCTCTGGTAGAGGCTCCCCTTGGGAGGGTGTGGACTAACAAATTCAAAGAGCTGTGATATGTCCCCTCCAGTTTAGGTGTCTCTCCATTTCAGTGTCATGCCTTATGTGAGACTTAAGGCTTCTGTCAGACTTTTTTTTTTTTTGCGGTACGCGGGCCTCTCACTGTTGTGGCCTCTCCCGTTGCGGAGCACAGGCTCCGGACGCGCAGCCTCAGCGGCCATGGCTCACGGGCCCAGCCGCTCCGCGGCATGTGGGATCTTCCCAGACCGGGGCACGAACCCGTGTGCCCTGCATTGGCAGGCGGACTCTCAACCACTGTGCCACCAGGGTAGCCCCAGACTTTTTTGACACCCACTTGCTGGTCTTAACTCTATTTTGAGGAGGGAAGGGCAGAGGCTGTGTCCATGATGGGGAGACACACCTTGGGGAGAGCAGCAGCAGTATCCAGTGTTGGGGAGGAGATAGTGCCCGGATGGCATCCTGTGGCCTTGGAGATGTGGAACAGCTGCAAAGGTAGCAAATGTACCTGGTGAGGAAACCTGCAAATGCCAGGATCATGTTGGCTTTCTTCCGTGATTCCTGCCACAAACAAACAAGAAAGAAAAGTGGGATCCAGGGACTTCCCTGTTGGCGCAGTGGTTAAGACTCCATGCTCCCAATTCCGGGGGCCCAGGTTCCATCCCTGGTCAGGGAACTAGATCCCACATGCATGCCACAACTAAGAGTTCGCATACCACAACTAAAGGAGCCTGCATGCTGCAACTGAAGATCACGCGTGCCACAACTAAGACCCGGAGCAGCCAAATAAACAAATGAGTAAATAAACATTTTTTTTTTTAATAAACATTTTTTAAAAAAAGAAAAGTGGGATCCAATGAGAATCAGCTTCTCATATTCTAGAGAAGATGACTTGGAGTCATTGTAATGTGTATATTTTAAGAAGCGTGACCTGATTCTTTAGTCTTGGGCTAATGAAATCTTGGGACACTTTGGTTTGCATAATCAGGCATAACTGGTATGACATGCCTTGTAGCTTAGGGTATAGAATCCACCTGCCAATGCAGGGGACACGGGTTCGAGCCCTGGTCTGGGAAGGTCTCACATGCCGCAGAGCAAGTAAGCCCCTGCGCCACAACTACTGAGCCTGTGCTCTGGAGCCCGCGAGCCACAGCTATTGAGCCCGCGTGCCACAACTACTGACACCCACACACCTAGAGCCTGTGCTCTGTAACAAAGAGAAGCCACCGCAATGAGAAGCCCGCGCACCGCAACGAAGACTAGTCCCCGCTCGCTGCAACTAGGGAAAGCCTGCGCAGCAACGAGACCCAACATGGCCAAAAATAAATAAATAAAAAATAAATAATATAGGGCTTCCCTGGTGGCGCAGTGGTTGAGAATCCGCCTGCCAATGCAGGGGACACGGGTTCGTGCCCCGGTCCGGGAAGATCCCACATGCCGCGGAGCGGCTGGGCCCGTGAGCCATGGCCGCTGAGCCTGTG
>NC_041217.1:84463575-84469953 GCF_002837175.3 Physeter macrocephalus | reverse complement strand
AAAAAAAAAAAAAAAAAAAAAAAAAATATATATATATATATATATAAATTTAAAAAAATCAAAGCACTTTATACACTGCCTTGTGGTTATGGTACTTGAAGGACAATTTCATCTCTCATAAGTGATCTACTTGGTTGTCTTCATTGTGAGCAGGGTTGCATCTCTGGAGCAGTTTGTGCCTGGAGTTGGACCAGAATTCTAAGTACAAGGGGCATAATCGTGGATACTTTGGCTGGTGAGAGTGATCTGGTCTCTGCAAACATAGGCAGCTAGGGAGCTGGGTAGAGGAACTGTTCATAGAGGGTGTGATTGTAACAATGTATGGTGGTTAATTGTAACCAGAATTATTGTGGTGATCATTTCACAGTATACACAAATAGTGAATCATTATGTTGTATACCTAAAATGAATATAATGTTTTATATATATGCCAATTATATACCAATTTAAACAATGGAGAGTGTGAGTAGCTACATAATTTGCAAGGTTCATGGCAAAATGAAAATACAGGACCTCTTGTTCAAAAATTTATTAAGAATTTCAAGATGGCAACAGCAGAACATTAAATGTGGGCCCCTTGTAAGCATGCGGGCCTGTGTGATTGCACAGGTTGAAAGCCCATGGAGCCACCTCTGGTAGAGGCTCCCCTTGGGAGGGTGTGGACTAACAAATTCAAAGAGCTGTGATATGTCCCCTCCAGTTTAGGTGTCTCTCCATTTCAGTGTCATGCCTTATGTGAGACTTAAGGCTTCTGTCAGACTTTTTTTTTTTTTGCGGTACGCGGGCCTCTCACTGTTGTGGCCTCTCCCGTTGCGGAGCACAGGCTCCGGACGCGCAGCCTCAGCGGCCATGGCTCACGGGCCCAGCCGCTCCGCGGCATGTGGGATCTTCCCAGACCGGGGCACGAACCCGTGTGCCCTGCATTGGCAGGCGGACTCTCAACCACTGTGCCACCAGGGTAGCCCCAGACTTTTTTGACACCCACTTGCTGGTCTTAACTCTATTTTGAGGAGGGAAGGGCAGAGGCTGTGTCCATGATGGGGAGACACACCTTGGGGAGAGCAGCAGCAGTATCCAGTGTTGGGGAGGAGATAGTGCCCGGATGGCATCCTGTGGCCTTGGAGATGTGGAACAGCTGCAAAGGTAGCAAATGTACCTGGTGAGGAAACCTGCAAATGCCAGGATCATGTTGGCTTTCTTCCGTGATTCCTGCCACAAACAAACAAGAAAGAAAAGTGGGATCCAGGGACTTCCCTGTTGGCGCAGTGGTTAAGACTCCATGCTCCCAATTCCGGGGGCCCAGGTTCCATCCCTGGTCAGGGAACTAGATCCCACATGCATGCCACAACTAAGAGTTCGCATACCACAACTAAAGGAGCCTGCATGCTGCAACTGAAGATCACGCGTGCCACAACTAAGACCCGGAGCAGCCAAATAAACAAATGAGTAAATAAACATTTTTTTTTTTAATAAACATTTTTTAAAAAAAGAAAAGTGGGATCCAATGAGAATCAGCTTCTCATATTCTAGAGAAGATGACTTGGAGTCATTGTAATGTGTATATTTTAAGAAGCGTGACCTGATTCTTTAGTCTTGGGCTAATGAAATCTTGGGACACTTTGGTTTGCATAATCAGGCATAACTGGTATGACATGCCTTGTAGCTTAGGGTATAAATGTAGTCTCATCTTTTAATTTTCCATTTATTACTTAGCCCCTAACTTTCTTTAGTGGCGGGAAGTCCAATATCTCCTTGGAGACCTTCCCACCACCCTTCTGAATTATTCAAGAAGGTCTTCTGTAGGTCTGGCCAGGTCCTTACTTGGAAGAAGGAACGGAAGCAAGGAGAGCTTGAGAGAGCAAAGGAGACGATGCCCGGATGTTCACTGAAGCCGAGAAAGCAGCAGCCCCAAAGTTCTACTTTATTTCCTTCCCCTCTTGGTCAGGATCAGGACTACATCTGTGGATTAATGAGCCAATTACATCCTTCCTGACTTTTTTTTTCTCAGAATTACAAAACCCTGATGAGCTTTCAAAACCTCACTTTCAGAGACATCAGTCATTAAAATATCAAGACCTAGGCCACACACTGATGACATCTCATATTAAGGAAGTTAATAAAATATGTTTAAAATGTGTACTTTAAAATGTGTTTAAAATATGTATTTAAAATGTTTATAAGTCTCAATAATTAAAATTGCAGTTTAAAATGAGAATTGATTGTTACAGATTCTTCCTTCTAAGGAAGGTGACAAAATGCACATTGATAGGGAAATAAATCTCTGTCTTGGTTCCTGATCCTCCCAGGGGCTACTGGGGAAGAAGAAAGGAAAAGAGCTTTCTAAGTGGCCCTGGAGGTTTGGCTCTGGGAAATGCTCACAGGTTAGCAGAGCATAATCCGGAGTCTATCTTTGCAGAGAAGGCCTGGGGTTGAGTTAGCGGGTGGACAGGTCAGTTGTTTTGCATAACGGAGACAGGGGAACTGAGTTTCTGAGAGGTCAAAGGAAGGGGAGTGGGGTCTGAAAATTGGATAAGCAAGGAGGCTTTGGGGGAGAAATGATGATCAAATTCAGTTTGTGGTGTTTGTGTTTCTATAACGTCTCCCCAAGTCTTCAGTAATGTCTGCTACACACATAAATGCCTTAGGCTAACAACTAATGAAACAACAAATAATACTTGCTGTGTATCACATACTATTCTGAGTACTTTACATATAAAACTTATTTAATCCTCATAATAATCTTATGAAGCTGGTACTATTATCCCATTTTTATGGATGAAAATACTGAGGCACAGAGAGGGTAAGCAGTTAGCCTAATGTCACTCATGGTTATTTTGAAATGTCACTAGAAATTAACATGCTTTTACTTATTTAAATGCCAGTAATTCAAAGCGTTCAAAAAATTATACATCAAGGGCTTCCCTGGTGGCGCAGTTGTTGAGAGTCCGCCTGCTGATGCAGGGGACACGGGTTCGTGCCCCGGTCTGGGAAGACCCCACATGCCGCGGAGCAGCTGGGCCCATGAGCCATGGCCGCTGAGCCTGCGCGTCCGGAGCCTGTGCTCCGCAACGGGAGAGGCCACAACAGTGAGAGGCCCGCGTACCAAAAAAAAAAAAGAAAAAAAATTTGAGATTGAGTATCCTACTCCACTGTGACTGGAACTGAACACTCACCCTCCTATTTTTAAATGGGAGTGTTTTTGTTGGATGGAAACACCGAAAAAAAAAAAGAAAGAAAAAAGAAAAAAAAATTATACATCAAATACCTCATGAATGAATTTTAAGTTATCAAGTTTAAAATTAATGGAGAGATGTAACAAGGAGGAGTGTGGGCCAAGACTGATTTTTGTTGATTTGGTTGTTTAGTATTTTTCCTTCCCACACTAAAGAAGCACTGAGACCAAAACTCATCTACACTGCAGACACTGTAAGGTAGAAAGGGTCTAGCATAGCAAGTGTAAAGACATGAACAGTGCTGAGAGGAAATTGAAGTCAGAGGGAGTAAGGAGATGGTAAATGAGCTTTTTTGGGGGGCGGGGGGATTTTTTTAAAAATTCAAACAAATTCACAAAAATTATAATCATCCTCATCAGTTCACTCAGTCCCATGTAATTTATTTTTTTTATCTTGATCTTTTGTTAGCACTTTTACGAATTCATCAGTTTTCCATTAGAGTTCTGAAAATGCTTATTCATTCAGTTCAGCAGTATAGTCAGTTACCAGAAGGTAAATGAGCTTTTTAAAAATGCTCCCCCCACGAAAAAAAGTTTTTAAAAAATGCCCCCAAATCTCTGGGCCCAGAGAATTATATTTCATAGTAGTAAAATAATTTGTTGATGGGATCATGGATCTACTAGCAATTTTCTATCTTTGAGCATAAAGTTATAAACATTTTAACTTTAAAAAACTCTTGAGAAGTTGTGGTAAAAATAAAAGGGTGCCAGAAGACAGGAAACATAAAAACATAAATTTCATAAATGAGAAAAGGGTGGATTCCAGAACCTCAGTAGCAGAATGTTGATCACAGGAAAAAATCTCAGAACAGTGTGTTAAATAGTTATGTTGACACTTCATAAATAAAGATGTTGACGCTTGGAATGAGTTTTCTAGGAATATTTCCTGTCAAATTGTCTCTATTTTATTTTATGATAAAGTTACTAGATGTGTAAATTAGGGCGATACAATAGTTATACTCTATCCTGATTTTAGCAAGACAGTTACAGAATTCATTGATATCATTATGGAAATGATGAAAAATGTGACAAGATTCTAATATGGTGTGCTGGGTTGTATGGGTTAAACAGCTCATGTCAATGTGAACTGATTCAGGGCCTTTGGTCCTGTCCTCCTTGGTGTCTCTTTTTAAATTTAATTAATTAATTAATTTTTATTTTTGGCTGCCTTGGGTCTTTGTTGCTGCACGTGGGCTTTTCTCTAGTTGCAGCGAGCGGGGACTACTCTTCGTTGCGGTGTGTGGGCTTCTCATTGCAGTGGCTTCTCTTGTTGTGGGGCACGGGCTCTAGGTGCGTGGGCTTCAGTAGTTGTGGCACTAGGGCTCAGTAGCTGTGGCTCCCAGGCTCTAGAGCGCAGGCTCAGTGGTTGTGGTGCACGGGCTTAGGTGCTCCGCAGCATGTGGGATCTTCCCGGACCAGGGCTTGAACCTGTGTCCCCTGCACTGGCAGGCGGATTCTTAACCACTGGGCCACCAGGGAAGTCCCCCTCCTTGGTGTTTTAATCAAGGACTTAAGAAAGTATTTTTATTAAATTGTTAGATGACAAATTTGGGAGGAATATCTAATGAATTAGCTAACAGAGCGAAGATTCAAAAAGATCTTGTTGTTTTGGAATAATTACTCCAAATCAATAAGAATGTTATTGCATCCTGCAATTAAGTCTAGAAACAGAATGAACAGATATGAGATTTTGGATGAATGGTTCAAAGAAAATCCTATGAAAAACCCTGAGGAGAAGGGGTCTTCATTATATTTAGTATGACTACTAAAAACAGACATTTTTTCTATTATTTGTAATAGAAAAAAACTGGAAATGTCTCAAACATCTGTCAATAATGAAAGGATAAACATACTGAGATACATCCATACCATGGAATATTACTCAGCAATAAAAAGGAATAAAATATTGATATACACAATAACATGATGGATCTCAAAATAATTACATTGCATGGCATAAACCAGACAAAAAAAGAATACGTTTTGCACTATTTAATTTACATAAAACTCTAGAATATGTAAACTAAGCTATAGTGACAGAAGGCAGATCCGTGGTTGCCTGTGGACAGGGTTGGTGGGTGGGAGAGTGAGGGATAGATTACCAAGGGGCATGAAGAAACTTAGGGGGAGCAATGATCTTGATCATGGTTATGGCTTCATAGGTGTGTATGTGTGTTCAAACTCACCAAGTTGTACACTTTAACTGTAGGCAGTTTATGATATGTTACACCTCAATTAAAGCTGAAGTTCAAAAAAAGAAAATGTGTGAAAGGAAATACAGGAAATTATAAGCAGTAATTACCTCTGAAGTTAGGACTGAGGAGGTGATAATTTAATTTCCCCTTTTTGTGCTGTTTAAATTTTTATAAAAAAAGATAAAAAGTAACACAAAATGTTTTAAAAATAAAACCATTCACACAAGCAAAAAAAAAAAAAAAAGGCTGTTTTGAACCCAGAAATTAATGGATTTGGTGAAACTTTTCAAAATGGTTGCATGCAGAACAAAAAAGGCCACTGTAAGAAGCTGTTCAGAGGTGGCCTAGTTAGAACTGCAAAGGCTGAGCTATAAGCTCTCTCAAAGGTTTCCTCATGTTCCTCTTCCCTTGGGGTCAAAGTCTTTGGGACTCGGCAGTAATCAGAGAATAGCATTCTGCCTCTCTGGGATTAAATTAGAGGTCGTTAGGTTAAGAACTCTGGTTGTTGTTCACTTTCAACAATGTGTACTTAGTACTTAGAACATGCAAGGGACTAGGAGGGGAACTGATTGTCTGCTGTTAGTTGTAATCATCGTCATAGCTAACCTGTGCAAAGAACTCTGACAGAGGACATTAGTTGCAGTACCTTGTTTAATTCTAACCATCATGTATGATATGGATATTATTATTATTTTAAGATTTTTAAAATTTATTTGTTTATTTATTTATGGATGTGTTGGGTCTTCGTTTCTGTGCGAGGGCTTTCTCTAGTTGCGGCAAGCGGGGGCCACTCTTCATCGCGGTGCGCGGGCCTCTCACTATCGCGGCCTCTCTTGCTGCGGAGCACAGGCTCCAGACGTGCAGGCTCAGTAATTGTGGCTCACGGGCCCAGTTGCTCCACGGCATGTGGGATCCTCCTGGACCAGGGCTCGAACCCGTGTCCTCTGCATT
>NC_041217.1:84433996-84463395 GCF_002837175.3 Physeter macrocephalus | reverse complement strand
GGCCTCTCTTGTTGCAGAGCACAGGCTCCAGACGCGCAGGCTCAGCAGTTGTGGCTCACGGGCCCAGTTGCTCCGCGGCATGTGGGATCTTCCCAGACCAGGGCTCGAACCCGTGTCTCCTGCATTAGCAGGCAGATTCTCAACCACTGCGCCACCAGGGAAGCCCCTGGATATTATTTTTAAATCCTCATCTTACAGATGAGGAAGTTGAGGCAAAGAGAACTATCTTACCCAAGGTAATAGAGCTAATGAGTGGTAGAGCTGGGATTCTAAACTAGGCAATCTTCCTCTAGAACCAGTTTACTTAACCATCACTTTATACTGCCTCTTTAGGGATACTGAGATGAAAAAGATAGAGGCCCTGCTCCTGAGGCAACCATGGTCTGGTGGGGAAGACTGGCGCAGGAACACATGGACGCTAGCATGTGAGAAGCACTGTGATGAAGGTGTGTACAGAGGACCATGAAAGGACCAAGGAAGGCCCTCCTGCCCTGCCTCTGGAAAATGGGGAAAGTGATACTTGAGCTGGACCTTGAAGGTGGATTTGCCATGTAGAGAAGGGGGAAAAAGTATGGCAAGCAAGGGGAACTGCATGTGCATAAGGCACTGGAGAATGAAACACGAAAGCATATTGGATTTGGAGAATAGCAAATAGTTTGACGAGAGAATAGGGTGGTGTAGTGGGAGCTGAGAATGGAGGCAGATTGTAAGGGTCCTTAAGGGGTGTTGAGGAGGCCATGGAAAGTGTGTGAGTAGAGTAACAGGGTCTGAGCTGTGGTGATGATGCTGGTGTAACTGCCCCTCAACAACTTAACAAGGAGAACCTAAGACTTTTGCCACAAGTTCAAGAGACCCTGAGCTCAAACTGGTTATGACTTTGAAAGAAGAGTAGTCACTGCTCTGTTTGTTTATTGTTTATTTGCTTTTGCTTAGGGAAGTCAACCTTGGGGTATGGGTTCTAGAAAGAGCAGGAAGAGGCTCTAGCAAAATACTTGTTATTTTCCTGTGAAATAGAAAGAAACACCAGGCGTTCCTTGTCCACTGTTATTGCTACCTACATAAGAAGTACTTTATTGGGATGCTTTCAAACAGAAAAATAGACTTGAATAAAGAATTTGTCAGCTCACGATGTTAGGAAGTCCAGAGGCAACTAGCTCTAATTATTATTTTTTTATTTTTTGTTTTTAAATTTTTTGGCGGTACCATGTAGCATGTGGGATCTTATTTCCCCAACCAGGATCGAACCCACGTCCCCTGCATTGGAAAGGTGGAGTTTTCCTGCCAGGGAAATCCAGAGAGGCAGCTTAGCTTTAGATGAGGCTTGATCTGGCAGTGAAACAATGTCTTTCTTTCTTCTCTGCTGTCGTCTTACTAAAGCTGACTCCCTTTGGGGTCCCAAGATGGCTAAAAACAGTTCCCAGGGTTACCTGCTTTCTCATTCACCCTCAGGAGGAAAGACAGCATCTTTGTCCCAGTATTCCCAACAATAGTCCTGAAAGTCACGTGATTACAATAGCTTTGATCACATGCACACTTTAAACCAATCATAGTGGCAGTGGATAAAATGCACCGGCTACCTTAGCCTTCAGGGGTCTCCTGCTTGACCTCTGAAGTCAGGGGAGGAGTCAGCTTCCCTAGGACAACACAGATCTCCCCATGTCAAATAGGATTACTGGGAAAGTGAAAAGGGGTCAACCAACAACAATCTTCTACCATCAGGTGTCAGAGATTCAGACGACTTGCTCAGTTTAAGCGAGTCATCTGAATATATAACCTCATTATATAACCTCACACAATATAACCTCATTCATTGATAACCTCATTCATTGATTCTTAGTAGCCCCCAAAACTTCACACACGTGGCAGTGATTCTCAACACCTTCAGGGATTCTGGTTTCTTGGCCTAGCCATCAGTATTTTGTTTTCAGCTCATCAGATGATTCTAGTGAGCAGCCAGGGCAGCAGTAGAGAACTACTAGGTTAATCTTTTGTTATTGCCACTTCTTCAGTCATAGGCTTAGTTTTATGTACAGCTGAACTATGTTGAATCTAACAAATAAAAAGAATATAGGCAAACATATAATAAAAATTAATAATAACTACACTTACTGAGACTTATATGTTCCAGGCATATTACAAGGTGTTTTACATGCATTATCTCATTTCATCCTCTCAATAATAATCCTGTGAAATAGAGAATTTTATCTCTTTTTCACAGATGAGAAACGTGAGGCCCAGAGAACTTAACTTGGTAGTCCAAGGTCATGCATCTAGTACGTGGTTAAGTTAGGACATGAACCCAGCTGTATCAGATTCCAGAATTCCATGCACTTAAACCCTGTTACACATTGTTTGTTCCAGAATCATGGCTATAAGAGATCTCATTTAGAGTTCCTTTTCCAACCTTTTTTAGTCTCTGACATACTTTTTTCTTCCAGTTTTATTGAGGTGTAATTGACATACAGCACTGTATAAGTTTAAGATTACAGTGTAATGATTTGATTTACATGCATCATGAAGTGATTATCACAGGAAGTTTAGTGGACATCCTTCATCTCATATAGGTACAAAATTAAAGAAATAGGAAAAATATTATTTTTATCGTAATGAGAACTCGTAGGATTTACTCTCTTAACTTCCATATATAACATACAGCAGTGTTAATTATTTTTGTCATGTTGTAGTCCCTGACATACTGTTTGTCAGGGCCTGCCAGGTGACATTTAGGCGGGGGTTTTATCTTTAAGCCACCTCTTAGTGTCTCCTGCACAGAATGTATATAAAATCTACCACATTTTATATACATTGTATTATACATACAGAGATTACCCTAGTATATGTCTATTGGTATAAAATGGGGGTATAATCTAAATAAGTGTTCACAAATTACACATGGTGCACTTAGTGTTTATATCTATACACACACATATAAGAATTGTGTATGTAGTGTAAGGGGAAGAACACCGATTTAGAGTTCCACTTTTGACGGCCACTGTGACCTTAGGCAAATCACCCAAATTTGTTAGTCTCCCTTTTATCATCTCTAAAATGGGGAGATAATGCTTGCTTTTTCTAACTGTATGATTATCTGAGGATCAAATGAGATCCCAAACCTAACAAGAAGTCTTGGCCATACATTTTTTTTGCCTGATAATGAGCTGTACATTTGAACTCTAGTCAATATATATGATGTGTTGGCATCACCTTTTACAGAGTATTGCATCTCTGTGTATCCCAGTTGATGAGCCATAAATTCTGCCTCCCCTTGTTTTCTCATCTACTGACAAACCTTTGGAATTCTGTGTAATATGCATGGGTCAGAGGTTGTGAATTTAATAGAAATTAGGTGAAAGGACAGAAGGAAAGGGAAAGAGTGGGAGAGGTATTTTTACAATTTACATACTAACATTTTTTTTTTTTTTTTTTTACTACAAAGTAAGTCACTGTTGGCTAGGATGGAAGGAAATGTGCCCTTTTATACACTGTTGGTGGGAGTGTAAATTGGTATAAAATTTTGGACAGCTTTTTGTCAAATTGAAGGTCAACATATCAATCCCATTTTGTGTTAGATAATAAAAAATAAAAAATGTAAACTCATAGTTATACCAAAATTTAGCAGAAAAAGGTATGAAAAGATAGCAGATAGTTAGCAGTGGTTATGGTGGGTGGGAGTATCTGGGAGGGGAAGTTTCACTTTACATTTTATATTCTTCCATGTGGTTTGAACTTGCCTTACAAGCATTTCTTATTTTTTGCAAAAAACAAAAGAAGCCCAGAGCAGAGGACAGCTAGATATGCACTAGCTATGGACAGCTAGATATATCAGCTGTGCTCCTGTGTCTTTATTCTTTGGCTCTTCTCTCTGCAAGGCAGGCCCACAGTCCTCGGAGGGCGCTGAACCCTGCCCGCTAGGCCCTTCTTGTGTTGTTTTGCAGTCCATTACCAGCTGCTTAAGCAGCAGGTTCCCGGTGGCTGGTCAGCTGGAACTGCTTCAGAAGGACAAACAGGAAGGACGCAGCTACCAGTGCAGATTACCCTGTTGGCATTGTTGACAGAAGAACATTTTTTAAATCTTAAAATGTTGAGGAAAACTTCTTGCTATTAACAACTCCCTCAAGTCTCTGCCTGGAGAGGGGGAGTGAGCCGGATTTAGGTTGCCCTGAAGGAACACTTGCAGTTGCATCCATTATAAGCTTCTAGACCCAGGTCCTGGCAATTGATCCTCCGTGCTTGCTGGCAATTGATCCTCCATGCTTCCTTGCTTAGGCTTCAGTTCCACAGGCTAAATCTCCTGGCGATCCCTATCCTCTAGGTCAAACTGGAGCTTCCACTAGAGAGAACTAAACCGTCTCACCATTCCTGCAGCTAGCCTTCTCTTACGTAAGAGGCCTGCAAGAGCTCAGGGCAAAGAGAGATTAAGGGAGGCAATGAAACAAGGGAAGAACTCAGGTAGGCGGAGAGCAAACCTCTGCTCTCCACCTACCTGAGGTGTGGTCTTTGGCAAATTACTTTACCTCTCTGAGCCTAAATGTCCTCATCTGTAAAACAGGGACAATAAGCCTACTTGTTTTATAGGGTTGAAGGTGCTACTACCTATAAAGGGTTTAGCAGTCTCTGTCTGAAATAGAGGAATGCTCAATAAGAGCTACATTTATGTACGCTTGGAGCCTTATTCCCTACCGCTTCCCACAATGGCAGTAGTAAAGAGTTTGGGCTCTGTTATTCATTACAAGTATGATTTTGGGCAAACCTCTTTGGGTCTCATGGGCAAAATGAATATAAAGATGCCCATCTCATATGGATCTTGTGAAGATTAACTGAGATAATGCTCCTAAAACAATAAATTGCCCAGATCACAGGCTTTCAGGAAATGAGGATGTTGCGTTTGCTGATGAAAAATTACCATGTTTCCTGTAAAAAGCGTGAGTGTTGTGAAACCGTCCTCCAAATCCCTGCCTGCCCACTCCCCAAGCACATAGAAAGTGAGTTGCTTGTTCCAATCTGAAATCTTGTCCTGAACTCCTGTGCTGTAGATATTCCTGTCTTCATCCCCTTCCTTCTCACTCTTCCAGCTTCTCTTTGTCTCCCTGCCTAAGCCTCTCATTAGTCCAGTTAATAAACTGTTGCTGTCATCTTAGTCCAACCCCCAGGAGCAGGGTCCCGTGGGGATGCGCATTATGCTGGGGAAGTGAGGCGGCAGGGGAGCTGCAGGGACATCCTCGTTTCTACAGGGGAGTAGAACAAGGAAGCAGAGTTGGCAGCAGCATGGGCCCCAGTCTTTCGGGGCATCATCAGGATAATCAGTGAGCACTTCATTATACAGAGCGAGAGTCTGGCTGTTTGGCAGAGTATCAGGGTCCCATTTAGGGACTGGAAGGTTTTGGCCTGGAGATAATGACCAGCTAGAAGCCTCTGGCTTTCTTCTGTGCACTGGCCTTTGGCTCCTGCTTGGACACACACACACACACACACACAGAGGCAGGCACGTACGCAAGTTCCCTGGGTTTTAAGTCAGCTAAAAAGTTTGTGGGTACATTCCAGGCCTGGAAGGCTGGTGAACAGAGTGAAGCTGGAGGGCCCAGAAACGCACGACTGCTCCTGCTGATTGCTGAGAATATCCAAACCCCGAGGTTCCCAAGAGCCCGTTAAACCATCACAAGTGCCTCATCCAGAGTGGGAGTAGGTTCCCTCCCAACCTGGGAAGGATAAAGGAGCAGGCCTGGGGAGTGGCTCTGCTGGCTGAAAACAAGCCAAGGGACTAACAAGTTAGCGCAGAAGCTCAAGCAGCCCAGGGAGAGATGGTTTGTTGGGTACACAATGGAGTCAGCATTTTCAACCCCCTTTTCCCTTACCATCAGGGTGTGAAACGGGAGTTTATACCAAGGATGGGGGAGGTGGGACAGTGAGGGTTGAGGGGAAGCCAGCCAAGTCACTCTCTCAGCCAGTTACATCACACATACCTGTTCAAGCATATATTTAGGGAAAAGGGAGTTCAAATCAAACTCATTCCACTGACACCTGGCTCCTACCTGCTGTACTGTCGGCACTGCCATTCGCCACCTAGAATTATGAGCTTCTGTGCTGGCCTCAGCCCAAGGTAAATGCAGAGAATGCCTCATTTTCTTTCACCGCTTTGTTTCCTAGTTTCCCACAACCACAAAAACACATGTGCTGTGTATAATAGACTTTACTGTAGGTCTCCAAGTGTGGTTTTCAAAGTGTGGACCAGCTACTTCAGCATCACCTAGGAACTTGTTAGAAATGCACATTGTCAAGTGTCATCCCACACCTATTGAATCAGACACTCTGGGGTTTGTGTATTAACAAGTCCTTCATGTGATTCTGATACTTGCTGAAATTCAAGAACCATT
This sequence comes from Physeter macrocephalus, assembly GCF_002837175.3. Lineage (NCBI taxonomy): Eukaryota > Metazoa > Chordata > Mammalia > Artiodactyla > Physeteridae > Physeter > Physeter macrocephalus. The sequence goes on along the minus strand of NC_041217.1, from coordinate 84,457,024 downwards.
GCTGTATGTTTGTATATAACTTGAAAAAAATTACGATGTAGGGAAGGAGACTAAAAACAGAATTGTAAATAGGACTGTTTGCAAGTCTATAGGAACATAAAAAGGGTCTTTCATGAAGTTTTTTTTTTTAATTAAGTAATTTAATTAATATTTGGTTGCGTTGGGTCTTCGTCGCTGTGCACGGGCTTTTCTTTAGTTGTGGCGAGTGGGCGGTGCGCGGGCTTCTCATTGCGGTGGCTTCTCTTGTTGCGGAGAACCGGCTCTAGGTGTGTGGGCTTCAGTAGTTGTGGCATGAGGGCTCAGTAGTGGTGGCATGCGGGCTCAGTAGTTGTGGCTCACGGGCTCTAGAGCACAGGCTCAGTAGCTGTGGTGCACAGGCTTAGTTGTTCCATGGCATTTGGGATCTTCCCGGACCAGGGCTCGAACCTGTGTCCCCTACATTGGCAGGAGGATTCTTAACCACTGCACCACCAGAGAAGTCCTCTTTCATGAAGTTTTTTTTTAAAATTATTAATTAATTAATTTATTTTTGGCTGAGTTGGATCTTTGTTGCTGGGCGTGGGCTTTCTCTAGCTGCGGTGAGTGGGAGCTACTCTTCGTTGCAGTGAGCGGGCTTCTCATTGTCATGGCTTCTCTTGTGTGGAGCATGGGCTCTAGGCGTGCGGGCTTCAGTAGTTGTGGCTCGCAGGCTCTAGAGCGCAGGCTCAGTAGTTGTGGCACTCGGGCTGCAGTAGTTGTGGCTTGCGGGCTGTAGAGCACAGGCTCAGTAGTTGTGGCGCACAGGCTCAGTTGCTCCGCAGCATGTGGGATCTTCCTGGGCCAGGGCTTGAACCCATGTCCCCTGCATTGGCAGGTGAATTCTTAACCACTGCGCCACCAGGGAAGCCCCTTTCATGAAGTTTTGCTTCCCTCTCTGGAGGTCCACATGCAGAGGTTGATTTCTTCTCATACAAAGACAATTTAAAGCATGTGCGCACACACACACACACACACACACACACACACACACACACACACACACCCCACACCACACCTCTCCATAGAGGCCACAACATTCTTGAATTTGGTGTTTATTATTCACACGCGTGTTTTTTTACTACACATTTACTAGATAGTATTTTTTTGTGTATTTTTATCTTTGTGTATTTTGGACATGCTGTACATATCTATTGGCAGTTTGCTTTTTCCATTTGCAATTAAGTTTAAAGATTTATGTTTGGTGCTACTCTATCTATCTATTTTCTTGTTGATGGACTTTTAGGTTGCTTCCAATTTTCAGTTATTATAAATAATGCTGCAATTAACATTCAAGTATATGTCCTTTTGTACCAAGGTACAAGTGTGTCTCTAGAATGTATACGTAGGAATGGAATTACTGGATGATAGTAATGTGCAACTTCAGCTTTACTGTATCTTTCAAAGTTATTCTCCAAAGTAGTTGTATTGATTAAGCTGCTACAAAGACAGGGTACAAGAGTTCCTGTTGTTCATGCCAAATATGGTATAGTTAGACTTTAATATTTTTGTTATATTTGCCAATTTTTGGATGTGAATGGTATTTTTTTGTAGTTTTAATTTGCATTTATCTGATTACTGTTTAAGTTGAACATTTTTTATATGTTTATTTGGCCATTTGGTTTCTTTTGTGATTTCATGTTTATTTCATTTGTCTATTTTTCTATTATGTTATCTTTTCTCCATTGATCTGAGGAATTTTTTTATACTCTGGATATGCATTTTAAGTATATTTTTTCAACCACAGCTTGTATTTTCATGGTATTTATGGTGTTTTGTGGTATAGATATCTTTCATTTTAGTGTAGTCATATTTATTATTTCCCCATCTAGTTGGTGCTCTTTGAGTCATGGTTACAAAATATTCCTGTTAGTGAAGATGGAGATGCCAGAGCAAACAGACCCTAAGATACAGTGGTTTAAAGAACAGAGACATTTATTTCTTTCTCACAAAACAGTCCAGAGATGAGTAGTCTTCATTGCTGAGCTGGTTTTGTTATACATAGGCAATGAGGGACACAGGTTCATGCTATCTTGTGGGTTTGTCATCCTCCTGGGCATATTACTATTTCATATAGCCAAATCTGGGTCACTGCCATATTCAGATTCTAACCAGCAGGAAAGAGGAGAGCATGGAGGAGACAGACCTAATGTCAAGTCCCAGAGCTGCAAGTGGCACCCATCACAATCATCCTCCTCTTCTGTAGAAGTCACCACTCTTAGCTTTTATAATTTCCTTGCTTTTCTTTATTGTTTTACTGCCTATGTATGCATCTTTAAATAAAATAGTTGCCTTGTTTTTAAGCTTTATATGAAAAGAATAATATAGTATGCACTCTTTTGTAATTTGGATTTTTTTTTTTTTTTCTGGTACGCGGGCCTCTCACTCTTGTGGCCTCTCACGTTGTGGAGCACAGGCTCCGGACGCGCAGGCTTAGCGGCCATGGCTCACGGGCCCAGCCGCTCTGCGGCATGTGGGATCTTCCCGGACCGGGGCACGAACCCGTGTCCCCTGCATCGGCAGGCGGACTCTCAACCACTGCGCCACCAGGGAAGCCCTGTAACTTGGATTCTTGTCTCAACATTATGTTTGGGTTGTTTCCAGTTTTTGGCAATTATAATAACACTGCTATCAACATTTTGGTACGTGTATCTAGATGCATAAGCATGCCTATCTCTAAGGTGGACACCTAAAAGTAGAATTGTTGGATCATGGCATATGCACATTTTCAGCTTTATTATATGATGGTATGCTGCTTTCCAGTGGGTTATGCTAATTCCCATTCCCACTAGCCTTTGGTGAGACACCTCATTGTTCCACTTCTTGGGATTGTCAGGTTTTATAATTTTTGTCAATCTGATGTGTGTAGTGGTATTTCATTGTGGTTTTATTATTCTATTTCTCTGGCAAATAATGTGATTGAGCAATGTCTCATGTGCTTTTGGCTATTTGTATTTTTGTTTCTCTTTTCAGGAGCATGTTAAAATCTTATGCTCAGTTTTCTTTCGGGTTTTTGCCTTTATCTCATTGATTTGTTGAAATTCTTTGCAAATTCTGGATACTTTTTTGGTTAAGAATGTTGCAAATATCTTTTTATGGTGTCTTTTGTGAATTAAAATTTATCATTCTTTTATTTAGAACAACTATTTTTTCCATTTTAAGATATCATTTTGTACTCCAAAGTGAAAAAGATAGTCTTTACTATTCTGTTCTAAAAGCTTCATGATTTTGCCTTTCATTTTTAGGTCTTGAATTGATTTTTGTATATGGTGTGAGAAAGGATCCAATTTCATTTTTTTCCCATATGATTATCTAATGATCTCAGCCCCATTTATTGAAAAGTCTGTCCTTTCTCCACTGATCTGAAGTTTCACCTGTGTCATAAGTCAAATGTTCAGTCAGGTCTCTCTTATGTACCAAAAGTCTATTTAATTTTCCCTGTGGTGATCCTACACTTCAAAAAAAAAATTTGAGGTATAGTTGATGTACAGTATTATATAAGTTTCAGGTGTACAACATAATGGTTCACAATTTTTAAAGGTTATATTCCATTTATAGTTATTATGAAATGTTGGCTATATTCCCTGTGTTGTACAATATATCCTTGTAGCTCATTTATTTTGTACACAGTAGTTTGTACTTCTTAATCCCCATCCCTACTTTGCCCCTCTCCCTTCCCTCTCCCCACTGGTAACCACTAGTTTGTTCTCTATATCTGTGAGTCCGTTTCTTCTTATTTATTTATTTATTTTTGGCTGCATTGGGTCTTCGTTGCTGCACACGGGCTTTCTCTAGTTGCGGGGAGCCGGGGCTACTCTTTGTTGCGGTGCACGGGCTTCCCACTGCGCTGGCTTCTCTTGTTGCAGAGCATGGGCTCTAGGCGCGTGGGCTTCAGTAGTTGTGACACGTGGGCTCAGTAGTGTGGCTCGCGGGCTCTAGAGCGCAGGCTCAGTAGTTGTGGTGCACCGGCTTAGTTGCTCCGCAGCATGCGGGATCCTCCTGGACCAGAACTTGAACCCATGTCCCCTGCACTGGCAGGCAGACTCCCAACCACTGAGCCATCAGGGAAGCCCCCATTTCTTTTTTGTTATATTCACTATTATGTTTTATTTTTCAGATTCCCCAAATAAGTGATATTATATAGAGAGTCTGTCTTTCTCCGTCTGACTTATTTCACTTAGCAAAGTGCCCTCCAAGTCCATCCTTGTTGTTTCACATAGCAAAATTTCACTCTTTTTTATGGCTGAGTAGTATTCCATTGTGTATATACATATACACACACCACATCTTCTTTACCCATTCATATGTCGATGGACACTTAGGTTACTTCCATATCTTGGCAATTGTAAATAGTGCTGCTATGAACATTGGGGTGAATGTATCTCTTCGAATTAATACTACACTTTTTTTTTTTTTTTTTTGCCATGCTTGTGGCATGTGGGATCTTAGTTCCCCAACCAGGGATTGAACCCATGCCCCTGCAGTGGAAGTGTGGAGTCCTAACCACTGGGCCCCCAGGGAATTACCCCAAACCTATGCTTTTTAATTGCTACAACTTTAAAACCTATCTTGATATCTGGTAAAGCAAGTTCTACATTTTTTTAATCCAAGAGTGTCTTTGCTATTATTTTCCCCTTGCAATACAATGTACATTTGGGATTTTTACTGGTATTGCATTAAGTTTACAAATTGACCTGAGGGAATCGATATCTTTATAATAATCATTCTTTCAGTGTAAAAGCATAGTAAAACTCTCCATCTACTTAAGTCTTTTAAAAATACTTTTCAATAATGTTTTATAATGTTCTCTATATATTGATACTTTTTTTCTTGCACTTCTTTGTTTGATCTAGGTATCTTTTAGTTTACTCTAAGATTCTTTTAGTTTTTACTGCTATTGCATATGCTATCTTTCAAAAATTATATTTTATTATTCCTCACCTACTAGATTAATATTGATTTCAGTATGTTTATCTTGTAGGTACAACCTTGTTAAAACTTTTTACTAGTTCCAATAGTTTACTTGAAGATTTTTTGGATTGTTTTCTTCAGACAATCATATCCTCTGTAAGTACAGGTAGTTTTGTTTCTTCTTTTAAAATCCTTATGTCTTTATACTGGCACAGAAAAAAAAAAAGACACATAGATCAGTGGAAGAGAATAGAGAGCCAGAAATAAACCCATGCACTTATGGTCAATTAATCTATGACAAAGGAGGCAAGAATACACAATGGAGAAAAGACAGTCTCTTCAATAAGTGGTGCTGGGAAAACTGGACAGCTACATGTAAAAGAATGAGATTAGAACATTTCCTTACACCATATACAAAAATAAACACAAATGGATTAAAGACCTAAAAGTAAGCTTTTGCACAGCAAAGGAAACCATCAACAAAATGAAAAGGCAACCTATTGAATGGGAGAAAATATTTGCAAATGTTGTGACTGACAAGGGGTTAATATCCAAGATATATAAACAGCTCATACAATTCAATACCAAAAAACCAAACAATCCAATCAAAAAAATGGGCTGAAGACTGGAGTAGACATTTTTTCAAAGAACACATACAGATGGCCAACGGGCACATGAAAAGATGTTCAACATTGCTAATCATCAGAGAAATGCAAATCAGACCCATAATGAGGGATCACCTCACACCTGTCAGAATGGCCATCATCAAAAAGACCACAAATAACAAATATTGGCGAGAATGTGGTGAAAAGGGAATGCGTGTACACTGTTGGTGGGAATGTCAATTGGTGCAGCAACTAAGGAAAACAGTATGGAAGTTCCTCAAAAACTAAAAATAGAACTACCATATGACCCACCAATTCCACTCCTGGGTATATATCCAAAAAAAAAACCAAACCAAAAACACTAATTTGAAAAGATACATGCACCCCAATATTCATTGCAGCATTATTTACAATTACCGAGATACGGAAGTTACCTAAGTGTCCATGAACAGATGAATGGATAAAGAAGAAGTAGTATATCAATATGATGGGATATTACTCAGCCATAAAAAAGAATGAAATTCTGCCATTTGCAACAATGTGGACAGAACTAGAGAGTATTATGTTTAGTGAAATAAGTCAGACAAAGAAAGACAAATACTCTGTTATCATTTACATGTGGAATCTAAAAAATAAACCAACTACGGAATATAACAGAAAAGAAACAGACTCATAGATATAGAGAACAAACTAGTTGCTACCATTGGGAAGAGGGAAGGGGGAGGGGCAAAGTAGGGATATGGGATTAAGAGATACAAACTACTATCTATAAAATAGATAAGCAAGGGACCTCCCTGGTGGTGCAGTAGTTAAAAATCCACCTGCCAGTGGTTAAGAATCTGCCTACCAATGCAGGGGACACGGGTTCGAGCCCTGCTCCGGGAAGATCCCACATGCCGCGGAGCAACTAAGCCCATGAGCCACAACTACTGAGCCTGTGCTCTAGAGCCCACAAGCCACAACTACTGAGCCTGCGTGCCACAACTACAGAAGACCGTGGGCCTAGAGCCTGTGCTCCACAACAAGAGAAGCCATGGCAATGAGAAGCCCGCGCACAGCAATGAAGAGTAGCCCCTGCTCACCGCAACTAGAGGAAGCCCGTATGCAGCAACAAAAGACTCAACGCAGCCAAAATAAATAAATAATAAAAGAAAATACATAAATTTATTAAAAAAAAAATTCGCCTGCCAATGCAGGGGACACGGGTTCGAGCCCTGGTCCGGGAGGATCCCACATGCCCTGGAGCAACTAGGCCCATGCGCCACAACTACTGAGCCTGCGATCTAGAACCCATGAGCCACAACTGCTGAGCCCGCGTGCCACAACTACTGAAGCCCGCGTGCCTGGAACCCGTGCTCTGCAACAAGAGAAGCCACTGCAATGATAAGCCCGTGCACCTCAACGAAGAGCAGCCCCTGCTCGCCGCAACTAGAGAAAGCCTGTGTGCAGCAACGAAGACCCAATGCAGCCAAAAATAAATAAATTTAATAATTAAAAAAAAAAAACGTTAATAGGGCTTCCCTGGTGGCACAGTGGTTGAGGGTCCGCCTGCCGATGCAGGCCAGAACAGTGAGAGGCCCGCGTACCGCAAAAAAAAAAAAAAAGTTAATAAAATAGATAAGCAACAGGATATATTGTACAACACAGGGAAATTTTGTAATAACTTTAAATGGAGTATAATCTATAAAAATATTGAATCACTGTGCTGTACACCTGAAGCTAATATAATATTGTAAATCAGCTATAGTTCAATTAAAAAAATCCTTATACCTTTAATATTTTTACTTGCATTCCAACCTCTAGTACACTGTTAAATAGAAGCAGTGATAGGCATTCTTGTCTTGATCCTAACGTGAAAGAAACAGTTTCAATGTTTCACTATTAAGTATGAAGTTTGCTGTAGGTTTTGGTAAATACCCTTTATCAGCTTAAGGAAGATCATATATTCCAAGTTGGCAAAGAGTTTTCATGATGAATATGTCTAGAATATTATGTTTTACACACATGTATATCTCATATAGTAGATATTTACATATCTTATATGGTATATGTGACCTATGTTATATAACATATACTGTACTAGTGTATATATGTGTACGTCGAAGAAGAAAAACCATACAACTATTTCAGTACATACGTCTCTGTACTGAAATAGAGACAATGGGAGAGTTAATGGGAAATAGATAATGGGAGATGGGACAGCTGAATTTTAAGGGGGTAGTGTTCATACAAAGGTCTGGTATTTATACAGAGGTCTGGAACAAGGGATCCAAAGTGAGCAGTTTTCTTTAGGAGTCTGGAGCTGAGTTATCTCTGCTTATAGGTCACACTGAACTCTAAAAACTCTCCCCAGGTACTTTGGCACCCAAGGATTAATTAGATTATTCTAGAGCAATGAATACAAAAACTCTTTATTCCATTTTTATGGAGAAACAGATCACTAAACTCTCTATTTTATTTTTAAAAATTTATTTATTTAATTTATTTTTGGCTGCGTTCAGTCTTCATTGCTGCGTGTGGGCTTTCTCTAGTTGCAGAGAGCCGGGGCTACTCTTCGTTGCTGTGCGTGGGCTTCTCATTGCGGTGGCTTCTCTTGTTGCGGAGCACGGGCTCTAGAGCACAGCCTCAGTAGTTGTGGCACACGGGTTTAATTGCTCTCTGGCATGTGGGATCTTCCCAGACCAGGGTTCGAACCCGTGTCCCCTGCATTGGCAAGCAGATTCTTAACCACTGTACCACCATGGAAGTCCCTAAACTCTTTATTAAAAACATGTATTTGGTAAATCTAGTTGGCTACATGGGGGCTTACACTGTGATTCTCTTTATTGGTATGTATATTTTTCATACCAAGAACATTTTAAAAGAAAAATTTTTAGATAACTTTATTAATAGAGTGTAAAATAATCTCATCTAGTCATTTAACAAACATTTATTGAATGTTTATTATGTGGCAGTTACTGTGCTAGTCCATAAGTGAGTACAAAGATACATAAGGTACATATAAGTGCTATCAAATATGGTAAAAAAATAATGTGCAGAAGGAATTAAGAGCTGGGAGGGACTCCTAGCTGGTGTGACCTGCACCACTTATTGGGGAAGACACAGGATAGAGAGCATGAATTTCTAAAGAGCCCCTAGGGAAGCTTTGAAACTATAATGCAGAGTGGTACTAACATGCCTCTCCCCCTTTTTTTGGTGGGTCTCTTGCCTATGCCCAGTTTCTTAGTGGAGGTTGTTAAGCATTTTCAACAGCCGGGGAAGTGAGGCTAAGAGTAAGTTTCACTCTGCTGTCTCAGTTTGTTTTTAGTTTTTTAAAATTTATTTATTCATTTATTTATTTTTGGCTGTGCTGGTTCTTCGTTGTTGCGCAAGGGCTTTCTCTAGTTGCAGGGTGCGCGGGCTTCTCATTGCCTTGGCTTCTCTTGCTGTGGAGCACGGGCTCTAGGCGTGCGGGCTTCAGTAGTTGTGGCACGCGGGCTCTAGAGGGCAGACTCAGTAGTTGTGGTGCACGGTCTTAGTTGCTCCGTGCGTGGCATGTGGGATCCTCCCGGACCAGGGCTCGAACCCGTGTCCCCTGCATTGGCAGGCGGATTCTTAACCACTGCACCACCAGGGAAGTCCCCTGCTGTCTTGGTTTTAAAAGTTCAGTTTGGATTGGAGCATTGTCCTTGATTCCAAGAAATATTTCAATATTAAGAAACAGAAAAAGGTTTTTGAAAGCATAACTGTGACTCCAAACCTGCCATGGAAAGACTGATTTCAGTTACTTTCTAGGACAACCCTATGTTCTAGGCATTATCATTTCCTTTTAACCTGCTCAGGTTTTTAATTTACAAGGGTCAGAAAACCCATAGTAATGCCAGCCTACCTCTGTTTCTGGCTAGGTTAGTTTAACCTGTCTGAGCTTGTTTCCTCAGCAGCAATAACTGTCTTGCCAATTTCACAGTAGTCGAGGGATCAAACAATGTAACAGATGCAAACAGTCCTTGAAGAGCATAAAAACACTAAATGTAAGTGAACAATCACTGTTATTTTTAAAGTCTTATCCATAATCTTGGGTATAATGCACGGCTGAGTGAGTCTAAGGTTGTAACTGAGTAGGACCTTATGTTGCCTTCCCAGGACAGGCCTTCCCCCACATCCTCTGCTTTAGCTCTTCTCTGAATTACATAGATAACAGTATTTGATGCACACTTTCTGAGTTGTTTTACAGGTGTGAAAAACCCTCACCAAACGGATGATATTAACTACTTGATGACCATGAGCACATACCCCCGGGCCTCCTGGAGCCTAAGGACTGATAATGTTAACCCCTGTGACACCACCCTGTTACCTCACCATCAGCCAATCAGAGAATTGTGCATGAGCTGATCACATACCCTGCGACTCCCCTCCCTCATCTGGCCTTTAAAAATGCTTTGCTAAACCCCTTTGGGGAGCTCAGGGATTTTTTGGGCCTGAGCCACTGGTCTCCTTGAATGGCCCTGCTATAAACCTTTCTCTGCTCCAGACTCCGACGTTTTGGTTTGTTTGGCCTCACTGTGCATCGGGCACACGAACTTAAGCTAACAAGGTGGCCAGACTTCACTGTTCCTGGTAGGTTTTCCACAGCCTCTGCTTCAGAATAAAAAAATTCCTTACATCCAGCCTTTACTTTGTTGACAGTTCGACACCCTCTTTATCTACACGCCCTGCTTGCTTTTTTGAGAGTGACTGTAAATATAGGACAGCATTCTCCAAAACAGAGGAAAGAAGAGTATTTCCTTAAAGACATGCCTTGCAAGTGCGGCCCAATCAACATTTATTGAATTCCAAGACAACAGAAGCTGGAGGTACACAGATGCAAAAACAGGGCATCTGCCTTGAGGAGCTTAAGAGCCCATCAACTGATAGTGGTAACCTGTTTCCTGTCAGGAGAGTGGGAGTTTCCTTCCACTTGCAGGACTGCAGAAGCCGCAGACCAGGAGGGGCAGAGGAGGACCCAGCTCGGCTCTGGAGGCCGTGGGCTACATGAAAGCTCCCGCGCCCCCTTAGTGTTTGCGACTTGGAAGGCACCCCTCCTGCCATTCTCCTTTGTTGGTGCCGGGAGAAGATAAAAGATCCTTTTCTACTACTATAGTAGATACATCTCAAATCAGGACTTAGGACTTCAGCGCTTCAGCCCTCACTCCCTCCTAAGGAGCCACTGCACCCTCCAGCGGAGGAACGGCGGCGGAGCTCCAGGGGGTTCCCCAAAAAGCTGAGCACCTGAAAGTCCTCCTTAAAGAGCTCGCTGTCTCCAGCCCCGCCCCTCGTGGAGTCCCGCCCCCGACGCGACCTCGTCCTGTGGCACCGATTGGATGGCTCCTGTGCGTGAAGACGTTGCGTCGTGGGGCGGGGCGGAGGAGCGTTGTCCGTAGGGCCTCAGCCCTGTGTCCTCGGCCACCGCCCCCGCTGCTGCCGCGTATCCGCCCCTTGCCTGCCTTTAGAGGGTACAGGCGACAGCAGTTTCTCTAGGTGGTCGAACAGCCGCCAAACGTCTCCGTCGAGCTGCCTTTTCTAGCTGGCGGCTCTTCTGGGGTGGGTCCAGGTCGGGGGGTGGGGAAAAATGGCGCCGGCGCCCCAAGGCGTCCGGGAGGAGCCGCTGCTGGCGTGTGGGTCCGGACTGCTTTCCCGGCTGCTCTTCCTCGCCCAGGCAGTCCTCCTCCTGCTGCCGGCCGCCCGGGCAGGCCTCTGCCCCGCGCCCTGCTCCTGCCGCATCCCTCTGTTGGATTGCAGTCGTAGGAAACTGCCAGCACCCAGCTGGAGGGCGCTGTTGAGCTCGCTGCCCCCTGACGCCGTCAGCCTGTGAGTAGAGTTGCCGGGCGGGGGAACCAAAGGAAAGGGGGTGCTCCCCTTCCTCGAGGGACAGGAGGGAGACGGGCCTGGTCGGAGGGCGCGGCCAGGAGCCTAAGTTCTGAAGGGGAATGCCATTGCGACGTTGTGAACGTTTTTTTTGTGGGGGGTGGTGGTGGTTGAAGCCTGAAAACCTGGTGTTCAGGGTCTGGAGACTTGTACGAAGACCAGGGTTAAAATTCTTGGGAGCAGGGAGTCTCTGATTCCTGGGCTGGGAGGAGTTGGGGCGGCGATACTGTTAAGGGCTCACTGGTCCTGGGCTCTGGCATTGGCTCTTGAATGGTTGGGGCTCCTCGCTCACTTTGGGCTGCATCATCCTGTGCATCAGCTTGAATGGTCCCCAAGCACGTGATTTTATAACCACGATCATAAAGACTTATGAACTGTTTTTTGGCTGTAGTTCACGTTTTGTCTAATTTTGTGCTGTAGTTTTGACAGCTTAACTGGGTTAAAACTTTATGTGTTAACTACATCCAGTACCACCTTGAACAAGTATCTTTACAAATAGCATTTTTGATCTAATTTAGGATTCACTTTGTAAATAAGGGAAGGCATATCTGTTACAAAATTAAGTGTTTTGTTTTCAGTGCATTTCCTTGTGGCAAAGAACTTAAGAATCAGTCCTCTTTGTTTGTGTATGAGAAGCAAGTAGAATGGTTGGATGAATTCTTCCGGAGACTCCACTGCAGAGTGCTCATCTTGACAGGCCTGTGTTAGACAGTGGCACCTGGAGAGCTCATTAGTCTGAGTCAGCCTGGTGGCATTAGGAGCAACAGTAGGTATTAAATGCTGCAATTATGAGGCTTGTTAACCACTAACATACGGTTATTTCTCTGCCGCTAACTGAGCAACGTATTTATTAATTGACAGACTTCTAACAGAGTCATCTCTAAAAAAAGACCTGTCACACACACACACACACACACACACACACACACACACACACAAGCTCGAGGTGTGATTAAAATATGAGGGGATGTTTGGATTTCCATTGGAAATGGAATACAAATAGAAAGTCTCTCTCTGCAGAGGTTAAAGTGTGTGTACATTTGCAAATAGCTTATGTTAGATAGGAAAGGAAGCTACCTCATAAATTCCTTGAGAAAATTAAGGTAACTTAAATAACCAAATGTAGTAGCATAGATTTGCAGTGTAATAAGGTGTTTCCTGTTGTTTTATGGTAGTGACACCTGTAGCTAATTCTGGTTCTGTTGATGCAAATAATATTTAGAAATTCGTATCAGTTGCAGCATAGTCTGAATTAAACCTAGCATAACGTCTTAATAATGCAGTAACTACCTTTTTCTAAGAAATTCTTGGAAAAACTACCTGATTATGACAAACTGAATCTGATTATGACAGACTAAATCTGGTGCAGGTTTAAAAACAACACAACTTCATTTAGCTGTAATTGAAATAAATGTGGCCTTTTTAAGATCCTCCATTGGTAGATAAACAGTAATTAGAAATAGTTTTATGTAAGATACATTTATTTTGTGTCTAGGTTTGATTTTTTTTAATCAAGACAAATTGCCTAAAGCCAAATGACATTCAAAAATTTTAAATGTCCTATAATGAAATTGACATTTTCAGTTGAAGTGAAATGCCTTGGAGAGCAATTTTCTTGTAGAAATGTAATTGGATGGAAGTCTTACATTAGCAGAAGAACTCTTAGAATATTAAAAGATGAGGTTGTGCTGTTTTAAACTGAGAAATGTAATATTTTTCATCAGTTGCCTTCAGCTGTAAAACAGGCACATGTGGTTTTCTTTATGTAATTTTGAATTTTTAAAACACATGCAATGCTTTAAATGTATTAGTGATTCAAACTCAAATGCTCAGACTTGCAGCAATCATCAAAAAGATGGTAGACAAAATTCCTTAACCCTGGGTTTTAAAATATGTATCTGCCCCCAGTTACTGGCACAGAGCCCCTGAAACCCTTGTATCAATAATTTCCAAAGTGCTAGGAGAACTAGGAGCACCTTTCCTTTTTATATTTGGTCTTTGACCCTAATTCCAGGCACAGAGCTCCTACATCTCTTGGAATCTCCTGGGTGATTGGAGTATCTTTTGACCTAACGAGGTGACTCTTGGTGGGCTCCTGGATAGCTTCAGGATTGGGGTGGGTCACCAGAAAGACCAAGCTGTGCTTAGAAGCTTGGAACTTTCAACCCCACCCCCCCATCCTACAGAAGAGGAGAGAGGCTAGAGATTGAGGTAGTAATTGATCATGCCTACGTGGTGAAGCCTCCATAAAAATTTTCAAAGTATGGAGTTCAGAGAGCTTGTGAGTTGGTGAACACACCTACCAGGAGGTATGCTGTGAGGGTGGTGCATCCCAACTCCATGGAGACAGAAGCTCCTGCACCAGACCCTTCTGGATCTCGCCCTATGTATCTCTTCATCTGGCTGTTCATCTGTGTCCTTTATCATGTCTTTTGTTATATAGTTAACCAGTAAACATAAGTAAGTGTTTTTCTGAGTTCTGTGAGGTATTCTAACAGTGCTTGAGTCCAAGGAGGGGGCTCGTGGCAACCTCCAGTTTGTAGCCAAGTTGGACAGAAATTGTGGGTAACATGGGAGCTACTACTTGTGATTAGTTTCTGAAGTGGGAGGCCATCTTATGGGACTGAGAGCTTAACCAGTGAGGTCTGCACTAACTCCAGTTAGTGTCAGAATTGAATTGAATTGCAGGACATCTAGCTGGTGTTGGAGAATTGGCTGGTGTGGGGAAAAAGCACACATCTAGTGTCAGAAGTACTGTGTGTGTGAGTAAAGGAAGAAACCAGTGACAAAAATTTTTTGCTTGAGCAAACTTTAGTCAGGCTCCTGAACCTTATCCTGGGTCATCTGTGCACACCCTTGTAAAATGCAGTTTTAGCAGTATCCCTGTAAGTTAGTTTAGTAGGAATCCCCCACCCTCAGTGTCTGATCAGATTCCTCCTCCTACACCATCCCCCAGGTGATACCTGAGTACCCTGGCCTGTCTTCAGCAAGAATCCTGTTGGGTCTGTTTAGTTAAAAACCCCCTTACAGATGTTTTCTCTTAGTAATTTTCCATTCACTGACCCCACTCTGCTCCTTAGCTGTAAGTTTTTTCTTGTTCATGGAGTATTCAGAGTTAAGCCCAATCTCTTTCCCCTACTTTAAAGTTTCATTGTAGTGGTTTCTTTATGTATCAAGAAAGCCCCTTCCCCCAAAGTCTTCCTTACTATGCTTTAACAAGTATCACTGAGTATTTTTTTTCCTTTTAACAGTTATGGTGCCACAACTCGGGATAGGATCAGATTCATCATTGGACCCCCGGACCTCTCACCCAGGATCCTAAGTGCGTACCTTTGAAGCCTTTATCTTCACTCCTGACTGATTGATCGGGGATCCATTGTTGAGTCCGACTCCTGAACCATTGCTCCGGACAAACGTCCGTGGAAGCTGGTAAGGACAGATTTTGATTGTTAAAAGAGTCTGAGTACAGTTGACCTTGAACAACATGGGTTTGAACTGTGTAGATCCACTTATATGCAGATTTTTTTCAATAGTGAATACTCTAGTACTACACGGTCCATGGTTGGTTGAATCCATGGATGCAGAACCTTGGATACAAAGGAACTGCACGTATGGAAGGCAATTACAAGTTATATGTGGATTTTTAACTTTGCAGAGGGTCGGTGCTCCTAATCTTAGTGTTGTTCAAAGGTCAACTGTATACTCCAGAAGTTGGGATAGAGTCCTAGATAAACACAGGCTGGGTTAGAGTCCCAGGTTTCTCTGTTTGTAAGAAAGCTCAGTTAGAGTCCTAGGCTTCTTTGTCTGAAAGGTACTTACTGGGTTGGAAATCTCTCCTTCCTGGCTCTTTTCTTCCTGAGTGGGGATTTTTTATTCCCTGACTCTTTGGGCTGGAAGTCTCTTCTTCCTGGCTCTTTTTTTTTTTTATTATTCCCTGACTCCTTATGCTGGAAGTCTTTCTTCCTGGCTCTCTGTGAGGCCTCTTTGTTCCCTCTCTTGGGTCCTGCTTTTCCCATGAGGACTTATCAGATGGCTCAAACCCCCTTCTTGAACCCCTGCTGAGTATATTCTCTGTCTACCTCCATTCTTGTTGGCATGCTTTTGTTGAGGATAATGTGGAACTTCACTGGCTTCTTTCGGAAACTTGTCATCTCTCCACACTGGCTCCGCTAAGACGTCTCCCTTCTCATTGCTTCTGCTCCTCCTTTGCCCTCTCACCACCTTCAGTCTTTCCTCCAATTCCCTTGAATACTATGGTATGTCCTTCTCAAAGCCCCTTCATCCTCCATCCCCTGCCGGACCTTTTTCCACCTCAGTCTTTATAGTCACTTGATCTTTGGACCCCCTGCCCTCCACTAGAAGCTGTTAAGAAACTTAGGGACCCCCCAAAACAACTACTTGAAGCTGAAAAGGAAAAAGGCTAATTGGAAATAGACTGGATGTTTTCAGCAGTTGGATGGGCTTTGGAGACCTGCAGACAGCCTCTAGATGCCTCTAGGTGTCTCCTTGGTCAACACCTAAAATTTGGTCCATAGCCTCTGTAAGATTACATATCAGGGCAAGGGAAGGTGGTCTGTACAAAATTGGTAAACAGGTAACCTAAACTTGTCCCATTTGCCATAAACACAATTCACGTAAAAACATAGAGTAGAGAAAAGACAAGAGATTATTATTTTATATAAACCAGTGAGTTTGTATTACTATGTTTTACTAAGTAACTCATGACTAAAATTTTCCAGTGAAAACTTAAGATCTCTGTTAGCATCTGTCTGTATGTTTATGTATGTCTGTATATATGTTGTAGAGGTGTGCTGTTTTTCTGCTTCTAGGTGGTATTACCAAATTAATTTATAAAATCCAATCCTGTTCAAATTAGCTTAGAGATAAATGAGTAATTACATAAATTAAGTATTCCTGAAACTCTCAGAAACAGAGAAGCTCAGTGTTTTAAGTTTACATGATCTGGGATAATTTCTCTTAAATAAAGCTAATTTGAAAATTGTTGGTAAAATAAGAACAGGCATGTCTTCAGAGTTGTCAGCATTAAATATAGTGCAGACATTAAATCTAAACTAAGAACAAAATGTACAAAAAAAATGAATTGCTTCCTGTATGTAAAGCATGGCAGTAAAATAAAGAAAAAAGGGGGAAATACCATGTATGTAACTTTTTAGGTTTTTGCTTTTGTGATGTTTGCCTAACATGCATGTGTTATAAAAAATAGTTAGTAGGGAAATAACTTCAGATGATGGCTGGCTTTGTTTGGTGTTGTGTCTGCCTAAAATAAAAACCAAGGTAATTTGTAAGTAAGATAAACTACTGAAACATTCATTATTGAACCTAAATTTAAGTTTATATACTTTTGGCGTCTTGTTTTTACATGTTATAAAGAAACAAGATATTTGGATCTATTAGTAAACATTCTTTTGCTACATTGAAAAATTGCACTAAGAGGAATCGTATGCCTCTAGAAATTGCAAAATTGTATATTCAGAAATATACTAGTCTACTACAGAAAACTGATACATGAAAGACAACAATTGCCTACTTCCTGGTTTTCTCTGTTAAAAAAAGGTTATTAATGGTTAAAATCATAATCAATATATGTAAATGAAACTACTAGAAACTGTAAGAATGAAGAGAAATAACTTTGTATGCAAGGTATGAAGGATGTGTTTTAGTTAAGGGAAAAAAAGATTTTTATTCTAAGGTAGAATGAGTTCCAGAATGAGAAAGAGGAAAAATACAGTACAAAAACTGAATAGATATTAGAAAAATGTTGTAGAAGATTTGCAGAACAGGAATTTTGTGTTTGGTTAAGCTGCTAAGATTGAATGGATTTATTTATAAGTTACAAAAAAAGTGAACTTTAATATCAAAAGTGTACTGGAATTCCCTGGCGGTCCAGTGGTTAGGACTTGGCGCTTTCACTGCCTCAGCCTGGGCTCAATCCCTGGTGGGTTCAGTCCCTGCTCAGGGAGCTAAGATCCTGCAAGCTGTGCAGTGCGGCCAAAAAATAAACACAAAAGTGTACTGATGCAAAACTAGAATCCCAAAGTTTTATTGGATTGTTGGTCTGTTCTTATTAAGAAATTGTAAAAAGGTTTACCTTTTAAGTAGTCTGCCTAGGAAACAAAGATTTTGTGTCTGATCAAAATAATTTCCTGTGTTTCATGTTGTCTTTATCAGGTCTTTGATTACTCTAAAAAACATTGAGTTTTCTCAATATTAGAAGAGCTAAGTTTTTTTTTTTTTTTTAAACAACTATTGACTTTCTGTATTTGCCTTTGAAATCTTTTGTCACTTTGTTTAAATGGATAACTAAGTATTGTTTCACAGTGACCTGTGATCTTATTTAGTCAAGTGTTTAAACTTTTCGGTATTTTTGACAACTTCTCAAAATCAAATTCTAAATGGAGTCTTTTTTATTTTAATTTTAATTTTATTTTTATTTATTTTTGGCTGCGTTGGGTCTCCGTTGCTGCAGGTGGGCTCTCTCTAGTTGCGGCGAGCGGGGGCTACCCTTCATTGCGGTGGCTTCTCCTGTTGCGGAGCACGGGCTCCAGAACGCAGGCTCAGTAGTTGTGGCGCACGGGCCCAGCCGCTCTGCGGCATGTGGGACCCTCCCGGACCAGGGCTCGAACCCGTGTCCCCTGCACTGGCAGGTGGATTCCCAACCTCTGCGCCACCAGGGAAGCCCTAAATGGAGTCTTTTTGACTCCATTTAGAATGGAGTCTCAAACTAACTTTGAGACTTTCCAGAGGCCCCTGGAAAATCTCAAAGGATATGTCTCTCAAGTTGTAAAAGGATATGTTAAACTAATTAGGTTTATTTGGTATTTTAAATTGCATGAGAAGCATAGTCAAATAAATAAGGACAAATATTCTTAGGTTATACACATACAGATATATGTTACTAATAATAGGTATTCCAGAAAAGTATGAAGTTCATAGAGATTTGAAATAGCCTTGTTGTCTGGTTATTATGATAAAATATTGTGTGCCACAGAAATAACTAATTTTACTTATCAAATGAACTCTCATCAGAACTTTAACCATGGCCGTTTTAAGTCTTTTTTCATTCACGGACAAGTTGTTGTTTTACTCTCATTCTTCTCTGAAAGCATAAACACTCAGCCACAGGCAAGAATGCTCCATGATGCCATCAGTAGGCCATGCCATGAGATTGAGGGAATTTCCAGAAGTAATGAAGAAGCTGATGGATTTATGAAACTGTTAACCCAAGATCAAGTAGAACAAGAATTAATTACATTGGACTGAATAAACTGATAAGGATGGTTATAATTTTTTTTTATCACTCTTTGTTTGAAACATTACTGGTTCTTTAACGTTTTGTTCATCAGATTTAAATAACCTTTTTCAGACTTCACTGGTGGCACAGTGGTTAAGAACCCGCCTGCCAATGCAGGGGACACGGGTTTGAGCCCTGGTCCGGGAAGATCCCACATGCCGCGGAGCAGCTAAGCCCGTGCGCCACAACTACTGAGCCTGTGCTCTAGAGCCCGTGTATCTCAGATGCCGCGGAGCAGCTAAGCCCGTGCGCCACAACTACTGAGCCTGTGCTCTAGAGCCCGTGTGGCACAACTACTGAAGCCCGTGCACCTACAGCCCGTGCTCCGCAACAAGAGAAACCACCACAATGAGAAGCCTGCGCACCACAATGGAGCGTAGCCCCCACTCGCTGCAACTGGAGAAAGCCCCCACGCATCAATGGAGAGCCAACACAGCCACAAATAAATAAATAAATTAAAAACAAACAAATAACCTTTTTCTTTTCTCTTATGTTATCTATAGCTTACAACAGTAATCTGGTAGATAATACCTTTGTGAACAAAGATGAAACAATTACTTTTTCTCCCTACCTGATTCCTCCAGAATTCAGAAACTTTTAGCCAGTATTCTTATTTTCATGACAATGTGGTAGTTTAAATTCAATAAGAATGTGCTCTTGTAAGAGGATACAATTGGAAATACAGGTTATATTACCATGGCTTTGACTGAAATGTTATATTTAAGAGTGAACTGTGCATAGAATCTGGTTTGAGGGACTCAGGTTGCCTTCACGGAACCAGTGCTCTTGGAAAAACTGGCCTGCTTGCTCTTGGAAAAACTGGCCTGCTATCTGGCTTACAGTGTTCTCGGCATCATAGGTGAGTAAGGAAAGTCACTTCCTGGCAGGCCCAGGAACCTTAGGGTATCTTGGGGACATCAAGAAGAGCGATATTCACCTGAATCTTTAGGAATGGGAGATGAAGTCTGGTGGCTAGTTCCTGAGCTGGCTTCCTAGCCTCGAGAGGCTTTTAAAAGCCTAATCTGAGATTCCTTATAAGTTTCAGCAAAACCAACTCAAAAAGAGCCTGCCTATATGGTCAATCACTATTCTTGCTGCACTTACATGAATAATCAGGACAAATCTAATGAGACCAGAATTATGTAAACAAGAAATAAAAGGTTAACTATAGAAGTTTTTTTTGTTTCAGTGTAAAACTGTAGTGCACCCATGTGGCTTCCATCTTGCACACTGGCCAGTCCTTACCACATTCTCAATTCTGGTTTCCTCCAGTATCTGACTCTAACTCTCCAAAGTAATGTTTCCAGTTTTATTTTCCCACCCTCCTGACGTGGCATCACTGAGAACTAAAATTGCCCTTTTCCTGAACTCCTGCAAGCTGAAGCTGGATGACTTGATATAAACTTAAAAAAAAAAAAGACAAAAAAAAAAAGACCACAACACATTGCATATGGGCAACCTTTGTGCCTCCTGCTGTGTGGACCACTTACAGAGTTCACCAGAACATTTAATGCCATCCGTCACCAGAGACATTCAAACTGCAAACCAGGAAGCTTCTTCAGGTGGCCACTGCCATCCTCATTCTACCATTTAAAGATGCTTCAAGTTCAAATCTAAGAATCCCAACTGGCTACCCTCTGGAGTGAGAAACTGGATCTCTAACTATTAATTTTGGCTTTTCTTTTCATAGAAACTCCCCTCATTAAATACCTGACTGCTGGTACCATTGAGCAAATATTCTACAATACCAAGTCCTGCCTACAGAAGGTTCACCTGGTCCTTAATGAGCAAAAGGCTACTGAATGAGAAATTAGACATATTGTTCAGAGGAAAGAAGAATGTCTCTTCTTTCCTTGAACAAGAAAGGGGCCTGACGAAGATTCTTTGACTAAATTTTAATTGACTCCTGAATCACCTTCATCCAGGCCCCCTCATTAAATACCTGACTGCTGGTACCATTGAGCAAATATTCTACAATACCAAGTCCTGCCTACAGAAGGTTCACCTGGTCCTTAATGAGCAAAAGGCTACTGAATGAGAAATTAGACATATTGTTCAGAGGAAAGAAGAATGTCTCTTCTTTCCTTGAACAAGAAAGGGGCCTGACGAAGATTCTTTGACTAAATTTTAATTGACTCCTGAATCACCTTCATCCAGGCTCATCTGTATACTTCCTTGTAAAATGCAGTTTTAGCAAGAATCCTGCTAAGTCAGTTTAGCAAGAAACCCTTGATACCTGATCAACCTTGATAGCTGATCCGGTTTCTCATGTTCCACCATCCTCCAGGTGATGTCTGATCACCATGGCTTGTCTTCAGCAGGAATCCACTTAGGTCTATTTAGCCAGAACCCCCCTTATCCTTGTTTCCAGTTTTCCATCCACTGATTTTGTCCACCCTGCTCCATGGCTATAAATTCACGCTTGCCCATGCAGTATTTGGAGTTGAGCCCAATTTCTTGCCCCCACTGCAAAATTTCATCATGGTGGTCCCTATACCCTTAGAGATAACTTGCACCACCTTGAATAAAGTCTTTCTTACCAGGTTTTAACACATGTCATTCAATTTTTTTTTTTTCTTTTAACACAGAGTTTTTCCTAGACATTTGGTATCACAGGAGTGAGATTTGCTAGAGTGGATCTGGCTAATGGAAACGTGATTTGTGAAGAGAGAGGATAAAAAGGCAGGGGATCCAGAACCTTTGATTCCTGGGTGACCACATGGTCACCCATGGTATGGAGCAGCAGCTGTGCTGCTCACAAGTTACTAAAGGTAAAAGTTACCAATGGAATTTAGAGATGAGTCCAATTCCTAGCATGTTGGTTCACTGGATGCATAAGGAAATGGAAAAAAGATGAACTGTTTAATCCCTTGGTTATTGTGGTAACATAATTATAATAGCTAAAATTGAAATAATGTAATAATATAATAAGTAAGATGTAAAAGCGAAATTAAAAGAGAGTGCTGGGTCAGACCTTGATGCTGGACCAAGCTCAGATTTCACTAAGTCTGAGTTTTGGTCACTAGCCTCAAAGCTGCCCACCAAGGGAAAAATTAAGGACAATAGAAAGTACCTCTAAGACCTCTGGCCACCAAGAATGTAGTCAGTGTGGGGGGAGGGCAAAACCAAGAAACTACTGAAATCAGGGAGTACAGTGTGAAGGAGTTGTTTCATTTTGTGGATCAGTAACATCAGCTTCCTGAAGAACCTTTATTAAAATGGACTGTGAGGGACTTCCCTGGCAGTCCAGTGGTTAAGACCTCACCTTCCAATGCAGGGGATGCGGGTTCGATCCCTGGTCAGGGAGCTAAGATCCCACATGCCTCGCAGCCACAAAAAAACCCAAAAACATAAACCAGAAGCAATATCGTAACAAATTCAATAAAGACTTTAAAAAAAATAAAAAAATAAAAATGGATTGTGAGAGTCATTAATTTAGGAGCAGTATCTGGTTTTAGATGCTACAGTGGGGAAAAGCATGTTTGGGTTGATGGAGGATCCGCAGGTCACTATGGAACAATCACTGATGGCCATATGTGATCCAGACACAAAGTAGTTTATTCCTGAGGGAACAGCCAGCCTAATGGATTGGGCAGAAGCCACTGCAAGGTCTGTTTATCCCTGAGAAGGAGGACTGTCAGCTGCCTCCAATAAATGCCAAGTGGAAGCAGATGATATGTTTTGTGTATAAGCCATGTGGGATTATCTTTATGATAATTGGGATATTCACTTGCTGAATGTGCCTGTTACCCAGTCCATGGCAAGTGCTGTGATTAAGGGGAAACTCTTACATGGACACCCCATATAACCTTACTGCTGCAAAACCAGGGGACAGTTGGGGAGGCCTTATGTATTGGCTGCCTCAGCTTCCCCTCTGGGTCTTATAAAGATGCTAATAAAAACATTAGGTTAGTTAACAAGAGAATGAGGAAGGGCAAAGGAGAGAGTCAGGGAACTGACCTTAGCAAGGTGGACATTTTTAAACAGTTATTAAGAAATAAGGTGAATAAAGCAAATATTGTTAGGAGCAAAACAAAGGAAATAGGGAAGAATCATAAATTCAACCCAGCAGAATGGAAGGCTTTAGATGGTTTTGAGAAATGGGATGAATAAAACAGACATTAGTGGGGTTAAAACAAAGCTTTCTTTTTTTTTTTTTTTTTTTTTTTTCGGTACGCGGTCCTCTCACTGTTGTGGCCTCTCCCGTCGTGGAGCACAGGCTCCGGACGCGCAGGCTCAGCGGCCATGGCTCACGGGCCCAGCCGCTCCGCGGCATGTGGGATCCTCCCGGACCGGGGCATG
>NC_041217.1:84430894-84431883 GCF_002837175.3 Physeter macrocephalus | reverse complement strand
ACTGTTGTGGCCTCTCCCGTCGTGGAGCACAGGCTCCGGACGCGCAGGCTCAGCGGCCATGGCTCACGGGCCCAGCCGCTCCGCGGCATGTGGGATCCTCCCGGACCGGGGCATGAACCCGTGTGCCCTGCATCGGCAGGCGGACTCTCAACCACTGCGCCGCTAGGGAAGCCCAAACAAAGCTTTTAATACTGCACTACCCAAGGTTGGGCAGGCTGGAAAGACCTCCTTCTGATCCCCCAACATTAAAGTTCTCCAAAGAAGTCTGCTCTTTTTAGCTTGAAGAAATCTAAAAATCCGAAGAGATTGCAGTGAGAAACTTGACCAGCAAACGCTTGGGTCATTGGTTAGGCAGATTAAATGAGATAAAAATTGACAAAAAGGGACATTTTCCTGGCCGTCCACTGGTTGGGACGCCGTGTTTCCACTGCAAGGGGTGCGGGTTTGATCCCTGGTTGGGGAACTAGGATCCCACATGCCTTGCGGCACAGCCAAAAAATAGAAAAAAAAAAATTGACAAAAGGGCCAGGGTCCCTTGGCTCAACCCACGAAGTGGGGGACCCCAAAACCTTTTGCAGTAGAGTGGATAAAATGGTCAGAAGGTAGAGAAGTTCCCAGGATTTCCTGATAGGAGATCATCTTGCACTGTGGTACCAAAACCCACTAGTGAAACCTGATACAGCTGAGAACATAAAAATATAAGGGTTGATAGGATTATGAAAGTTGGAATGTTTAAACAGGCTTTAAGTTGTATCTTCTTTACCTGGGTGTTTTATAGGAATGGGTGTTATGTCTGGATGGGGACTGCTTCGCCTACCTAGTATTCTACAACCAAAATTTGTTCATATAAGCCCTAATGGAGGCTACAGTTAAGAATGTAAGGTGAGGGCTTCCCTGGTGGTGCAGTGGTTGAGAGTCCGCCTGCCGATGCAGGGGACGCGGGTTCGTGCCCCGGTCCGGGAAAATCCCACATGCCGCGGAGCAGCTGG
>NC_041217.1:84425118-84430709 GCF_002837175.3 Physeter macrocephalus | reverse complement strand
AAAAAAAAAAAAAAAAAAAAGAATGTAAGGTGAAAGTTTGTAGGAGAATGGTATATTTGATCAGACTTTTACCTGATTGTATAATGAAGATGGACATTGTATCTGGTTGGGGAATATTTTCTCTACCTAGTGTTGTAAAACAGAAGGCATGTAAATCTACACTTCAAGCAATATTACTAATTGGACACGCTAAATGGGAACCAGTAAGGTGGCCCAAGCCCACATAGCATAGAATAGAAGCTGGAGTGTTGGTATGGGAAAATTCTCTGTGTGATAATCCTGTGTGTACCTGAGTGCCTCCCAGCAACAGCTTCTAGGACTTTGGACTAGAGAATTTCCAGTTGAAGGGTAGTTATTGGCTTCCTGTGGACATTAATTGAAACTGCCAGTATGACTAAAAGTCATAAAGTAATCTTGAAAAGAATCTTGATGTCTTGCATAATGTCTGATAAACACTCCAGTGGGGAGGACAGTGCCCAGAAGAGTTTCATAATAAAATGGTAATGGTTTACACAGGATCATACTGCCTGGGGAATGTGAGGAGGAGATACTAAAGAATAGGGAGCCTCTTTTCCCATAGGACTGACTCTGGAACTGTGTGAGGAGCTGCTGGATTATGTTGTCACTTGGAAGTGTCCTATAAACAGCTCATAACTGACCAAAAAAGAGCTGCTTGGTTTGTGAATGACAGTTGCAAGGTGAACGGACAGCATCCTATTTTGAAGGCCACCACTGATAGAAGAAGGTAAAGACATTAGCTCACTGGGTTGAATTGCATGCTGTTTTCCTAGAGTAATGCAAGAATTGAACGTTGGTAAAAACCCCTATGTTTGAGTTTTTACTGACTCATGGACAACGGCCTATGGCCAGACCATATGGTCAGGCAGAAGAGCAGTGAAAACCTGGCCTATTAAAGGGATGCCCTTATGGGGCATAGCCCTATGGGAATTACTGTGGGAATTTGAAGGGTGCATTAAAGTAGGGCTTTGTCGATGTCCACCAGGAGAAGCCCCTTCTAAGTTCAGAAGGTGATTAGAATCACCAGACAAATACCCCTGTGTGCTCACTTGAGATGGCCACGTGGGTCCATGAAATGAGTGGATATGGGGGCATTGCAGCAATGCAGAGATGGGCTAAATCAGTCATATTTCTCTTGTACCATCTGAGGCACAAAATGACAGTAAGTATTGACAGAATAATGTTCTGTCTGCAAGCAAAAAAGACAGATGGCAGATGGCTAAGTGTCAGATTCCTTTGGGGGAAAGGCCTTGAATATAGCTAGTAAGTGACACTGATGTTGGTAGACCTGGGGGGCTACAAGTGAGTCCTGATAGGAATAGACACTGACTCTGGACCAGGCTTTACTTACTTGGTGGTAGATGCAAATGTACAAGAGTGCTTTAAAACAACCGGAACAGAAGATAATTGTACCAATTTGGATGGCCGACCATCATCTCTTCAGACCAAGGAATATACTTTATAGCCCATAATGTCCAAGAGTGGGCAGAGAGAGAGCCTCCTCAGGGTACTAGTTTGATGGAGAACTAGAATGGGCAATTAAAACATTGGTTATCTAAAATGGGAGAGAAAAAGACATGAAGGGCTGGCTTATATACCAGGAAAGTGTACTCATACTCAACATGGGGTGGGGCTAAAGGAGTGGCCCTGCTGTATATAGAGTCCTCTTTCTGGTGGGGCTGGGGAAGAGGGTGTGGAATGACTATGCAATTCTTAGCAAGGGAGAAGTATTCTGGTGTGATAAGTATACTTTTTTCTTTCTTCACCCTATTAACTTACTTCCCCCTGCTTGATGCAGTGATCATAGGACCAGGCCTGCAAATATAAGTGCTGGAAACAGAGATGATTCCTAAGCAAGAAGCTAACTGTAATTTAAAATTTGGGGTCAAGATTCCGAAGTACCTGATGGGGTGGGTTGTGCCTTCACCCCATCTCGCAAAATTGAGGTTAACAGTGAATGCCACTATATTGCCTGGTGGTAAAAACAGCCCAAGTAGTTCTGTAACTGTGTAACCTTACCCTAAATGAACGGTGGACTGAAGGGGAGGAACTTGCTAAACTAGTGTTGCTGTTTGCTATCTAGACCAGCACAGTGGCCGAACCTGATGTTCCTTCCAAAGTTGAAAGAGTTTGGGTGTACAGGGAGAGGAGGAGCAATAGAAGCTGAAGATAAAGAAACAAGTAAATGGGTTGTGTAGTGAGGGAAATCCAATAATAACACCTCAGAAGGGCTCAGAGTAGTCGATTATATCTCTTAATTCATTTACACCAGGTGACTGAAAGAGTGAAGCCATATGTTTGCCTAGACCACACCTGCATTTGGAACCTGACAAGATTAACTGGAAGCCTGCAAACCCGAGTGGCCTTACCTGAAAATTATATTTCATACCATATGATGATGGACTGGTCCAGTTATTAATGACTGAATGGGATTCTAACAACGTGCCAGTATCTTCTGAGTATATATATATTGGTCTCTGCCCCTGGTTCCTGGCACACAGTTCCTGAAACCCTTGTAACTTCCAAAGTGATAAGTATTTAGAGTGCCTTTTGTTCTAATATTTGGTCTTTGACCCTGATTCCTTTTTATTTATTTATTAAAAAAAAATTTTTTTTTGTGGTATGCGGGCCTCCCTCTGTTGTGGCCTCTCCTGTTGCGGAGCACAGGCTCCGGACGCGCAGGCTCAGCGGCCATGGCTCACGGGCCCAGCTGCTCCGCGGCACGTGGGATCTTCCCGGACCGGGGCGCGAACCCGGTTCCCCTGCATCGGCAGGCGGACGCGCAACCACTGCGCCACCAGGGAAGCCCCCTGACCCTGATTCCTGATATACAGCTCCTACATCTCTTGGAATTTTCTGGGTGATAGGGATGTCTTTTGACCTGATGGGGTGACTCTTGGTGGGCTTCTGGATAGCTTCAGGATTGGGGTGGGTCACCAGAAAGACCAAGCCGTGATTAGAAGCTGGGAACTTTCAGCCCCACGCCCCCAATCCTGCAGAAGGGGAGAGGGGCTAGAGATTGAGGTAGTAATTGATCATGCCCATGTGATGAAGCCTCCGTAAAAATTTTCAAAGTATGGAGTTCAGAGAGCTTGTGAGTTGGTGAACACACCTACTAGGAGGTATGCTGTGAGGGTGGTGCATCCCAACTCCATGGAGACAGAAGCTCCTGCACCAGACCCTTGGATCTTGCCCTGTGTATCTCTTCATCTGGCTGTTTTTCTGTGTCCTTTATCATATCGTTTGTCCAGTAAATGTAAGTAAATGTTTTCCTGAGTTCTGTGAGCTGTTCTATCAGGTGCTTGATTCCAAGGAGGGGGAACCTCAAATTTGTAGCCAACTCGAACAGAATTTGTGGGTAACATGGGGATCTACTGTTTGTGATTGGTGTAGGGGGCAGCCTTGTGGGACTGAGCCCTTAATTTGTGGGGTCTGCACTAACTCCAGTTAGTGTCAGAGTTGAATTGCAGGATATCCAGCTGGTGTTGGAGAATTGGTTGGTGTGGGGGGAAAAGCCCCAAAATATCTGGTGTCGGGAGCATTGTGTGTGTGAGTAAAGATAGAAATGAATTTTTTCCTAGGCAGAACCTTACTTAGATACTGTCTTTTTAAAAAAGAATTTATCATTGGTTTACAATATTGTGTTAGTTTCAGGTGTACAGCAGTGATTCATTTATATATATATATATATACATACATATATCCATTCTTTTTCAGATTCTTTTCCCATGTAGGTTATTACAGAATATTGAGTACGAGTTCCCTATGCTATACAGGAGGTCCTTGGTGATCATCTATTTTATGTATAGTAGTGTGTATTTGTTAATCCCAAACTCCTAATTTGTCCCTCCCCTCCATGTTTCCCCTTTGGTAACCATACGTTTGTTTTGGAAGTCTGTGAGTCTTTCAGTTTTGTAAATAAGTTCTTTTGTAGCTTTTTTTTTTTTTTAGATTCCACATATAAGTGATATCATATGATATTTGCCTTTCTCTCTCTGACTTGCTTCACTTTGTATGGTAATCTCTAGGTCCATCCATGTTGCTGCAAATGTCATTATTTCATTCTTTTTTATGGCTGAGTAATATTCCATGTATATATTTACTACATCTTCTTTATCCATTCCTCTGTCAGTGGACATCTAGGTTGCTTCCGTGTCTTGGCTATTGTAAATAGTGCTTCAGTGAACACTGGGGTGCATGTATCTTTTCAAACTATGGCTTTCTCTGGATATATGCCCAGTAGTGGGATTGCTGGGTCATATGGTAGTTCTAGTTTTAGTTTTATAAGGAACCTCCGTACTGTTCTCCATAGTGGTTGTGCCAGTTCATAGATACTGTCTTTTTTTTTTTTTTTGGGCCACACCATTCGGCTTGTGGGATCTTAGCTCCCCGACCAGGGATGGAAGCTGGGCCTGGCAGTTGAGAGCACCGAGTCCTAACCACTGGACCGTCAGGGAATTCCCTAGATACTGTCTTTATGCTGCTTCTTTTTTTTTTTTTTTTGTGGTATGCGGGCCTCCCTCTGTTGTGGCCTCTCCCGTTGCGGAGCACAGGCTCCAGACGCGCAGGCCCAGCGGCCATGGCTCACGGGCCCAGCCGCTCCGCGGCATGTGGGATCCTCCCAGACCGGGGCGCGAACCCGGTTCCCCTGCATCGGCAGGCGGACGCGCAACCACTGCGCCACCAGGGAAGCCCCTGCTTCTTTTTTTAAAATAAATTTATTTATTATTTATTTTTGGCTGTGTTGGGTCTTAGCTGATGCGCGTGGGCTTTTCTTTAGCTGTGGTGAGCGGGGGCTACTCTTTGTAGTGGTGCCTGGGCTTCTCATTGCAGTGGCTTCTCTTGTTGCGGAGCATGAGCTCTAGGCATGTGGGCTTCAGTAGTTGTGGCACGTGGGCTCAGTAGTTGTGGCTCGCGGGCTCTAGAATGCAGGCTCAGTAGTTGTGGCGCATGGACTTAGTTGCTCTGCGGCATGTGGGATCTTCCCGGACCAGGGCTCAAACCCGTGTCCCCTGCATTGGCAGGCAGATTCTCAACCACTGCGCCACCAGGGAAGCCCTGTCTTTATGCTTCTATATGACAGAAACTCTTTCAAATTTTATTTAGTAGTTTAAAACTTGACTGGATTCTCCATGGCAGAGCTCTGTGTCACATTGTTCTGATTTTACACACACAGGCATAGACACACACACACAGAAGAATTGAAAGACCAGGTATGTTAGTCAACTTCTTGTTTTTTCAAGTAAGGACATTAGAATAAGGAACCTCCGTACTGTTCTCCATAGTGGTTGTGCCAGTTCATAGATACTGTCTTTTTTTTTTTTTTTGGGCCACACCATTCGGCTTGTGGGATCTTAGCTCCCCGACCAGGGATGGAAGCTGGGCCTGGCAGTTGAGAGCACCGAGTCCTAACCACTGGACCGTCAGGGAATTCCCTAGATACTGTCTTTATGCTGCTTCTTTTTTTTTTTTTTTTGTGGTATGCGGGCCTCCCTCTGTTGTGGCCTCTCCCGTTGCGGAGCACAGGCTCCGGACGCGCAGGCCCAGCGGCCATGGCTCACGGGCCCAGCCGC
>NC_041217.1:84390638-84425025 GCF_002837175.3 Physeter macrocephalus | reverse complement strand
GGCATGTGGGATCCTCCCAGACCGGGGCGCGAACCCGGTTCCCCTGCATCGGCAGGCGGACGCGCAACCACTGCGCCACCAGGGAAGCCCCTGCTTCTTTTTTTAAAATAAATTTATTTATTATTTATTTTTGGCTGTGTTGGGTCTTAGCTGATGCGCGTGGGCTTTTCTTTAGCTGTGGTGAGCGGGGGCTGCTCTTTGTAGTGGTGCCTGGGCTTCTCATTGCAGTGGCTTCTCTTGTTGCGGAGCATGAGCTCTAGGCATGTGGGCTTCAGTAGTTGTGGCACGTGGGCTCAGTAGTTGTGGCTCGCGGGCTCTAGAATGCAGGCTCAGTAGTTGTGGCGCATGGACTTAGTTGCTCTGCGGCATGTGGGATCTTCCCGGACCAGGGCTCAAACCCGTGTCCCCTGCATTGGCAGGCAGATTCTCAACCACTGCGCCACCAGGGAAGCCCTGTCTTTATGCTTCTATATGACAGAAACTCTTTCAAATTTTATTTAGTAGTTTAAAACTTGACTGGATTCTCCATGGCAGAGCTCTGTGTCACATTGTTCTGATTTTACACACACAGGCATAGACACACACACACAGAAGAATTGAAAGACCAGGTATGTTAGTCAACTTCTTGTTTTTTCAAGTAAGGACATTAGAACCCCTCTCCTCCATCAATTATTTGCTGTTATGGTCATTTCATGATAGCACCAAAAAATTAGGAAGTACATGATTTTGGTTTTTTTTTTTAAATTTTTATTTATCTATTTAGTTTTTCGGCCATGCGGCATGCGGGATCTTAGTTCCCCGACCGGAGATCGAACCCGTGCCCCCTGCAGTGGAACTGCGGAGTCTTAACCACTGGACCGCCAGGGAAGTCCCAGGAATACATGATTTTAGAGTTAAGGAAAATTCTGTAGATTAACTATATTTAGCTTTATGGAAAACTTGTAACCTTGACCTTATTATTTTCCTTTTACTGTTGACTGCTGAAAACTTCATCATGGATTTGTGAACCACTGCTGTACTAGATTAATTGGAAAGAGATGGCAGATGACACTTAACCATCTGCCATCTCTGTCTCTTTTGCTTGCAGACAGAACATTATTCTGTCAATACTTACTGTCATTTTGTGCCTCAGAGGGTACAAGAGAAATACGTCTGGATTTTATATGCATTTAGTTGTTACTTCTAGTTTCTTAGTCTCCTCTGTTCTCATAATAGTTACTGTTTAAGATTTGTCCACATTGTTGTTTGGAGTAGTTGTGAACAGATTAGTTCTTTAGCATAGGAAGAGGGCAATTTATGTTGAATAACTCCAGGAAGTCTTTCAGATTTAGACATAACTTGAGCTTTAACCTCTTTAGCTGTTGCTTTGTGTGAGTGACATTGGTAAAATGTTTTCACTGTTAGTTACAGGTGGAGTTAGCCTCGATTCTTTCAAAGGTCCTGAGCTCACTACCAGTGACTTGCGTGATGTCAAGCAGAAACCGTAGAGCTTTGCCTATACTTCATATTTCTTTCCTAAAAGGGCAAATAATTTGTAGTATCCTTCCATTCTACATTTTTAGTGATACTGGTAAGGATTGAGATACTCTTTGGAAAATATTCTTAGGCTTTAGAAAGGTAATATGGTAGGGGAGTTGATTTGAGGATGTTTGTCTTTCTGAAAATGAACTCTTCAACCTTCTATTGCATGTAGAGGATACAGGTTGTGAAGAAAGCTGAGGCAGAAACATAACTTTGACATAACTTGATGCTTTTCAATTGGATAATCCAGCTGGGATGTGAAGAGAAGAATCCACTTTAATTGCTTCAAACCACAAGGTGGTGAACTGAAAATGAGTCCCTTTAAAAAAGGTACAGATTAGATTTCCCCTCTATTAAGGTCCCTCATATTTACCCCACTTGTTACTATCTACCCTTGTTTTATACCTTCTTCTTCCATTTTGTGTTCCATGATATTTTCACTGCACTTTATGGAGAAGTGAGATTGACTGCGGGGCTGAGCACAGTGAGGTTGGCTGTGGGTTTAGAAACGTGGTTTACTCTGTCATCAAACCAAAGTAGGACTTCCCTCTCTTGGCTTCTAGGCCTCCTTAGGTAGGAATCAAGGGGAAATGCTTCTTGCTCTAAATAATATCATCCTATCCCAATTCCACACTCCAAAGTAAAGAAGAGCTGTGCTTATTCCTGGGAAGATTCCCCATGCCTTCCTTGCCCTAACCCTCACATCCTCACCACCAACCGGTATCTGCTGTGAGACCATCAGCCCCAGGCTCATTATGCCCTTTATTCTTGTTCACACCAGTCTCCACAAGAAACTCAGGACTTACAGGTTAACTCTCTTCTCCATAGAAAGCCCCAACCCTCTTCTTGGCTTTATTTTTGTCTTTAGTAGGCATCATCTTCTGACATGCTACATATTTTACTTTGTCGTTTCAATAGAATGTAAATGTCATGGGGGCATGGATTTTTATCTGTTCATTCATTGCTATAGATGAACAGTGACCAGCAGTAGGTACTCAAAGGTATTTGTTGAATGAATGCAGTAAATAATTGAATTAAAGAAAACCTTTTGAGGGAGATTAGGAGAAACTCTCAAAGAAATTAAAGCAGTCCTTTCTCAATTGCTTCTCTAGTTTTTTGTTTTTCGTTTTTTTAAAATTTTATTGGAGTATAGTTGATTTACAATGTTGTGTTAGTTTTAGGTGTACAGCAAAGTGATTCAGTTATACATATATATATATATTCATTCTTTTTCAGATTCTTTACCCATATAGGTTATTACAGAATACTGAGTAGAGTTTCCTGTACTGTACAGTAGGTCTTTGCTGGTTATCTGTTTTATATATGGTAGTGTGTGTGTGTTAATCCCAAGCTCCTAATTTATCCCGCCTGCCCCCCGCAACGTTTCCCCTTTACTTCTCTAGTTTTTTAAAAAAAAATTATTTTTGGCTGCACTGGGTCTTCGTTGGCTGCGCGCGGGCTTTCTCTAGTTGCCATGAGCGGGGGCTACTCTTCGTTGTGGTGCGTGGGCTTCTCATTGCGGAGGCTTCTCTTGTTGCAGAGCACAGGCACACGGGCTTCAGTAGTTGTGGCTCGCAGGCTTTGTTGCTCTGCAGCATGTGGGAACTTCCTGGACCAAGGAGCAAACCCGTGTCCCCTGCATTGACAGGCGGATTCTTAACCACTGCGCCACCAGGGAAGTCCCTCTAGTTTTTAAAATATCTTATTAGATGATTTCTTTTCAGCGTACCTCATTCCCCATAGTAAACATTTTGAGTGAATCAGTATATTATCTTAGCTAATTATTGTATTTTAAGATCATCTTTTTAAAAAAGAGAAAAATTTCTGAATATAGGCATACTAAGTTACTACTAATTCTAACTCCCATCTCACTCTGGGATGTTTTGTTTAATTGCATCAAAATTCAGAAAAACTTTTGTGTGAACAAATAATCTTTCATTTGTTCTGATTGTTTTTATAGGACTTTGCAGCATCTATTAGATATTTACTAAATATTAGTGAATAATCAGTTGCACAAAGTGTCATAGCTTGCAGCCATAGTTTGAGGGGTTTTTAATAGTCTACAACTTCATTCCAACCTGTACACCAGCCACCTATTTCTAAAGTTGGGATCCTTCAAAGGCATTTGGATGTCTTTCACGTACCCTATCTTTCTAGGCGCTAGCAGAAACACCAGTTTTATTCTTTAAAAGAAACAGACCCACTGGTAAATCCCTAAAGCACATTTAGGGGAACGGGGAATACACTGCTATGGTGTTTCCAAAATTCAATATCTGTTGTCCTTGGCTTGCATACTACTGTTATATCGAACTGTTTCACTTGCAACAATTATTTCAAAGCATATACAGTATGCCTTTCTTGCATTGCATTAAGGATTTTAACATATTTCATCTTCTTTATCCTGGTCTGCCTGGGAAAGTGATAAACAGAAGATGTGAGCCCATGAAATTTATTGTAATCTTCAAGGCATTTTTGTTAGTTCAGAAAATAGCTGAAGAAGAAAGCCTATAATGACAGAGGCTTAAGAAATCTTATCTAATACATATTTGGTAAGGATCACTTAGATCTCATTGTTAACACAAGTCTACACTGAATTATCTTGATATTTTACATTGAGCCCAGCATAATTTACCAACTTAAACTCCGTTTGACACTGAGAGTGCCTGTCTTATCATACTTTCCCTAGCATTGATTATCATCATCTAAATTATTTTTTGCTAATTTGGTAGGGGAAAAATTATATTGTTTTCATTGCTTTTCTTTGTACAATTCGTTTGATTCTCTTAATGTTAACTTTGTCTTCACTGCTTCCCTTACCCTGAATGGCACTCGATTTTAGATGTTAGAACCACTTGGAAAGAGGAGAGTAGTGTGCTCAGTATATCCCTAAGGAGTTTTACAACGTTGACCTTCGCCGTTTTTGACAAGATCTTTCTGGGCAAGGGAACAATAATTAAGAGATGAAGAGAGACAAACAAGGCTACTACTGGAAAGTGGTAAAGAAACCTAGGGTCATTTCACCTTGCTATAGACTCCCATACCTAAACCCAAATCCTGACTCTCCTTCCCAGTGAGATATGTAGTCAAGGAGCTATCCAACAATGTACTAGTATGTCTTGCTGCGTTTACCTAAGACTTCATTTTTAAAATCTTATTTTAGGGAACATACATAAATTATAAAAGAGCATATATTCTCATTAAAAGAAATCAAGCAATACAGAAGAGAATTAAATAGAAATAAAAGCACCCATTCCTTCTTCTACCCCTTCTATCCCACCCTCCTGTGGTACAAATAGGGATTTACAGGAATTTCATCCTGATAGTAAATGTAATTTAGTGGCATTTTGGCGTCAGTGAGACTTTAAGGTGATCCTGTAAACTCCAGGAGGGATTATATAAACTCCCCAAATGTCTGTTTTGTTCCATACTACTTAGTGCAGTGCCTGGCATATGATAGATGTCAAATATTTGAGGACAGTTTCATTGTAAGGCAAGAAAAGGAAAAGAATTGAAAGAATCTTAACAGAGCATCGTCTGGCCATCAGGCTTTGGGGTATTAGATTTCTGGAGAAGCGCAAGGGTTCTCAGCACTGGCTGCATGTTAGACTATCACTTGGAGAGCCTTAGCAAAATACCAGTGCTCAGGTCTCACACCCCAGTGATTCTGCTTACATTGGTCTGGATGAGACCCCAGCATCAGTGTGTTAGAATCTTCCCTGGTAATGCTGATGTGCAGCAGTGGTGAAGAACTACTGAACCATAAACAGTTGTTGCTTACTGAATGTTAATTGAGGAGATCTGTGCTTTACTTAGTTCTTTAAAAGTCCTTTAAGCTTTGGAGGACACTTATTTTTATAGAGATTATTGTCCTAATTATGTTTTGTTATATTAAAAATATTTTGCATTTCCTTATATACAACATATATAGTAAGCACATGGATAATCAAAGAATTACTTAATTACTTGTACATTAAGATAATCATTAGGCTTTCTGATGCTAGAAAATATATTTCCCTTATCTTAGGACCATGACATTTTATATGGTATACTTTCTTTTTTAAAGGCCCTTTAATCCTAATGGAAAACTGGCATTTAAGCAGTAGAGAAAACAAATCATATTAAAGAGTTTAGCAAAAATGTTTTTTAAAAAAATCTGAATGCATTAGTATGATGTTTTCTTTTCTATGCCAAACTAAATGACTCAACTTGTTTATTCTGTGTTATTCCAGTCATCAAAAATGTTAAGATGTTCAGCTGATGCAAATAAAAAATAAAAGCAATTTAGGGACTTCCCTGGTGGCCCAATGGGTAAGACTTGATGTTCCCAATGCAGGGGGCCCAGGTTCGATCCCTGGTCGGGGAGCTAGATCCCGCATGCTGCGACAAAGATCCTGTGTGCTGCAACTGAGACCCGGTGCAGCCTAAATAAATAAATAAATATTAAAAAAAATAAAAGCAATTTAAGTAAGTAGATTCCATCCAAATTATTAATTTCATGTTTGGGACAAAAACCAGAGGAACAGAATATTTAATGTAAGCTTTCTTTACTATGCTGTAAACCTGTTTTTTTTAAAGTGTGTATTCTTTACCTTTCCTTCTTTTGCCCTTCCCCAACTTTTCCCCAAAAAGGAGACTGTAACTGTGTTGTTTGTAATAAACTTAAATGCCGGAATAACTGTCAGAATAACTAGTAGTGATGAGTAGTTTTAAGGTTAAACCATAAAACATTGGTTTTATGTGCAACATTAATGAAGTGTGGTGTAAATAAATTTGTAGCTAAACACTTCTTAACTTTGGCTTTCTCTTATACATTTTTATTTTTTGTATATCCATTTCAAAATCACTATGACATCTTAGTTATATAATCAAAATCTTGGCAGGTTGCAGCAGGAAAAGCATAGCCAACCCTGAGCATAATTATGCTTATTTGAGGAAATATTAGACTTGTTGCCAGGTTAAACTACATGGGTGTTAAGAGATAATAATGAGAAACCCAACTAATGCTTGGCTTTGATTAGACCTTCCTTCTCTGCCAATAATGTAAGTGATAAGACAGTTTATATTAAATTTAATATCTATTCACTCCTCAAAATATGATAACTTAATAATTATAATAAAATATAGTCTATCCATATATAAAATAGTATGATAAGAAGATGCGAACCCAGTTCATAGTCAGAAAATGCTCACTAATGATGATGGAAAGTATCTTAGCTTTCTGTATATTTTCATGTATAAGCAACAGCCTTTGTTATGCTATTGCTGAATTATTTTTTATTCTAAATGGAAAAAACATTAAAAACATGGGATTAATATGCTGTGGTTTTTTACTGCTTGCTAAAAATTCAGCTGTTCATTGGCTTGAAATTTGAAGGCCAGACACTGGTTTCTAAAATGCAATTTACTGTTTCATAGATAAGTCCAAAAACTAAATCTAGTATGTGTGTTCCACTATCTTTCTGAGGTATACTACTGATTAGGAATGCAAAATACATCTAATTATTATTTTTTCCTTTGTCTAGTGTCATAATTAATCTGATTGGGTCAGTTTAGAGCATTATTCTGAAAACATTCTGTAAGAACAATTCTAGTCTCTTAGAAAAGTAACAATTAAAATCTTCTTTCCTAGTCACATTCTGGGCTAAAGACAGATTTTATGTGTGAGTTTATTTTTAAATAATACTTTCCCATGATAAACTATTAAAACAGTACAAAAGCATATAAAATGGAAAAGTAACAAGTTCCTTGTTCCACCTAAGGAAAATTCACTGTTAACTGTTTCTTGGGTGTACTTCCACAGAGTTTTACACATATATCTTTTCCCTTTTCTTCAGAAACACCTCCCCACCACAAAGCTGTACTATGCACTATGTATAAATATCTGTTATTCTTTTATTTTTTATTTGAAATATAGTTGATTTATAATATGTTAGTTTCAGGTGTGCTACATAATGATTTGACATTTGCATGCATTTTTTTAAATTTGCATGCATTATGAAGTGATCACCATGATTAGTCTGGTGTCATGATAACCATCTGTCTCTGTACAAAGTTATTACAATATTATTGACCATATTCCTTATGCTATTCTTTTTACTGGCTGCAGAGATTTCCATTGTATGGAACTTTCATAAGTTATTTAACTGCTCCCATTTTATTGAACATTTAGATTTCTTTTTATTTTATGATTTTGCTATTACAGTAACTTCCTGGTAGATATCTCTTAATAATTATATGACTCTATGTAGAATAGAATTCTTAGGTTATTCTAAAACAGCATATCTTGTGATATAGGTTTATACTTCAATAATTTGACCAAATCTTTGGTGGGCTGCCTTGTTATTGGCATCTTTCTCATGAAATTGGAATTCAGAAGCAATATTTAATTTATTACTTTAATAAGCTAATTTAGGGAAGTAGTTCCAATTAATTAAGATTTTACCTTGGGAAGTGGATTATGCCTGTATGTACAAAAGATAAATACTTAGAAAAGGTGAGAGTGCTGGACCATCATTCTATTTCAAATCTAGTATTATATAATCTACTATTTACACACTGACCTGTATTCTAAGCATTTTATTTATATCCTTTTAATCATCTGAGCAATCCATTGAGGGTAGGTACTAGTATCCTCATTTAATGGTAGATGAGACTGAAGTTTAGAGAGGTTAAATGACTTGCCCCAGGTACCAGAACTGGGTGTGCAAAAACTCTATTCTTAAAGGTAGAATTCATATTTCTTGTTTTGTTGTTGTAGTCCCCACAATGAAGCAGTGTTTTCAATCATTCAGAACCCAGGGAAAGATAATGGAAGAAAATAAGATATGCCTCTTATTCTTGAAAATTAATGCTCCCATTTTCTTACCACATCCAACTTTTTGGATTCATATAAAAAAAGTGTTGTACAATGTAAATAAGTAATGCAATTGAAGGATGAAACTTTAATTTGGAATAGCATTATGCTTCATGCTGTAATACAAGCTTTTGAGAATAGGCTGAACTGTGAACTTCAACGATAACAAAATTTCTGATAAAGGGGTCCTTTGCAAAAAGTTAAAAGATAATAACATATTATATATCCAATAGTTTGGGTATGA
Organism: Physeter macrocephalus; assembly: GCF_002837175.3. NCBI lineage: Eukaryota > Metazoa > Chordata > Mammalia > Artiodactyla > Physeteridae > Physeter > Physeter macrocephalus. The sequence continues at coordinate 84,416,407 of NC_041217.1, read as the reverse complement.
CAATGTTTTATGTATTTATCCAGCATAATTTGCCCTTTTGTGAATGGAAATCCATGTTTTGCTAATTAGAGTGTATCCAGCGTAATTTACTTTAAAAAATATACTCAGGATTATCATTTCGCTCATTTATAGTACTGTGATTTATTTATTTATTTATTATATATTTGTTTTTGGCTACGTTGGTTCTTCATTGCTGTGCACGGGCTTTCTCTAGTTGCGGTGAGCGGGGGCTACTCTTCGTTGCAGTGAGCAGGCTTCTCATTGCGGTGGCTTCTCTTGTTGCGGAGCATGGGCTCTAGGCGCGCGGGCTCAGTAGTTGTGGCTCGGAGGCTCTAGAGCGCAGGCTTAGTAGTTGTGGCCCACGGGCTTAGTTGCTCTGCATCAGGTGGGATCTTCCCAGACCAGGGCTTGAACCCGTGTCCCCTGCATTGGCAGGCGGATTCTTTTTTTTTTTTAGTGGGGAAGGAGGAGAGAGGGGAGGAGAGGGGAAGGGAAGGGAGGATAGGAGGGAAGGAGGGAGGAAAAAAAAGTGTCTACAGCAGGCGGATTCTTAGCCACTGTGCCACCAGGGAAGTCCCAGTAGTGTGATTTAACAGGCTGACTATCTTAAGTACTCTTGGAGTATACTAAAGACAGGGATCCCAGAACAACTCAAAATTCTGTCTGCTTTTAGGTTTACTTTTCCTTTATCACTAACAGCTTTATACCAAAAGCTATCTCAAAACAGCAGATTCTCAAAAACAAAAAAGACTGATAATGACTCAAAAGTGTACATATATGACTGGGCAGAAGAAAACTTCATCTCCATTGCTACAGGACTTCTTTGCAATTAGCTTGCAGAACTTGTTTCTCCTCAAACTGTTGTGATTGCTCTGCATATCCTATAAATTATTTACACCCTGATGGTACAAAATGGCTACATTAATGGCACCTCTGGCTCCACATGGTATCAAGAACTTTAATAATTCATCTTTTATTACAGCTACATCCCTGTAGATTAGCATTAGTGGGTACTGAGTATAACACTGAGCTAAGTAAGGCCTTCTCTGAGAGACCTTTACTCTCCAAACATTGTATCCATAAATATTCAGATATTAGTGCTGTTAAAAAATAAAGATTATTGACTGTTAAAAAGCTAGACTCTTTAGGTTGTCAAGCGTTAGATTACTTCAACTGTTTAAGTGCATTTTACGGATATTTCAAGGGGAAAATATTTGAAAGACATTCTCCATTTCAGGACTTGCACTTAAAAAACAAACAGATAAACTAGCATTAGTTTATGTGAATCAAATGAAATTAATGACTGGCCACTGGCAAGAATAGAGACTTTCATTTTGAAAATTATTCAAATTCTTAATCTAAGAGTTTTACATCTGATATTTGAAGTCTTCAAATTTATCTTCTTCAGCCTTTTTGGACTACTTTAAAAAAATAAATTGGAAATTTCTTATGGAGAGCAAGAGTGTGTCTGTGTACCTTCGTACACCCATGTCATATTAAATGCCAGAGTGAAATTTAGATATAAAAGAAAGTTAATTTACACATTTTTCAGTGAAGCATAGTAGTTGAGTTGATGTTGAATTTATGTTTACCATTTTGAAGTGACTCCACAGAGTACTACAAATGTTGCTTTCAAAAAAGACAAAAAGGTTACTAAAGTTGACAGTGGTTGTAACCTTAGCACTTAGCACAGTGTCTGGCACATGGTTCTGTAAATGCTTATTGCATGAATACCTGGTGATCAGATCAATCCATATAATTCTAGTTACACATCTGGTATTTTGAGAAAACAGCTATACGATTTATACTAGTTGATTTCTATGATAGTACCATTTTGGGAGTGTATTTCAGCTCACTGTTAGTGTTTTTTTATTCTGTTCAATGTGGATTTGGTGCAGAAAAGTCCAGAGAGCCTCATTATATGCAGTTCTGACCTATGAGGCATATATTCTTTTTTTAAAAAAAATTAATTAATTAATTTATTTTTGGCTGCGTTGGGTCTGTGTTGCTGTGCGTGGGATTTCTCTAGTTGCGACAACCGGGGGCTACTCTTTATTGCGGTGCGCAGGCGTCGCATTGCGGTGGCTTCTCTTGTTGTGGAGCACGGGATCCAGGCGCATGGGCTTCAGTAGTTGTGGCACGTGGGTTCAGTAGTTGTGGCTCACGGGCTCTAGAGCACAGGCTTAGCAGTTGTGGCACGCGGGCTTAGCTGCTCCGCGGCATGTGGGATCCTCCTGGACCAGGGCTCAAACCTGTGTCCCCTGCATTGGGAGGCGTATTCTTTTTTTTTTTTAATACTTATTTATTTATTTATTTATTTTTGGCTTTGTTGGGTCTTTGTTTCTGTGCAAGGGCTTTCTCTAGTTGCGGCAAGCAGGGGCCACTCTTCATCACGGTGTGCAGGACTCTCACTATCGCGGCCTCTCTTGTTGCGGAGCACAGGCTCCAGATGCATAGGCTCAGTAGTTGTGGCTCATGGGCCTAGTCGCTCCACGGCATGTGGGATCTTCCCAGACCAGGGCTCGAACCCGTGTCCCCTTCATTGGCAGGCAGATTCTCAACCACTGCGTCACCAGGGAAGCTCTGGCTGGCGTATTCTTAACCACGGAGCCACCAGGGAAGCCCGAGACATATATATATATATATATATATATATATATATGTATTTTTTTTTTTAAATAAATTTATTTATTTTATTTATTTTTGGCTGCCTTGAGTCTTTGTTGCTGCGCGCAGACTTTCTCTAGTTGTGGCGAGCAGGGCTACTCTGTGGCAGTGCGCAGGCTTCTCACTGCAGTGGCTTCTCTTGTTGTGGAGCATTGGCTCTAGGCGCATGGGCTTCAGTAGTTGTGGCACGTGGGCTCAGTAGTTGCGGTTCTCAGGCTCTAGAGCGCAGGCTCTGTAGTTGTGGTGCACGGACTTAGTTGCTCCGTGGCATGTGGGATCTTCCCGGAGCAGGGCTGAAACCCGTAACCCCTGTGTTGGCAGGCGGATTCTTAACCACTGTGCCACCAGGGAAACCCTGAGGCATATATTCTTAAGACAGCATTAGTCTGTAGAGAGGCTCCAAATTATTTCAGGTATCTTTTGGATTCCATCAAAAAGTGTTAGAGGTTTTTCAAACACACAGAGAAAATTGTTCTTTCACCCAGTAGAGACAGTGGACAGTTTTCACTGATACTGAATATATAGTGGTTTATACTATGTATAAGTTGAGTTTAATCTGATTGCTTTAGATTTCTGTAATAATGGTTTTCTTTAAAACTGATTGACTCGTTGTCATTGATATCCATGAGAGAAATATAGGGGATAGTACAATCAAAAGTTATACTGCCAAGGAGGTTAGGGTTTGGAAAGGCATTAGAGGCACTGATTAAAATGAAAGCCCTTAATCTGTAAAAGGAAAATTCCAGAAAGCATGAGATGTAGAAGTAAATGATGCTGTGGTAGCCTACTATACAGATATTAGCTCTCTGTTTGCCAGACCAGCCACCTTGGAGTAGAATATGGAGTATCTAACTTAAATTAGAGCAGTCACATTTCTCCTTAAGTTGAAACATCACAGTAAGTAAACATCTTTTCACTCGTGTGAAATTCTGTTTGTTGTTCTATAGCAAGTGTGAATTGGATGACAGTGTCTGCATATAAGATTTTTATGTGGAGTGAATTCATGTTTTTCTCTCTTAACATTTCCCAACACATCCCTCCATTCATGAGTGTCCTTGAGCTGATACCTGGTGCCACATATCTTAGAATAAATGTTTTAGAACTGTGTGAAAAAGTGACAGTTTGATCTAGCCTTAGTTATATTATGGTGTAAATTAAGCTCTTAAATGAAAGTGGGTAGGTTTTACAGATGGACAGACACGAAACTAGCTGAGAACAAATTGTTATGCTGTGATAGAGACATCGTTCAAAACTGCCTGCATCTGTCAACTGCCCGTGGTGGTACAGTGAGATAAAGTGATCTGTAATGTTTCTCTAGTGTATCCCTATTGCTAGCCCTATTGTAATGTGTAATACATCTCTTGGGCAGACAGCTTGTGTGGGCTAGATTCCACCTCATCTTGAAAAGATGCCAGAAAGCAGCAAGGTGAATTTTTAAGCCTATTTAAATATTTAGACTCATGAATAATTTCAGTGAAATCTCTGCTGTATCTAATAAACTACTCACTAGAGGTGAGATAGAATTTCAAGTTTTTGACTTCCTCACTTATTAGCTGTGTGACCTTGGATTGACAAATTATTAATTTCTGTCTGTTTCTATGTCTGGAAAGTGAGGATTGTAAAAGTATTTGCCTCATAAGGTTGTTGTGTGGATTTAGGCAGATTTATATGTATAAAGTGCGTAGAAGAGTGCCTGGCACTTAATAAATGTTAGCTGCTGCCGCCACCACCACCATCATCATTAACGTAACTTGGAGTGAGATGAATTTCCCTTCCCTGAAGCTAGATTGCTTTTTTTGCTTTTAAGGAAGACTACATCTCTATCAAGGATGTGGTCAACCCCAATTCTAATACAGAAGCTTACTGTCTTGACTTGTGAAATCTAATCCATCTTCAAGTTTATCTACAGCTAAAGTGTAATATATTATATATTATAATATATATTATATAAAGTATATATTACTTTAAAAGTATATATTACTTTATATTGTTACTTTAAAAGTATATATTTCTTTCAAAAGTATGTAAAGCATAGTGCATTATAATAAAGTGTAACATAATCACTAGAAGGGATAAAGAAACTATAATATCTCTGTGGAATGATCTACAAGATGTATTGTTAAGTGAAAAAACCAAGGGGCAAAATAATGTGTAAATTATTCTACCATTTGTGTAAAACTTTTCTGGTACATGCATAAAGTATCTGACAGGCTGTAAAAGAAATGGTATGTTTTCACTTGTTGCTGTTGGGGAGGGAAATTGGATGGCTGGAGACAAGGGTGACTTTTTACTGTATATCCTTTTATACTTTTTGATTACTGAACCATGTGAATGTATTTCCTAGTTACTAAAAACAAAAACAAAAAACCCTCATAAAAAGGAGAAAGTAAAAGAGCTGTTTTGAAATCTACATAAATTTTTATTCATCCTTTATAAACATTTCTTTTTATCTGTACTAAAATTCACATTTGATAGGGCTTTTAGATTCCTATTTTCGTTTCATTTTTTTTTTTTTTTTTTTTATCCTTTAAGTGTGCTTTCCAGGGCTAAACTAAGAATGATCTCTTATCCTCCATTTAGGGATTTGAGTCATAATCGGTTGTCTAACTGGAACATCAGCTTGGAATCTCAAACATTACAAGAAGTGTAAGTTATTTTTATTTATTTAAACTTACATTAAATTCTTTGAGGTGATTTGATGAATTATGAATTTCAGGATGTTTAATGCAAAATGTCAAAAAATTGAAGGAAAGAAAACTTTAGATTAAAACATGTTTAAAAGCCTAAACTTGTCTTTGGCTTTGTTAGTATCACAAACTCTCTGGGTATTATGCCATTGCGTTGGTGATTTCAAGTTGTAAACTGCGTAGAAATACTATTCTACTTCCTTGGGGCCTAAAGTAAGATTTTCCCTCTTCAGAGTGAATATATTTTATTTTTTTTGCCAGAGTTTCAGCCAGTGAAACTCTGTATTGTGTAAAATTTTTTTTTAATGTTTTTACTTGTCTAAGGTGGAAGCATCATGTCTGAAGTAGGTTTATATGAAATACAATATTTTTGGTATCACCTGGAATATGGTAGTTAATATAATTCAGTTTTCCTCTTCATTGAAGTTTTTCCTTTAGTACTGAGATGTATTATTATGTAGTTTCTTGAGAGAAATTTCTAAAATATTATTAACATCAGTTATTGCATTGTGGTATTCCCAGAGGCACAACTGTTGAGGCCTGTTTACCTCTATACTAAACACCCTCAGAATCCTCAGATGAATTTTTCTTTTGAATTTCTTTCTGACAAGGGGTACTTTGTGCTCTCATTGTCTCTGCATTCTCTCCTTCCCGGCCTCAAATTGTCTGCCCCTAATCTGCTGTGGACTGAATGAACAATTGACAAGCTTATTAGCTGAAAGAGTAGGTCCTGAGGAAAGGAAAATGCTCAGTGGGAAGTGCATGGCTTTATTATTTATTACATGGACTTTGTAAGTTCAGTTGGTTACTTGGAGGCCTTTTACTTCTGGCTTCTTTTCTGTATTCTAGATTGTTGAGGTTGTTCAGTGATTGAAAAACAGGTTGGTGAAATGTGATTGCATTAGATTTGCTACTAAAACAATTGAGATAATCTGTTTAGGTCTGTGCTCTCAAGCAACTTTCCCTAACTTTGAGTAAAAAAAAAAATATATGTGTGTGCATGTGTATTTTAAAAATTTATTTAATTAACTTATATATAAATTTATTTTATTTATTATAAATATATATAGAGAGATATGAATTATTCTTTCTTTAAGAAGGACAAATTAGCTGTCATAAAAGTATTCAAAGAACCTTGCTGGGATTAAAAATATTTAATGTGCAAAATATTTCCTAGCCTTTCTAATATTGGTATCAAATCATAGATCTATACCATGAAAACATTTTTTAATTAAAATCTCTAATTTCTCAGTAGAAAATATTTAGTCTAACTCATTCTGGGTCATAGGCTTTTTTCACATTTGGCATTTATCCTAAAGAATATGTACTATCCAGAAACTAGAACTCGAGGTAGCATTTCCCTCACTAAATTTTTATATCTATTTTTCCCCCTACTCAGGAAAATGAATTATAATGAGCTAACTGAAATCCCATATTTTGGAGAACCAACCACTAATATTACTCTTCTCTCATTGTAAGTAAATAAAATTTCAGGTCTTTTACTTAAATTATGCATAGTACACAGTTTTTTTGTTTTTGTTTTAGGTACCCTTGTTGTTGATCCTAATTATTTAACATTTTTGTGGTTTAGGGTGGATCACTGGCAATAGCTTCAATATAATCTTTGTTTTATAGAGTCCATAACATAATCCCAGAAATAAATGCAGAAGCGTTCCAGTTTTACCCTGCACTCGAGAGTTTAGATCTCAGCTCAAATATAATATCAGAAGTCAAGACATCTTCATTTCCTCGAATGCAGCTTAAATACCTGTAAGTAAAATAGAGTTTACACTAGATTTAATTTGAAGTGCATGTTTATTATTCATTGATATTTATCTTCCCAGATATGTCTTATTTATTGTGATTTTGATATGCTTATGTGAAACAAACCTAGGTTAGATTTTTTTGGGTTTTTTTCTGCCCTTAAAGAGTACACTATTTTCAGAAAATATTAAGTATCCAAGGTAATTTTTGAGATTTAATTCTGGATTGTGTTTTACTAACAGTTGTGTAAAAGGTAAATGGGAGTAGTTTGTTCAACAGTGCTTAACCTGTGTAATCGTGGTGATAATTAGCGTGAGTGCTAGTGTTTTACAGTTTACAAAGCATATTCACGCATACTATTTCAACCCAAATGAAGTAGGTATTATCCTTATTTTGTACTTGAAGAAACAATGCAGTTAAATGATTTGTAAAGTTGCATACGGTTGCTAAGTGGTAGAGCTGGGGCTCAGTCATAGACTTGAGGCAGCTTTACAGTGGTAGAATGTTTAGTTTCACTGAATTTTTTTTGTTGTTATCTTGTTCATTTTAGGAATTTGAGCAATAATAGGATAACCATCTTGGAGGCTGGTTGCTTCGATAATTTGTCAAGTTCCTTATTAGTGGTAAAGTTAAACAGGAACAGAATTAGCATGATTCCACCCAAGATCTTCAAGCTACCTCACCTCCAATTCTTGTGAGTAACTAAATAGATGGATTATAAGAAGATTGTTTTTTCTTATAGTGTCTGTTTCTTTTTACTATTATTAGGGCAAATCAGCAAACCAATTTTCTGACTGTAAAACTATTTTTGTTAAAGGGAACTTAAAAGAAACAGGATTAAAGTTGTGGAAGGTCTCACATTCCAAGGTCTAGACTCCTTAAGATCTTTGAAAATGCAGCGGAATGGAATTAGCAAACTCAAGGATGGAGCTTTTTTTGGCTTGGATAACATGGAAGAATTGTAAGTACTATGAACTAGAATAGGAGATTGTTAGGAAGGGAGTCTGGGGCTTTTCAGTGCCAAACAGCTAGAATAGTAGCTTTAATTATAACAAAGTACTTTAGCTCTTCCTCCCTTCTCTTATGTGAAATAAATTAAGATTTAAGCTCTGTTATCTAACTGGTATTTTTGTCATCATTCTTCCAAACATTTCATCTGAAAAGTTTATACTCCCTTAATGTTTGGCTGATGAAAATTATCAGGATTTATCCAGAACAGGTATACTATATCTCTTGGTGAGTTGATTTTATAGATATGATATTTTAGACAGTCTTACAGCCTTCTTGTACTAAATCTTAAGAAACATGTACATATTTATGAATAGAATTTGTCTGCTCACTTGGGTTGAGCAAAGGTATATGCCTCTGTGCAAGACTTAATGAAGATTTTTGGAATCTTCTCACTGCATGCCTTGTTGGTTTTTTTTTTTTTTCTTAAAGATTTAATTTTATTTATTTTTGGCTGCGTTAGGTCTTTGTTGCTGCACGCGGGCTTTCTCTAGTTGTGGCGAGTGGGGGCTACTCTTCATTGCGGTGTGCAGGCTTCTCATTGCGGTGGCTTCTCTTGTTACGGAGCATGGGCTCTAGGCATGTGGTCTTCAGTAGTTGTGGTGCACGGGCTCAGTAGTTGTGGCTCACAGGCTCTAGAGCACAGGCTCAGTAGTTGTGGTGCATGGGCGTAGTTGCTCTGCGGCATGTGGGATCTTCCTGGACCAGGGCTCGAACCCGTGTCCCCTGCATTGGCAGGCGGATTCTTAACCAGTGTGCCATCAGGGAAGTCCTGCATGCCTTGTTTTGAAGCATTTCCTCCTTTCTTTCTCTAATTCTGCAGAGAACTGGAGCATAATAACCTTACAGAAGTGAACAAGGGGTGGTTGTATGGCTTGCGAATGTTACAACAGCTCTATGTGAGCCAGAATGCTGTTGAAAGAATCAGCCCTGATGCATGGGAGTTCTGCCAAAGACTGTCTGAACTGTAAGTGTGGGATGGCATTTCAGTGGAAGCTGTGAGACTAGAGCAGATTGAATAAGTCATTCCCATGGCCAGTAATGAGATCTAATATCCCTCTTTATTAGAAATTTGAAAGCCCTAAATTTATCATGTAAATAGAATAAGAATATGAAAGTTGAACTAGAAGAGAGTGAATTTTTTACCTTCCATGTTTTCTGTTTTTAGTGATTTGTCCTATAACCAGTTGACCCGCCTGGATGAGTCTGCCTTTGTGGGTCTGAGCTTACTGGAGAGATTGAATTTAGGGGACAACAGAGTTACTCACATTGCTGATGGTGTATTTAGGTTTCTTTCCAATCTTCAGACACTGTAAGTATATCTTTCCTTTTTGGGGATATTTTTTTTTTACTAATTTTTTTAAAGCACTAAAGCAAAACAACTAATCGGTGTACATATTATGTATGTTAATATTTTGCAGTTCTTCTCTCCTATGCCTTGGGCTAAGACAGTCTTGCTTATCTCTATCCCTATATGTAAATTTTATGTATCTCTAGCCATTTCAGTTTGTACTTTAATTCTGAGTTAACTAAACAACAAAGCATCTCTTATTGTGCCAGTTACTGTGGAATAAAACACAGTTGCTAGTGTCAGGAATGCACATTTTCTTACTCCTCTGACCTTGAACTACCAGTAGTGTACCAGATCTACCACTGCTCATTCAAAAGGATGCAGGACGTATAGTGGGAACAGCTCTGGCAGGAGACCTCTTCACTGTTACCAATTTGCTGCATGACTTTGGACAGAAAAAACTAACATTTATTAATGATCGGATATGTGCCAGGTGCATTCAGAGTACTGGGATATTATTGCTCTTTTCCATATTGGTAGACTGAGGTTCAGAGAGATTAAATGATTTGTTTAAAGTCATATACCTTGTAAATGTTTGGGCCAGGATTAGAACCCAGGTCTTTTCCCAGGTCTTTTTTATACTAAAGCTCATGTGCTTTTTTTAAAAAAATAAATTTATGTATTTATTTATTACTTATGTATTTTTGGCTGCGTTGGGTCTGTTGCTGCGTGCGGGCTTTCTCTAGTTGCGGTGAGCGGGAGCTACTCTTTGTTGCGGTGCGCGGGCTCCTCATTGTGGTGACTTCTCTTGTTGCGGAGCACAGGCTCTAGGTGTGTGGGCTTCAGTAGTTGTGGCACGTGGGCTCAATAGTCGCGGTGCGCGGGCTCTAGAGTGCAGGCTCAGTAGTCGTGGTGCACGGGCTTAGTTGCTCCACAGCATGTGGGATCTTCCCGGACCAGGGCTCGAACCCATGTCCCCTGCATTGGCAGGTGGATGCTTAACCACTGCGCCAGCAGGGAAGTCCCTCGTGCTTTTCATTTTACTGTCAGACGAACAAAATCACTTAGCCTTTCTTGGTTTTTTTTTTTTTTTTTAGATGTCCAGTGAAGGATGGATATAGGATTAGATGGTTGCAAAAGTCAGTTTCAACTCTAAACTTCTGTTGTTCTGTAGGTTGAATGTTTTACCCTGATCATGGAATATAATTGAATGAAGAGGTATTTTAATGAAATACAGTAATCTCAAACATAGAGCAGAATAAGAGAAAAAGAGTAATTAGTATAATTTGTAGATTCTTAAGCTTCCTGAATAGGGGACTTTTTGGTCATCAGGTTTAGTTGATAAATGGTCTCAGAAAAGAGGCAGGTTCCCAACTTTGGGACCTAACCATAAGTGACAAAGAAAGCATGATACTTTTGTGAAGGTGTCTATGCATGCACAAGTGTGTGTTTGATGTTTTTTTTCTTTTTTTTTTTTAACTTAATGAAGTAGTCCTCCTTTAGATTTGGCCTTGAAAAAGTAAAAGTGATTTCCTTTTTTAAAAAAATTTTTCTCTTTTCTGTGTTATCAGAAGTTAAATTAGATCAGTGCAAACTCAGGAATTTATATTAGATGCAGCTGTAGTCTTTTGGCAGTGCATGGGATGGCAGACAAGTTCTTTTAGTACACCACTGATTATTACTTTTAGTATTAAAGTTTAGGAAAGTAATTGCAGACGTAAATTATTATCTAATGCTACAAAGATAGTTAAGGCAGAATTAGGAACAGATCTGAGATATTCCGGCTTTAGACCAATGCTCTTGCCAGAGTAGGTATACTTCTTACTCACTTTGGTGAGTGAGTTCTATTTGTGCTGTTCTGTGGAGGAGAGGGAAAAGTCCTGCAGAGTTGAGCCATCAGTTGTTTCAGTGTTTATACTTTAGTAAAATAAAATGACCTTTCTTAGCTTTCACTTCAGGTAAAGACATAGCTAAATGGGAAGAGTGATCTCCTATCTCCTTACTGTTATTCACATAACTTTACATATGTCTTATAAAGCAAAAAACTTTGTGCTTTATTATGAGATGACTTAAGGAAGCAAAAGTGATTAAATATCTTTTACTGGTATTTCTTCCATGATGACGTGGTGCAATTGTATTTCGTCTGAGAATGGAACAGTGGATTTTAAAAGATACATACTTTTCCTTTTAAGGAAAACAGAGTGATCACTCTAGCACATGGGTATATCATTCTTACTTCCCAGGGGGCATGTTTAATTGCTGTTGAGCTGTGAAGCTCTGTATTGACATTACTTTTTGTCAGCCATTTTAGATTTAAGGGCTCAGGGGAAGGCTTGGATCACCCCAAAATCCCATTAGTCTGAAATCAGATTTGTAAGCCATACCCCCTGCATCTTGAAATCCTCCTGCTCTTTGTAGGGCCCTGACTATACTTTTTAATATGCTAACACAATTACGGGCTATTAGCTAGGAAGATTAATACTCTTAGCACGTTGCTTAATTTATTTATCAAGGTCGGCTTAATTCTTAGCTTACTGGAATTAGTTCTTACATGCTTATCTCAGGTATTCTTTAAAAAGAAGAGTTGAGTGTTTATCATAAATAACTTAACCTTTACTGTAAGGATAAAAATTAAAATTAGCATTAGTATGTCAGGATGATGCCTGATGGTGTAATGGTCATGTTGACTAACATAACCTGTCTATCCCTGACATTTTCGTAGAAACTTAAGAAACAATGAAATTTCATGGGCCATAGAAGATGCTAGTGAAGCCTTTGCTGGACTCACAAGTCTCACTAAATTGTATGTACTTAAGATATTTATGTATGTCTATGAAGGTATGTTTTAAAGAACCAGTTGTAAATGTGATTGGATTGTGTCTGTTTGCTGTAGCTAGAAAGTCTGAGCCTTCTGGTTCACCCACTAAAGGAAGAAGCTTTGTTGTTTATTAAGGTTTTTGTTTTTTGGTTTGTTTTTTTGTGGTAGGGCACTTTCTGAAAGAACATTCCTAGTGTCACTTAAAGAGAAGTTGTTTATGGAACTAGAATTTTGATTGAAGTAAAAGAAATGGACTGAAACCAGAATTGAACCATGATCTGTTTAATCATGTGAGATTTATGGGTAATTTAGCAAGAGAGGATTCTCTCAAGTAAGATTTTAGGTCTTCTCCCATAAGAATGTCTCCCAGGCTTCACACTTGTCTGAGTTTCTTTGACCAGATGATCTTTTGATGAAAAGGGAGAACCTGGGAATGTAATCCAGTTTATTATATGAAAACTACAGGTGTATCTGTGGTCAGGATGGTTGTTTACAGATACCTCACTGAGCGCTGACATCTTAATAGACACATTTATTCTATGCTTCACACTGGTTAATAATAAAGGTTCACAACTTTCTTAAAAATGCATGTTAAGCTTATTTTCACTCGTTATAGGTAAATGTTTATTTTAATGAATTTAATTTTGTTTAGTGGAGAACTTTATTAGAAAGGTCTGTTTGTATTTCAGAATCTTACAAGGAAATCAGATTAAGTCAATTACAAAGAAAGCATTCATTGGTCTTGAATCCCTTGAGCATCTGTAAGTATTTTTCAGCCATTTTGCTCAGTATATAAATAATCTTTGCTCTTAGCAGAGGTTTTCATGACCATTTAAAGTGTTTATATAACTTAATTGTAGAAATGGTGACTGGTAATGTTTCATTTCTCTTCATTTCAGAGATTTGAACAACAATGCTATAATGTCTATCCAAGAAAATGCTTTTTCCCAGACTCGCTTGAAAGAACTGTACGTAACTTAAGTCTTTTTTGTCACTAATTAGATCATTATCCACGCTTGTGCTTAAAGTGTGATGAATGTGACCCAGATGTTTCCTAAAGCACACAATTCAGGCAGGAAAAAAGAAAGTGTTAACATTCAGTTATTTTAGTGGCTGGATGTAATTTAAAAATAACTCAACATTGAAAAGTCCAGAGTGTGTGGCTCCAAGACCTTCTGTTTTTTTCCTGTGTTGCTGATGCATATAGTTAAAGAGACCTTAGCAACGCTGCTTATGCTTTATGTTTACCCTACTGTTCCTTTTTTATTCCCCTCTTCCTTTTTGGACTATTGGAGACGTGTTCTCTTGGGGTGAGTTACAATTAAGGTGTTATGTAATTTTTGGAGGTGATCTAGCACTTTCAGTATAATGGTCACAGAGGATGTCTCTAATCTGTTCAAACTACTAAAATGTTCCAAAACTGTTGAATAGTTATGATAGAAAAATACATATCATTTTAATGTTTTTTCATTCATGATTTAAAAAAAAATTGTTCTTATTTCCCAGGGGGGATTTTGCAGAGGTGGGCTGGTTAGTTGGGCGTTGCTCTTAATTTTAAACTCTGGTGATTTGGATATTGAGCCACTGGTAAGAACCAATGGGCTATATCAACTTATCTTGCCTTACCTGAAGGCTATTCAAAGGGAGGTCTGTGGACCAGAGCTGATTCATGACGAGAGAAGGATAGAAATTCAGAACAAGCTTTTTAGAAACTTATAGAACAATTTGACCTTACTGTGACACTTCTGTTGAATTTTATAAAAGTATTGATCTATAACAGATTGGGAATTTAAAAAAACTGGTCCTTCTCCACATATAGTTTGAGATGCACAAGAAGTATGTGAGTTCAAATTGCCTAGGTTTAGATACTTGCCCCATTCTTTACAACTGTGTGTTTAGCCTAAGACTCAGTTTTCCTTCTCAGTATGGGAAGAGCACCACCCTAAGGCTTATGTGAGGATAAAATGAGATAATTTGTTTATGGAAGAAATGTTTATTGTCATCTGCTATGTAAGGTACTGTTCTAAATGCTAAAAATGCAGTAGTGAACAAGACAAAGTCTCTGTCCTCATAGCATATTACAATAAATTCTATAAGGAAGATAAATAGTAAACCAGTAGGTATATAATATCTCATCAAATAATAAATGTTCTGAAGAAAAAGCTGGGTCAAAGGTGTACAGCGTGACAGGGATTGCTATTTTGAAGTAGTGAGGGAAGGCTTTTCTGAAGATAACAGCCTTTGAGCCAGGCCCTTAGTGAGATGAAATGGCAAACTGTTTTATACTGGGCGAAGGGCATTCCAGGCACAGGGAAGAGCAAGTGAAAAGGCCCTGAGGAAGGAGCTTGCTTTTTGTGCTTGCAGAACAGCAGAGACACTGGTGCGTCTGGAAGACAAGAGCAAGGGGAAGAATGGTAGGAGATGAGGTCAGAGACATAAGCAGGCCTGATCATGTAGGGCCTAATAGGCCATGAGGAGTTAGGACTTTTTTCCCCCTAAATACATTAGAAAGCTTTTGAGGGTTTTGAGAAGATGCTCCACACAGAGCCTGGCATATAGTAAAAGGTGAATAACTAAGATAATAACAAAAGTTAAAATGTTATGGAGATCATCTTTTGTTATTTTCTGCCAGATTTTAAAAAAAAATTTATTTATTTATTTTTGGCTGCATTGGGTCTTCATTGCTGCACACAGGCCTTTCTCTAGTTGCATCGAGCGGGGGCTACTCTTTGTTGCAGTGTGCGGGCTTCTTATTGCGGTGGCTTCTCTTGTTGTGGAGCACGGGCTCTAGGCACGCGGGCTTCAGTAGTTGTGGCACTAGGGCTCAGTAGTTGTGGCTCGCGGGCTCTAGAGTGCAGGCTCAGTAGTCATGGCATACAGGCCTAGTTGCTCCGCGGCATGTGGAATCTTCCCGGACCAGGGCTTGAACCTGTGTCCCCTGTATTGGCAGGTGGATTCTTAACCACACCACTGCCCCACTAGGGAAGTCGTCTGCCAGATTTTTAAAGTGGCTTGCTTTTTTTTTTTTTTTTTGGTCTCTTTAGATATTTTGAGTTATTTCTCCTAAGGCTTACTTTAACTTGAAAAGGCACAACTTACTGCATATCAGTATTACCTTTTTTTGGTTGTGATAATCTCAGGGCCGGCAAGAAAGTTTTAAATCTTGTTAAAAGAAATCAGTTTAAAATATAATTTTTATAGTAGGTGAAAGCAAATATCATAGTTTCATTCTTCAGAGAGTCATTTGGTGATTTTTTGAGTTGGTTTGAACAAGCTGCTAATGCAGGAACTCTAATGCAGCTTATTTACTGAGAAGTTTTAGTTGCTCTTGGTTACTTTAAATTTAAGTCATATTTATAATACAGAATTTCACATCAACATTTATTAAAGTATCTCTTAATACTTTTTGGTATCCTTCACAGTGCTTTGCATAAATATTGGGGGGAGAGTCAAATATGAAATAAAAATGGTTTTGCATTAAAATTATGTAATCATGGTAGAAAATTAGATAGCTAAACCAAGAGGAAGAGAAAGACCCCAAATCCCCAGTACTCAAAAGACAGCCACTGTTGATATTTGGTATATATCTATCCATATACTTGCAGAGAGAATGCAGGATATACTGCATTAGGTACAGCAGAGTTCATTAGCATGTGAAGGGTGGAAAGATGCAAAAGAAACAGAAGTGAAGGGAACTAATGTGAATCTTTTGGTATCTGTGGCCAGACACTATGCTAAATGCTTTATTTAAAAAAATTTTTGAGGTAGGTATTCTTAATCCCATTTTCCAGGAATAGAAACTGAGATTTTGGAGGCATTCAGTATCTTGCCTAAGGTAAGTAGTGGAATTAGGATGTAAGTCCATGTCTCATGAGGCAACTTATATTATACCTAAGAAAGCATAAGTTAGACCATATCATTCCTCTGTTCTTAACCTTCCAGTATCTTCCCAGCACACATAGAAAAAAAAAACTCAGTTTCTTTCCTTAGTTTCTAAAGCATTTGCATGGCCTGGTCCTTCTTGCCCATCTGTCTGACATCATTCCCGTCACTGTCCCCTCACTTTCTGTGCTCTGGCTTCAGTGGCCTCCTTGCTTTTCCTGGAGCACATTAAGTATCTGCCTCAAGTTCTTTGTGCATAGTTTCCTCCGTCTATGACACTCTTACCTCAGATCTTCATGTGATTTGCTCTCTCGATTCTTTCAGGTCTTTGCCCAAATGCCATCTCTTCGAAGAATCTTTCCCTGACTGCTTTATCTAAACTGGTAGCTGCTGTCTCTATGTCTCTGCCCAGCTTTGTTTTTCTTGACAGGACTTAACTTTCTGACACTATACTTTGCATTTGTTTGTTTATTGCTTGGCTCTAAATACATAAGCTGTGTGAGAGCTGTAGCGCGACAGCCTAGAACAGTGCCTGGCATATAGTAGACTCAAATATTTCTCGGTGAATGAATGCATATAACATAAGAATTCTGAAATGCAAAAGGTAACTTTTGGCCTGCTTAATTAAAATTGCCCTTGATAAAGTATGGCTTTTGGGGTACCCTTAAAGACTGTTTGAAACTTCTTTGGAATCAGATCTTAGGTATTTTTGTACCAAACTTTAAAATTACTTGAGGATTTTAGTGATGCACGCAAAGCAGGTTATAATGTTGTCAGAATCACTTGCTTTCCCTACTTCCAAGTGGATGAGACATTTAAGGGTCACTAAAATAAAACACTGACTTTTCACGTATATTTTATAGGCCTATTATAACCACAAACCATTTTTCAGTGGTTCTTAGTTTAGGTTGCGGTACACATTGCCACAGGGCTGAAATGTTTTTAGTCCTGATGAAATAATTTGAAAATAATTATATCCTCTCCACAACAAAGATGTCTCTATGTCCCAATATATATAGTAAGCTCTTCCCCAAATTTCTCTGGGAAAAATTTTAGACGTCAAAAGTTTAGGGCTTCCCTGGTGGCGCAGTGGTTGAGAGTCCGCCTGCCGATGCAGGGGACATGGGTTCGCGCCCCGGTCCGGGAGGATCCCACATGCCGCGGAGCGGCTGGGCCCGTGGGCCATGGCCAATGAGCCTGCGCGTCCGGAGCCTGTGCTCCGCAACGGGAGAGGCCCCAACAGTGAGAGGCCCGCGTACCGCAAAAAAAAAAAAAAAAAAAAAAAAAAGTTTAAAGGACAGTACAATGAACATCCATATGCCATTTACCTGGATTCATCAATTGTGAACTCTTTGCTAAATTTGTTACCTGTTGCTCTCCCTCCCTCCCTCCTTCCTTCTTTCCCTTTCTCTCTCCTTCTGCCTCTCTCCCTCTTTCCACACACACTCATATACATATATACATACGCTTATTATTTTGCTTAACCAGTCGAAAGTAAGCTACAGACATCATGACACTTCACTCCTAAAATATCTCAGCATGTATTTCCTATGCAGGGTTATTTTCTTATATAACCACAGCACTACTATCACACCCAATGAAATTAACATTGATAAAATAATATTATCTAATATGCAGTCCATACTCAGATTTCCCTAATGTCTAAAAATGTTCTTTGTGTATATATATTTTCTTAATGAAGGATCACACTTTACATTTGGTTGTAATGACTCTTAAGTCTCCTTTAATCTAAAATAAATCCCTTACCCTTATTCCCCCCACCTATGTTAGTGTCTTTCATGACACTGTCATATTTGGGGAAACAAGGCTGACAGTCTAAATTTGTTTTTTTGTGGTTAGATCCAGGTTAAACATTTTTTGGCAAGAAAAACGCTTAGGTGTGTAGTAAGCTTTTTTTTTTTTTTCTCTTAATTTATTTTTGGCTGTGTTGGGTCTTTGTTGCTGCACGTGGGCTTTCTCTAGTTGCAGGGAGCAGGGGCTACTCTTTGCGGTGCGCTGGCTTCTCATTGCAGTGGCTTCTCTTGTTGCGGAGCACAGGCTCTAGGTGCGTGGGCTTCGGTAGTTGTGGCACATGGGCTTAGTTGCTCTGCGGCATGTGGGATATTCCCGGACCAGGGCTCGAACCGTGTCCCCTGCGTTGGCTGGCAGATTCTTAACCACTGCACCACCAGGGACGTCCCATGTAGTAAGCTTTTAATGCTGGAGAAACTTGGAATGAAAAGTAAAGGGCACTTCTTTTCCTCTTTGTTTCTGCAGAATTCTGAACACAAGCAGTTTGCTCTGTGACTGCCATTTGAAGTGGTTGCTTCAGTGGCTGGTTGATAATAACTTTCAACATTCTGTGAATGTAAGCTGTGCACACCCTGAATGGCTAGCAGGGCAAAGCATCCTGAATGTGGATCTGAAAGATTTTGTCTGTGGTTTGTATATTTGTTTTAATATTTTGTGTATTATGCAGTTACTATCTTAACAACGGAATTAAAAAAATTTTAAATAGAATTTTCCCACTAGCATATCTATTTCCGTTTCTTTAGATTCTTCTCTTAACATTTTTATATTGTAATTGTAGCTTAAATTTTGTGTTCTTCGACTTAATATATCATAAGCAGTTTTTTTCTTCTGTGTGTTCTTAAATGATCATTTAAAATACTGTCAGTATAATAGCATCTTTATGAATGTAGACCTTTCCCTTTTAGGGAGATTATTAACCTTAGAATAAATATCTAGTAGTAAGATTCCTGAATCAAAAAGTGTGAGTTTTTTTTCATGAATTCATTCAAAAGCATGATTTTATATTTAGTAGATCTTGAAAAGTGCTACCAGGTGTTTTCAAACAGATAGCACTAGTTTATGTTGTCACCAGCAATGTATGAATGTACCAGTTTCATTTGGTTTCTATTTTTGATTCATTTTTCTAAGACAGAAGCAGCAGGGTTTGGGAGTTTTTTGGAGGGGAAGGGGGACAGAGACAAGTTGTCATAGACAAGTTGTCTTGATTCTAGCACTTAATTATAATTTCAGGTATACATCTATATTGTTTTTTCTCAATTTGTAAATTTTTCTTTTATATTTACATTTCCTTTAAAGTAACTAATTCTTAGCTTTACACAGTGGAACTTTTAGATTAGTGCATCTGTGTTGCATATCACTAGTAACTCTGATCATTTAGATACCTGTTTATTGCCAGATGTATTTCCACAGTCTACTGAAAGATGCTTAGGACATTTGGAATTTCAGGCACATAAAATACTTAAGTTGTTTTTACAAATTTGAAGGAAGTAAACAAAGAATCTAGTAATGATTAAATTCTGCTTACATTGCCCTGAATGCCCTTCTGACTTTACTTAGTTTTAAACATAAGCATACACCATATATTTTATCTTCTTTTTTTAGTTATCACTTTTATGGCACAGTGAAATGTTACCCAGTGAAGACATTGGTTAAGAATTCATATACCTGCTTCTCTGAATCAGTCCAATAATATATTATTATTTATGAATCTATAGTTTATTAGCCAGTCCTAAGCCAGTCTTCATTTGGACATTTGACATGTTTGGAATTTTTCACTATTTTAGGTGAAAGTTATGCACAAAGTACTTTCAAATAGTATGTTTTATTAATAGGAATACATATTTTTATATATGTTATATATACACACAAACACACACATACACATACACACAAGGGGTAATAGAATTAGAGCTTGTTTTAAAATTGTAATTTAGGTTTCTCCTTTTCTCAGTAACTAGTAATACTTAAGTACATTCAAAGCATAAGTGACAGTAAGGGATGGTAGAAAGAGTGCTAAGCCCTGAAGTCTGAAAACCTGGGTTCCAGTCCAGGCTTAGCTGCGGACTTACATATCTTAGAGCAAGTCATTTGACCTTTCTGGGCATCATTTTCCTCATCTTAAAACAAGGGAATTGGATTCTAGCTCTATAGTCCCTTTCAACCTTAACATGACATTTTGTAAACATAACATGCAATTTTACATTATTTGTTTTAAAGTTGAATCTATAGAAGCAAAAATAAATAACTGACTTGGCTCCTGCCCCATTTTTTTCTCCTTAGATGATTTTCTCAAGCCTCAGATAAGAACCCATCCTGAAACCACAGTTGCTCTAAGAAGCATGAACGTGACTCTGACATGCACTGCAGTGAGCAGCAGTGATTCACCCATGTCTACTGTGTGGCGCAAAGACAGTGAAATCTTGTATGATGCTGATATTGAGAATTTTGTTCGTTATCAGCAACAAGCTGGAGAAGCTCTGGAATATACTAGTGTCTTACATCTTTTCAATGTAAATTTCACAGATGAAGGAAAATATCAGTGTATTATTACTAATCACTTTGGTTCTAACTATTCTCATAAAGCCAAACTGACTGTGAATGGTAAGAAATTATGCTCCCTGATAGTTTTGTGGTTAGAAGGATTTTTCATGTTTAATTTTTGAATCTTTGACCAAGAAAATTAGGATAAACCTGACATTGCGGGGGGAGTCCTTACTGTTCTTGTCTTTAGGGTTATGACAGTATACAGAGTGGATTGCTAATTTACCCACTTACTGTCCCTAATCAGTCTTTGACTGAGGGGTAAAGGTGAATTCTGTGGCTTTAGGAGATGGGCTACTTTCACTTTTATTTATGCTTTTGAAAAAAAGAAATTTTTAATTCTCCATTTTCTTTCCAGAACCATAATTCTGTTCTAAAAACTATGAAATTTATTCCTGACATTGTTCACAGGCCATCCAATAACTGGGAGTATTGAGAACATTTCTGGGTCCAGTGATCATTGTCATTGTCTAAATGTAGTCACACAAAACCATTTTTGAAAATAATGCTCTTTTTCATTGTGGCTGTGAAAGAAAAAAACAAAACAGCTTGATTGATCTGTCGCCTGTTAGGCTGAATAATTACAACACTTCAGGCTTTGTGCAACCAAAAGATGTACATATGTCTTGCTCCTGGGTTGTTTTATGAGATATTTGAAGGCATAAATTCTTTTTATCATGTAGTTTCCTTGACAGCTTTGTAGATGTTTGTTTGGGAAGCACCATTTAGTCTCTTAAGTAAGGGAGTCATAGTAAATATTAAGTTCTAAAATATATGTTCAAAAAGGTTTGTGGCTTCTGCTTTTTCTGTCCCTATCAAGGAGATCAGGTAGATTGGCCATGCATTCTAGAAGAGTTAGTCATCACTGTACTCCATGCTCTGAGGTTCTGGGAGAAAAGGTGGCCTCTGAAGTAGTATTTATTGTCAATTCAGGGAGCATGTCTTCTCAAAGAAATGGAACATTACAGCAGTTGGTATTTTGCCTAATAGAGTCTCCCTTGTATGTATGTATGAGTGTATGTGTGTGTATATATATATATATATATATATATATATATATATATATATATATATTTCCCCCCCGCCCCCACCCACTTTCTCTTGGTGATCTTTTTTGGAACAGAGATGCCATCTTTTCTGAAAACTCCAATGGATCTAACTATTCGCACTGGTGCCATGGCCAGATTAGAATGTGCTGCAGAGGGGCACCCTGCACCTCAGATTTCCTGGCAGAAAGATGGTGGTACTGACTTTCCTGCGGCTCGAGAGAGACGCATGCATGTCATGCCTGAGGATGATGTCTTCTTCATTGCAAATGTGAAAATAGAAGACATGGGGATCTATAGCTGCATGGCACAGAACATAGCAGGCGGCCTCTCAGCAAATGCTTCATTAATCGTGTTAGGTATGTTTATTGCTCTGTGGGTCCCTGCTTTTGTGGGAGTCTTTTTATTATGGATTGACTCTTGGTCTTAATGGCAAGAAGAATCTATGTTTGAGATTTTAGTTGGGATTCTTATATCTTTGTTTCCTTGTTCTGCCAATTTATGCAGGGTTATGTCAGCCTAGGATATTAGTGGATCAGTTAACTGAAATCTGGGGAAATTCTGAGGGCAGAATTAGAGATTTTTATCCCATGAATTGAAAATTCAAATCCCTTTATCCTGTTATATTTCCCTCTGTAAGTTTTCTACTTCATGTATATGTTTTTTTCTACTATTCAATAGTGAGTTTGCACTTTTATACTGCTTCACAGAGAACTTGAGACAAGGTAACTTCCCCCCTAGTTCATTTTTTTTTTTTTAATTATAAGACAAAAAAAATGATCTGTCTTCTGGTTAGATTTCCTGTTTTCCTTCCAGTGTGCTCCTGTTAATCCTATCCTCTGGTAAAATGTCTTTTCCCCATAGATTTCCCCTGACCAAGCCAATTTGTTTTCTTATGAGAACACTTTTTTTTTCTTTTTAATTTGGGGTATATTTGTTTTACAGTGTTGTGTTAGTTTCTGCTGTACAGCGAAGTGGAGTTCCCTGTGCTATACAGCAGGTTCTCATTAGTTACCTATTTTATACATATTAGTGTATATGTCAGTCCCAGTCTCCCAATTCATCCCACCCCCACCCTCTTCCCCCTTTGGCGTCCACACATTTGGAGAACACTTTTCTTCATGGGACTCAAATTCAAGGCAAATTCTCTTTTCCTCTAGATGTTAGGGTTTTTAAAAATGTGTTGGTTTGTGTAATTACTTGTGTAATCAGAAAAATAAGTTTATTGTTTAAAAAATTTAAGATATTTAGAAAATTAGAAAAAAAGAGGGAAAGTCACTCAGACACTGTTAAAGATTTTGACATATTCTGGACTTTTTAAACACTCATCTTGGGACTTCCCTGGTGGTCCAGTGCTAAAGAATCCGCCTTACAATGCAGGGGATGTGGGTTCAATCCCTGGTCAGGGAACTAAGAGCCCACGTGCCTCAGGGCAGCTAAGCCCGCGCACCACAACTACTGAGCTTGTGCCTCAACTAGAGAACCTGCCTGCAAACTACAGAGCCCACGTGGTCTGGAACCCACGTGCCACAGCTACAGAGCCCGCGCGCCCTGGAGCCCATGCACCACAACTAGAGAAGAGAAAACCCACACGCCACAACTAGAGAGAAGCCCATGCGTATGCTGCAAGGAAAGATCCCGCATGCCTCAGTGAAGATCCTGCATGCCGCACCTAAGACCCGACACAGCCAAAAATAAATAAATAATAAATCTTTAAAAAACCCCACAAAACTCATCTTGGAACTTCCCTGACAGACCAGTGGTTAAGACTTCGCCTCCGGGACTTCCCTGGTGGCGCAGTGGTTAAGAATCCACCTGCCAATGCAGAGAACATGGGTTCGAGCCCTGGTCCGGGAAGATCCCACATGCTGCAAAGCAACTAAGCCCACGTGCCACAACTACTGAGCCTGTGCTCTAGAGCCCACGAGCCACAACTACTGAAGCCCGTGCACCTAGAGCCCGTGCTCTGCAGCAAGAAGCCACCACAGTGAGAAGCCCACGCATCACAACAAAGAGTAGCCCCTGCTCACCGCAACTAGAGAAAGCCTGCATGCAGCAATGAAGACCCAGTGCAGCCAAAAATAAATACATAAATAAATTTAAAGAATTAAAAAGATCAATGTAAGAAATACTTATAAACAAAAAAAAGCTTCACCTTCCAATGCAGGGGGTGCGGGTTCGATCCCTGGTCGGGGAGCTAAGATCCCACATGCCTCACGGCCAAAAAACCAAAACATAAAACAGAAGCAATATTGTAACAAACTCAATAAAGACTTTAAAAATGGTCCGCATCCAAAAAAAAAAAATAATCTAAAATAAATAAAACACTCATTTTTATGTGGTTATGTGTGCCTACTTTTTTCCACTTAATATTGTATCGCAGGGGTACCTTGTCATTAAGTCTTCATGAATATCATGTGGCTGTGGTATAATTTACTTACTCATTTTTCTGCTAGATTTTTAGATTTTTTTCCCTTTACCTTTAAAAATTACAACTAATTTTGTAATAAGCATTTTTGTATATAAATTTTTAAATTCTTTGCTTAGCATAGCTTGCTCAAGGTGGAATTCCTGAGATGAGATTTAGATTTTTTGAAGCTTTTGCTTTTCTGAAACATTAACTTCTAATCCTCCCATGAGCATATGAAAGTGCTTATTTCATCATAACCTAATTAGTCTAATTCAATTAGGAATAAAACTGCCTAATATTTTTTAATGCATCTTTCTGTTAGAGACACCCTCATTTATTAGACCTCTGGAGGACAAGACAGTAACCCGAGGTGAAACTGCAGTATTACAGTGCATAGCTGGAGGGAGTCCTGCCCCTCGCCTCAACTGGACCAAAGATGATGGACCACTGCTGGTGACAGAACGGCACTTCTTTGCTGCAGCCAACCAGCTTCTCATCATTGTAGATGCTGGGCTAGAAGATGCTGGGAAATATACCTGCATTATGTCCAACACCCTTGGGACAGAACGTGGTCACATTTACCTAAATGTGATTTCAACCCCCAATTGTGACTCTTCCCAGAGTAGCATTGGGCATGAAGACGATGGGTGGACCACAGTTGGCATTGTCATCATTGTTGTGGTCTGCTGTGTTGTGGGTACCTCTTTGATCTGGGTCATTGTTATTTACCACATGAGAAGGAAAAGTGAAGACTATAGTATCACGAACACAGGTGAGTGGTACCCGGTTGACCCTTGTGGCTTATACCTGAGTCAGGAATGTAGTGTAGGATTTGTTGTTAAATATAAAAAACTAAGGAGCTTTGATAATTTATGTGTGCTAGAAGGAGGAGTTTTTCTGTTAAAATGTCCTACTTCCTTGATGTAATGGAACCTCTCTAGTAAATAAGCTAAAGAATTTGTAGGCAGTCCCCCCAAACTGTTCTTATAAACAGTTGCAGGTGCACCTTCTTTCTTTAATACCTAAGGCTCATTTCCATTGTAATTTTCCTTTGGGGAAGAGTGGAGTCCTTATGACAGAGATCAGTCTTTCACACCTGTCCCTCACTGTGAAATCCTGTAAGAGAAGAGGTACAGCCAGATAGATTGCTAAAGTGTGTCTATGGATAAGATTTTCAGGGTTTTTTTCTTTTCGTAATACTTTTAAAATGAAGCTTAGGGGAGAATTCTAGTGAGAAATAATTTTCAGAAAAAATTCTAGGAGTTGTTGAGTTCCTAGGTACATAACATTTTCCTGGCCATTAGTACCAAAGTAGGATACATTTGCAAGATAGTCTTCTGAGTTTTGGCTTAAACTGCCTAACTGTATTTGAGAGTTACAGATGTCTCTTTTACAGACGAGCTCAATCTGCCTGCAGACATTCCCAGCTACTTGTCTTCCCAAGGAACACTGTCTGAGCCACAGGAAGGCTACAGCAACTCTGAGGCAGGCAGTCATCAGCAACTTATGCCTCCTGCCAATGGATATTTACACAAAGGCGCTGATGGTAATGACTTTTTATTATCTATGCTTACAATTTCAGCCTACCCTGTTTAGTTTTTTTTTTAAGTGTATAGTTTTCCCCAGTAATCTGAAGCAATATTTTAAAGTAAGCTACTCAATGAAAACATTTGTCCCATGCAAAATAGGATGAAAATTGACTAAAGTCTTATTTTTTGAATTTTTGAATTTTATTTTATTTATATTTTTATACAGCAGGTTCTTATTAGTCATCAGTTTTATACATATTAGTGTATACATGTCAATCCCAATCTCCCAATTCATCACACCACCACCACCACCC
>NC_041217.1:84389144-84390194 GCF_002837175.3 Physeter macrocephalus | reverse complement strand
CATCTGTATGTCTTCTTTGGAGAAATATCTATTTAGGTCTTCTGCCCATTTTTGGATAGGGTTGTTTGTTTTTTTAATATTGAGTTGCATGAGGAGTTTATGTATTTTGGAGATTACACCTTTGTCCGTTGATTCGTTTGCAAATATTTTCTCCCATTCTGAGGGTTGTCTTTTCGTCTTGTTTATGGTTTCCTTTGCTGTGCAACAACTTTGAAGTTTCATTAGGTCCCATGTGTTTTTATTTCCATTACTCTAGGAGGTGGATCAGAAAATATCTTGCTGTGATTTATGTCAAAGAGTGTTCTTCCTATGTTTTCCTCTAAGAGTTTTAAAGTGTCTGGTCTTACATTTAGGTGTCTAATCCATTTTGCGTTTATTTTTGTGTATGGTGTTAGGGAGTTTTCTAATTTCATTCTTTTACATGTAGCTGTCCAGTTTTCCCAGCACCACTTATTGAAGAGACTGTCTTTTCTCCATTATATATCCTTGCTTCCATTGTCATGGATTAGCTGACCATCAGTGCGTGGGTTTATCTCTGGGCTTTCTATCCTGTTCCATTGATCTATATTTCTGTTTTTATGCCAGTACCATATTGTCTTGATTACTGTAACTTTGTAGTATAGTCTGAAGTCAGGGAGTCTGATTCCTCCAGCTCTGCTTTTTTCTTTCAAGACTGCTTTGGCTATTCGGGGTCTTTTGTGTCTCCATACAAATTTTAAGATTTTTTTGTTCTAGTTCTGTGAAAAATGCCATTGGTAATTTGATAGGGATTGCATTGAATCTGTAGATTGCTTTGGGTAGTATAGTCATTTTCACAATTTTGATTCTTCCAATCCAAGAACATGGTATATCTCCCCATCTGTTGGTATCATCTTTAATTTCTTTCCTCAGTGTCTTATAGTTTTCTGCATACAGGTCTTTTGTCTCCCTAGGTAGGTTTTTTCCTAGGTTTTTTAATTCTTTTTGTTGCAATGGTAAATGGGAGTGTTTCCTTAATTTCTCTTTCAGATTTTTCATCAGTAGTATATAGGAATGCAAGAGATTTCTATG